>NC_054372.1:197340153-197649653 GCF_017654675.1 Xenopus laevis | reverse complement strand
ACTGAGGCACAGAAATGGTTTGGGTAGGGAGCCCCAGCTAGACATTGGCTTGTCATAGTTTGGGAAACCCTAAACAATGATGTCACAATGACTTTTTTTCCTGATATCAATAGTGATGAGCGAATCTGTCCCATTTCTCTTCGCTGAAAAAAAAAAATCAGCGAAATGCATTGAAGTCAATGGATGTCATTTTTTTTTTATTTATTTTTTTACGTGCAACAATTTTTTTCTCACTCCAAATGCATTAAAATCATATAGGGCATTTTTTTTTATGGAGCGTCTCAGCTACAATTTTGTCTGGGTGACATTTTTTTTGTCTCTGCGACTTTTTTGTGCAAATGCGTTAAAGTCAATGGGTGTTAATCTTATGGCGACTTTTTTGTCTCCTCAACAATTTTGTCTCTGTGACTTTTTTGTCGCGGCAAAATTTTCTGCAGCACATTTTTGCCTCAGTTTCATGAAAAAAATTGCAGGTGGCGAAGAGTGGAATTTTGTCGCAAATCCATGCCTGGCGAATAAATTCGCTCATCATTAGCTATCAATTTTAATTCTGTGGTTAAGTTACAGCCAAGAAAAGACTGATTTCCCTATCTGTGCCATGGTGCCTATATTCTAAGACACTGCAACCAACCTACTCTCATGAAATGTCATCAGTTGTAAATTTAGGGGTTCGCTGGGTCCAATTTACTATCATGGCAGTTTGATTAGACCAACACAGTTACGCAGAGCAACCAATGAGATTGTCTAACTTGTATTAGATTTACTTAAGCTAACTGCTAATGGGTTGCCATAGGGAACTGCACTGGCACTTAGTACTTTTGTTAATGCCCAAAAGCTTGGATATTTGGATACTTTGGGCACATGCCTCCTCCCAGCTCTTTCTCCTCTAGTTTGATGAGTCCATTCCTATCTAATAATATGAAAAAAGAGTATAATGTTCTGAATACCACAACCCCATGTTTTTACACTCAGCGTGATGCGTTCTTCATTGCCGATTTGACTTGACAGTAATTGCAAGTGTTGCTGTTGGAACGGATAAAATCTCTGACACTTTTCTGAACTTCCCTTTGCGCCCGCGCCCGCACAGACACCGCTGTTCCTCTGATTTATCTCCCTGAAAGTCGAAGTGAACGTTGCCACCTGTGTGCAAGTGCTTTGCGGTGCCTCTGATACATGATTCTATCTGGGGCCGTGCCAGCGCGAGGCTCAGCAATCTCTTTATGAATTACAGTGCTTTGGCTTCGGCGTTGGGCAATAAATGACAGAAATTATATTTTTTCAACTCTTCATGTGACAGGTGGTACTAAAGGACTTGACACAGTTTAGCAAAAGATGAAGGATAGATATTTCCTAAAGCCTCTTGCACACAATCAGGAGAGAGGTTTTCTGCCTATGGACAAAATTAAGTGATAGAACCAGGAGGACTCATTTGCAAGTGCCACCACTGCTGCTGTTGTACAATAATAGATGCAGTTATTGAGTGCATTGACAACATTCTTTAAAGGCTTTTGCCTCCAAAGGATCTCCCTACACTACCCTATAATTGGTGTCTAGCTTCCATTATAAGTCTTTCCCTCAAATTGCATTTTAAACTGCATTTGCATTTGTATTTCTAATTTTTTTGATAATTGGAACATTTAAAATTGTTTGTTAGTTGGTATTTAGCCTCAGTGGCACTGCGCTGGAGACACAACATCATAATGTGATTGACAGTTTTCCTTTCATGCAAAGAGCATCAAGTGCAATTTAAGTCAATAATTGCTTAATGGAATCCCCACCAGTGTTGGACGGGGGGGTATGGGATGGCCCCCCTTAGGGCACTAAGGAGGTGGGAAGGTGAGTCTTTCAGGCAGGAGCTGTTTATGCACACTGAACAAGGAGAGAAAAGGACAGGATCAAGTTGGTGAGGGTAAGGGTAAGAGTCAGGAACAGGACTGGAGTGACCATAGACAACTTGGTGGAATGAAACAGATGGAAGACCAGAGTGGGGTTGCTGGCAAAGTGTTAGAAACAGGAACAGGAGTGGATGGAAAATGATGGCAGAACAGCAAGGAATGGAGCGGACAAAGACTTTGTGACAGGAAAGTGCGGGAGTAGAATCAGATCAGGACTAGGCAGAGTAGGACAGGAGAGAAATCAGATGAGGCAAATCAAGGCAAAGTCATGAGCCAGAGCAGGGAACAGAGCTAAGGACCATGCCTCAGTGCTCAGAAAGGTCAATGCTCAGGCACTGGTGGTGAGAAGGGCTGGTCTTATATAGGGCAGGGTCAGTTAATTAACCACTGCTTTAACAATCCTCAATTCTGGTTTATTTTTAAAAAAATATACTATATCCCAACATCATAGCAACTGTGGGTGGAGTAAAAGTAGTAAATGAGATCCTGAGATATAAAACTAATTTACACGCATAGGTGCTAAATTAATTAGCAGGTTATACTTAGCTGGACCTTTAAGTACTTAAGGAGCAACAATTTTTATACAGTGCTCAACACGCAGACAAAGTACCCAATGACAATTACATATCCTACAAAAATAAGAGTGGTTTTTGTTCAATTTCACACCAGGAGCCATATTGAACAACATTAGATTTTACAATTTACAGTTAGCCAAAATGCCAAGACATAGTAAATTACTCTCGATTCTATGACCTACCCTGTGAAAACCATGGAATGAAATAGTTAATTTCAGGTCTCTTTGGTGAAAAAAAGAAATAGCAAATAGACTATATTGTTATCTGTGTGGTCCGAGGAATTGGAGAGTATGAAATCCTTTGCACGGCACAGATAAAAGGGGCCAAGACAAAAATGACTCAATAGGAATTTGGGGGGGGGGCAAGTTTATACTTTACTGATCTTTATAGGGGGGAAATATGGATGATAGCTTCATAGGTCCCATTAAACAAATGAATCTTCCAAGTTGCTGTTGTTGCAAACAAAATACCCAGGATGCACCTTTGTTATTCCTTATGGACCTAAAATCAAAATCAAATGTTAAGCTGAACCCAACTTAGAACCCATCTATTGCTACCATCTCCTATATCCCCTTTGTCTTTGTCCCTATAAGTTTTTTTCTGTAGGCCTGGAGACCTCCAGAGATTTTAATTAAAAACAACCGGTTGTTCCAACAACACCATTAAAATGAAAACCCCCTTTACGTCCGTGTGATCACCAGGCTGCTATATGGGAAGAGAAAGGCAGAACACCCAGGATCCCTTGATCAGGCTGCTTTCTCCTGATGCAGGAGGTATAAGTCATTCAGGAGAGAAAGAGTTTACAAGAGACATGACCTTTTGGTTAGCTACTTTCCATGAGTCCTCACATACTGATACTTTATGATGATCTGGTCACATTTATGTAAAAGTGAAACTTCCAGAATGTCAATTTATAAATACTTGAACAATTTTTCTTTTCCTCCCCTGCTGTAGGTAAGAAGACTGAGGTTCAGAAGGGTAAGATAGCAATTGGAGAGCAATATGGCTAGACTAGGGTAAGACGGCGGTGATAATCAAACAACAATACAAAACAACAATTTCCAGCCCTAGCTCATAGGCCAAAGATGCTGAGGTAAGGGGTGGTTAAAACAGTTTAAAGGCCACAGCTGAGACACTCTTACTATATGTTAATAACGGAGCCTGCTGTACTGCAGCGTTACATTATATTGCATTCATCGATTCCCAACGTCAAAAACCTTTAAATTATACAATAGTTGCCCACTGTAAACCTACTGTCAGTGAAGCAACTCCCAATTGTCCTTCTTTTCTTTGCTTAGCACAAAATTACAGATCCTAAAGGCTTGGGGCTTATTGTGAACAGGGTTGAGGACAGCTCAAGAATATCATTAGGTGTAACTGAATTTGACCCAAAATGCCCTGATTTACAATTGAACAATCCTCCAGCCATCTTTTTTTCGGTTTGTTTTTTTTAATTGATGGAGTTACTTACAACTCTAAGGGCCGGTTTTTTAAACATTGTTAGAACATTTCTCTGAATTGTAGTTTTCGCGCAAATTTTCGTATACACATTTTTCGTATAGTTACTTAATCCACAATTTTTATCAAGTTTAAAAACCATTAAGGGGCAGATATACTAATTTTCGGGTACTTCGACCATTGAATAGGATACTACGACTTCGAATTTACTTCGACTTCAATTCGAAGTAATAATTGTTCGAATATTCGACCATTCGATAATTGAAGTACTGTCTCTTTAAAAAACGTTGACTTCAATACTTTGCCAACTTAAACCTGCTGAAGTGCTATGTTAGCCTATGGGGACCTTCCAGAGCAATTTTCTAAGTTTTTTGGTTTCGAAGGAAAATCATACGTTCGTAAGATAAAATTGTTTGAATCGTACGATTCGAAGTATGATCGGAGTACGATCGTATGATCATACTACGAATGGAATACGATCGTTTAATTAATAAAATCCTCCGACTTCGAGCATTCTATTCGATGGTCGAATCTCAAAGTATTTTCCACTTCGAAATTTGACCCTTGATAAATCTGCCCCTAAATGTATGAATACAAAAGTACAGCAAGGTCATGTAGAAATCAATGGAATTCCCCTTTTTTTTGGGGCAAAGATCAGTCTTTCATTCTTGGTTTTAGAGTTTTTGGGAGATCAAAACATTCATTGTCATACAAATTTTTATTTGTTGACAAAAAAACGTATGATTTTCTGATTTTTTTGGACGCTATTTTCAATTGTACTTTTTGTATTCAGAACGTTTAATGACTTTGATGCCATTTGTGGTTTTAGAGGTTTTAGAGTTTAACCCTGGTTTCCAAAACCTCTAAAACCACTAAAATTTGACCTTCAATAAATAGGCCTCCATGATACCTTATGGCAGACATATTTGAATTCAATGGATTTGGAGTTAATAGACCTGTTTGGAAAGATATTCTTTTTTTTGGACAAATATATAAATAAATTATGATGATTATGATGACAATGAAGAAGCATCTCCCAGAAATGGTAATGCTCACTTAATAGTAAGCAATAATTCTCTAGTCATAAAAAATACATTCTTGAAATAGTGGTGATCTCACAGGTCTTTTTTCCCACTAGATGATATTATATTAATGTAAAATGAATATATAAGGAAGCAGGGGTTTATGTAATACTTTATGAAGGAAGTCCTTCATAGGTCCATAAACAGTGTCTCACAAACCTCACAGCCCCTTGGATTTTGCTCCCAATGGCCTCAAAACAGGTGCTTATTTTTGAGTTCTTGGCTTGGAGACAAGATTTGGTGCATAAAGACCAGGTGTACTGATAAGTAGAGCATCTTGTAGGCTGCCAGTCCTCATAAGAACTACCAATAGTCAATCACAGCTCTTATTTGTCATCTCCAGTAACTCTCTTAATGCTTATGTTGCTCCCCAATTTTTTTTTTCCAATTGAATGTGGTTCATGGGTAAAAAAAAGTTAAGGACTCTTGAGTTACACTGTGCATCTGGAAGAATTTTCTTCCTGGAATCATGATATCCAGATAACCATTGCAGATATTACGGCAAAACAAATTCATAGCAATGACACATGTATATAATTCAAATTTAATGATGATGGACTTCAACTAAACATTTTTTTCTTTAAAGTAAAAAAATAAAAAATGGTAGCAACTAGAGACAGAGTCAAAGTCTTGAACATTGACTTGGCATTTTCACTAAATTTCATTGAGAATCTATAAGGGTTTGTTGAGTGTTGGAAGAATGGAAATACAGTTATGTAATACATATATAAATAATATAATATATTCAGTATATAAACATAAAAGTAATATAATAACTATTATATAGGCATAAATATAACATTATTATATTATTAATTATTACATTTGTAAAAAAAAAAAAAAAAAAAAAATATATATATATATATATATATATATATATATATATATATATATATAAAGATATATATATCACTATTTACACTACTAATTTATTGTATTAATTTTAGGTTTTTTTTCTTAAATATATTTACATATCCATTCTTGGAGAATTACTTCCTTCATTAGAATTGATAAAGAAATGGCATAGGGCAGTAAATAAGAAACAGTTCCCACTGGGATTGATTATTATTGTGAATGCTTTGATTTTGTGAGTTTATTTGAAATTGGATCTGAAATTGACCTACAGTGTTAATCAGTAAATTCTATGGCAAATGGTAAAACGTATTGTATTTTGTGCTTGGGTATTCAAAAACTCTATTGTGAAATGGAATATGCCCCTTAAAATGGATTGTGAAATATAATATGGGATTTTGCTTGCTAAAATAAGTGTAGATTTTCTTTCTCTGTGGAATTTCCATTTGAAAGGCATTTCACTACTGCATGCATACAGGTATGGGATGTGTTATCCAGAAAGCTCTGCATTATGGAATGGCCATCTCCCATAGATTCAACTGTATCGAAATAATCCAAATATTTAAAATTTAATAAAAAATTTAATTAAAAAAATAGTAGCTTGTACATTATCCCAAATAAAATATAATTCATCTTTGGAAGATCTAAATTACAGAAAGAATGTATCAGCTGTAAAATCCTTCTTTTTAATTTCCCCTGGACAGCAAAAAAAATGTAAATAGTTTTTAAAATTCTTCATTATTTCTTCTTATACCAGTTTAATATTCTTACTGGTTTCTAGAAAGATCCATTGGCCATATTTGCAGAAAGGACTGACAGAGAGAACATCATTAATGGTTTTTCACCCTAACCCTCCAATGTTTCTCTGCCTATAAATAACAATGCAATGAGGATTTCAATTTAACTCGTATTCCTTTTAATCAATTTAGAGCAGTACAATCCCATAGGACACAACTCCGGCATCTCAAATTGCCATATGTACTGATAACGCTTCTTATTTAAGAGCAGTAAAGCAAATGGAAATGTGGCAAGATATTTAATATTCAACATAAACTGAGTGAGCTCAGAGCCCTCAAAGCTTTTACTTGAACCGTGTGTTGTAGGCTCTCCTTCTGTTGGTGTTGGTAAAACAATTATTTTGGAAAAAATGAAAAAAATCAAATTTGTCATTTATTATAACAAATTATTTTGAATTTGAATAACATCTTTGCAAATGACAAATCGTTATTACTGTATATAATTTATTTAATTTACTTAATTATATAAATTATGAATGAATATATCATAAAATGATATAAATATATAATACAAGTATAAATATATAAATTATATGATTGCCTACTGTTTATTTTGAAGTATTTGAACTGCTTGTTTCTTGGGCACTATAGTGTTCCCAAATATAGGATTAGGAAATATACAGTAAGGGGTAGATTTATCAAGGGTTGAAGTGAATTTGAGGGAATTTTCTAAGTAAAAAAATTCGAAATTCAAAGTAATTTTTTGGATGCTTCGACCATCGAATAGGATACTACGACTTTGACTTTGATTCAAAGTAAAATTGTTCGAATATTCAACCATTCGATAATCGAAGTACTGAAGTGTTATGTTAGCCTATGGGGATCTTCTAGAGCATTTTTCTAAGTTTTTTTAAGTCGAAGAAAAATCGTTCAAACGATGGATGAAATACTTCGAATCGCTCGATTTTACTTCGACCGCAAATGCCCAAATTCGATCTAAAAAAACCCTCGACTTCGATATTCAAAGTCAAAGCATTCCAATTTGATGGTCGAATTTGGAAGCTTTTTCTACTTCGAAATTCGACCCTTGATAAATCTGCCCATAAGAGATCAGCGCTTAATATCTCCATCATACAAATTCATAGAGAAAAAAAATGAAGGTACAGTGGACCTTGAAACTAACATCATGTACATAGATGGCAAAGACTTTTCTCTCCGCACTTCCCATTTATCCTTGGCGCCTAAGCTGGAAAATCGAAATATGAAATCACGATCTAAGTTTGGATTTGCAAGAATGGCGCTAGATTAATGCTTCTGATTTATAGCATCTCCAATATATGTTGCTAAGGATTATTGCACATTTAAACCTTTCCTAATTACTGATGTACTGTGCTCTGCTGGACTAAATATGTTGCCACAATTACAGAGAAAAGATGGGAGCCACGGTGCAGATGAATTGCACTTTCTTTGAGAGTAACTAAGAGCAAGAGAAGGCCATAAAAAGCATAACTTAGAAGGTTGCCTGTTCCTTTACCCTGTCTCACTGTATCTCAGCAACCAGATAATTCTATGGAGCCTGCAGTCTTCTTGTTGCTAGGATTAAAACACTTCTTTCCTTTTATAGTAGAAAAATAAGGCAATAAAAATCACATAAATTAAATTTTACATAAGTTACTAGTCAGGGAATGCTAGGAAATAAGGCTGGAACCCTCCAAAAGAATTTCATTTTATGGCAATGAATCTTTTTACCGTTTAACCCTGTCATTGTAAAGGACCCATAGGAATGAAAATATATTAAAGGGGATGTTAACCTAGACATAAGTGGATTTTAAGCCACAAGCACTTACATCTTATCTGCAATGTGGAGGAACTAGAACTTCCTTTTGTATGTGGCATTATTTGATTTGCACATCAACCATCAAGCACTATGGTACCTTACATAGGAATGTGATTGATCTGATTGACAGCATTCAACCAATGTCAACAGCCAATCAGATCAACGGAAGGAGCTTCACTGACCTAATTCAGAAGGAAAGGCTGTTGACCAGAAGATCTCATAAAGAGCTTGTTTCATTGCACATATGGTACAAAAACTGCTGTTTGAGAACTATTTTTGCTGAGTTGAACATCCTTATAATCGGTGAATTAGATGAGTAGCTGGTCAAGTTTGACCACATTTTTGCATACACCTCCATTTTTTTGTTAGCTAGTTCCTAAAGCATCCTAATGCCTCCTGATCCTCATTCATCCCTGGACGCTCACCTCAATATGAAGGTTCACCACTTGGTGTCCTTAAGGGGAAGATGATGCTAATATAAGCAAATACTCTTTCTACTGTATGTCATCCAGTTGGCCATAGTATGTCCTGCTGTGGAAATACTGAAACAGCAGCCATTCTAGTTTTGTCCAATCTACAGTATCAATCTATCTGTCCATCAATATATTCCAACTGTCTCTGTGTTTGTATCTATGGATCTGTTCTGGTGGTTTCCAGGAGGGCCTTAGCCCAAGGTGAGATTTAACATCTATTTTGTTCCCTAGATAAATCTACAAGCACAGGCTGAAAGTCAGCCAGGGTGAGATTCAGGATGAAGATGTATTTACTGCTGTAGAGATTTGAATGAATAGCTAAATGGCTTAAATGCCAATGTTCCCCTATATTTGTAGACTTCTTATGAACTAAAGAGGATCCTGACCAAAATAACTGTACATTTTCTTCTTTTTTAATCTCCCCTGGACAGGATAATATTTATTTATTTTTATACACATATAATTACCTTTGATCAGGGCTCTCTAAGACCCAATTCAGGAAGGAATGTTGCTAACTAGAAGATTTCAGGGAAAAAGTTGAACATTCTTTAAATGCGGGAATGAGATGAGTATCTGATCAAGTTTGGCCCTACTTTTGCATAGACCATTATTTTTGTTGACTACTTGTTCCTAAAGCATCTCAATGCCTCCTAATCCTTGATGTAACATTGATCCCTGGATGCTCCCATGCATGCCTCAATATGAAGCTTCACCACTTGGTGTTCTTTAGGGGAAGGTATTGCTAATGAGAGCAAATACTCTTTCTTTGTCATACAGTTTATTTTTTTTTCTCTGTGTTTGTATGTATGGATCTGTTCTAGTGATTCCCAGACTAAGTAGCTGGAACAGTGGCAAGAGAGGTTCAGCCGAAAGGTGAGATTTAGGGGGGGAAAAAACGATTTTGTTCCCTAAATACATCTAAAAGCAAAGTCTGAAGGTAATTCAGGATGTTATTTGGGATGAAGATTTATTTTCTGCTCTAGAGATTTGAAGGGATAACTAAATGGTTAAATGCCAATGTTCTCCTTTATTTGTAACCGTCTTATGTACTAAAGAGATCCCTGATCAAAGTTTGGCCCTCCAAGAGGGGACATGAATGAGAAAAATCCTACAACCACTTATCTATCAGGTAGGGTACATAGCAGGCCACTATATGTAGCACAATTATACAAGGAGATACCGCACTCCCATAGGGTCCAATGACAGATATAATGTGGTGCACCTCAGTATGTTCCTCTGTAACATCTTCTTGACATGTTCATTACCAGATAACTAATCTGTAGTGCAAAATGCGTCCAGACAAATCTGTACATTAAGCAGAGAGTTTTGGTGTAAATGTTGCCTGATGGTGACGGATTCCGCAGATTTTCCCTGCTCCAAACCTCCGGGGACCATGTAACATTAATTTGATATTGAAAGGTTACTATAGCATGAATGTTTTCTCAGGAGCGGCACCTCTGTATGTGAATATGATACATTAGTAAGCAAAGAGAGCACTGTATTGAATAACGCAAGGTGCTGTGGTTAATTGCTTTGTATCGTTCCGAGAACTATGCAAACATACATTCTGACAGGCTTTCATTGCAGCCCAGACAAAGCTGTCGCCTATAAATACACACAGTATAGCAATTTGTCTTCTGTGCCTATTTGTTAACACAACTCCATACAGTTTCCTTCAATGCTGGGAATATGATACTAACAGGTCAGATGTATTAAGACTTACATGATTAGCCATTCAATCCGCTACTCTAGTTAGGTCCGCCGCTGCCACGTACAAAATAAAATGCATTTAATTCTTGTATAAATCCCTGTGTTCTGGCCAAGTACCTTTCAGATTCTTTTAATGTCAACCGCGAGCCGGATATTACTAGTAAAATAAATAAGAGATTACATTTTATTGGATTAGAGTTTATTGAACTTTATAAATACCAATTAACATTCCCTGGAGCAATAAGGGGTACATAGAATTCCTCTTGCTTTATGCTGTAATTATTACTGAATTAGGAAGCAGCCGTACAAATGGTATTAGAGGATCGAGGAGAAACGTTGATCCTGGCCAAAATAAAATAGAAATTAAAAAAAAAAAATCATCAAGAACTATCGTCGCTGTAATCCATCAAATTCATTTAATATTGTTCTTAAATGATTCAATCCAATAGATAAATGTTACTACAGCAACTGAGATTAAGATTTATTATGTTGGTGTATCATCTTATTCCATTACAATATACACTGTTTGCTTTTGTTTTTCCATTTCTGTGTCCTCTTGTAAAGCTTGAACTTTATTGTTAGATCTATACGGTAAGGTAGTTCCATTTGAGGTCAAGAGCAATATTGGGCATTGGTACAATCATTTGGAAGGTTCTCAAATAATTGGGTTAGCTGGCGAGACCATAAAATCTTAAAACCCATCATCATAGTTAACAATAAAGGTTACAAACATCTGAAGGATTAGATGGATGGATTTATCAACATCTAATCAGAAATGAGTTTGTTTGGACCTAAACAAAAGAGCAGATGTTAGGCATAGCAAGCTTAAAGCTGGCAAAAACCTCAAATTAGAAGGTCTTCTGATATGTCCTTAACTTTCCTAAAAGTTACATGGGGCTTCTTATTTACAACTACAGGTGGCATCATTGGAGATCAGATCTGGTCTGAGGCCACGTTGTGACCGAGAGATTGAAGTCTGACTCAAGAAGGAGTCAGACCAACAGTGCAGAAGACTGAAACAAGCCAACATCATGACTGGACTATATAGTAAGATGGGTCTAAAAAGATGTGTAGTACAAAATAGCTATCTACATCAGGAATATGCAATTTCATTGATGTTTCCAACATCTGAAGTGCAGCTACAGTTAAAGATTTAAAATACAGACTTGAACCCAATAACATGCATTAATAATTCAAAGAACAGTCTTGACATCAGCTGAGCACTTGATCCCTCTGGAGCCTATGGTGAATGGTGGGTGGTGGGTGGCACCCAATTGCTTTGGATCAGCCTATCATTTTATTTTGAAGGAACCCAACTTTCACTAGAGGCTTAAATGCCTGTTCCTGGTCAAATGTCATTGAAGTAAATGAAAGGCTGAGCATCCAAGCACAGGCACTTCTCCATTGGCTGAAAAGGGCCATCAGAGATTAATCCTTAAAAGGTTTCAAGTAAAATATACTAAGTAATGCCTACTCTTAAGATTAAAATTTTTAATGACCAGTTTGAAGAGGTTGGTATATTTTGCTTGGAATTAGGATGCAAGAGGGAATGTTAGAGGATCTGATGAACACACAATGCCCATTGGGAAGCTTTAATCATCAGGATGCCATGTATTTATCCAGGAAAGATCTCACTTCCCATGATTTTGCTAACAGTTTAAAATAAGATTACAGTGTCACCTGTGTGGCCATCAGTACAATTAGATATCACAAGGACATCAATATGTATCACTAATTGTGCAATGCCTTGGAGAAGGCTAATAAAACCATAAAAATAATAAAACACAAGTCCACTCATCCCTTAACTAGATGAAGCAAATTTCTTATTTTCCCATCACTCCAGCAACAGCTCTCATTTTCTATCATCGTTCTACTGAGACACAAACAAAGTAGTTTGTTTCCAACACCTATGCCAATTAAAATAAGTCAGAGCTGATTTATGGGCGGAAGAAAGGAACAGATATGTTTTGTACCATATAATTGTCCCTCCTGGCATCTGAAATCCCGATGCCATACTAATAGAGGTGATTAATAATTCAATGTATTCATTTATTATTCTGGATAAATAATACATTATTCTGGAAACATTTCCCTTTACACAATTTGTTTAGTTATAAAATGTGAGCGGTTGTTCCCGGCGGTCGGTAATGTTTGGCTTAGGTGAGCTTCCTGCTGAGAGAACAAGGAGGCTGAACTTTGAAATCTATGACTGAACTGGCACATATTTTACACTGATTATTTTTACATAATTATTTGGCTGTCCTATAATTACAATGAGAACAGGTATTTTCTCATTCAGTTATTTCTGTCTGTCTATCTGATTGGGGTTATAACTGTCCCAAAAGATTCTACATGTTCATTGAATTGTGAGTTCTAAACTAATTACTGTATACAATGTTTCAAAATACATTTTGTTATTCAGTATTATGAATACCATGACTAATAGAAGAGACCTCAGTGAGTGTGATAATGGGGCATTGTTGTCTGGTTTGGCAGGAGCCCAACTGATATATCATAAGAAACAATAGCCACAGGGTGTAGGAATGGAACTTTGAAGGAAAAACATCACTATCTAACGTACTTATTTTTTACGTTTTAACTTGATGGACATATTGTTTAAACCATATCTACAATTTACCTTTTATTTGGGAAAAAGCTTACTTGCTTAATTATTCCTGTTAATATATCTCATGCATCTCTACTGTACATATTAGGGAATCTACTATTTGGGATTCAGCAAAATCATCGAATCCTTGGTGAAAGATTCGGCCGAATACCGAACCAAATCCGAATCCTAATTTGCATATGCAAATTAGGCACAGGAAAGGAAAAAGTGGAAAAAATTCTTCTTTTGTGTCGAAAAGTCATGTGATTTCCCTATCCGGCCCTAATTTACATATGCAATTTAAGATTCGGTTCGGCCGGGCACAAGGATTTGTCCGAATCCTGCTGAAAAAGGCTGAATCCCAAACCAAATCCTGGATTCGGTGCATCCCTAGTAAATATTCTTTATAAAATAAATAAAATATTGTATTTGAAATACTGGGGATATTTTGTGATCACCGGGGTCACTTGCCACTGCAAGTACAGTGTTTTTTCTATGTCTTTTCCCAGAATGCAGCATTCACCATCACAAAATCCCATTGTCATTGTAGCCATGTAGTTGAGTTGTGTCATGCACAGCTATTGGTTAATGCACAGTGCAAACAACTGTGTCCATATTAGCACATCTGCAACTACACTTGTATCTAAATCAGTGATGCCCAAACAGTGGACAAGAGCAACATGTTGCTCACCAACACCATGGATGATGCTCCCAGTGGCCTCAAAGCAGGTGCTTCTTTTTGAATTCCTGGTTTAGAGGCAAGTTTTGGTAGAAACCAGATGTACTGCCAAACAGAGACTCCTGTAGGCTACAATTCCACTTGGGGCTACCAAATAGTCAATCACAGCCCTAATTTGGTACCCAAGGAACGTTTCAAATGCTTGTGTTGCTCCTCAAATCTTTTTCATTTGAATGTGGCTCATGGTTACCCCCCACTCTTAGTTATCTGCAATATTTCTGCACCAACCAAGAGTTAAATCTTCCTGCGACTTTACCTGGACTATCAGTCTCAGTTGCAGAAAAAACAATACCAATTTAATTCACACTTTATTTTATTTTTCCCCTCTTGGTTCCAATTATTGAAAATACTAAAAGCAACATTTTCGCTCTCATTTTCAAAGATTAAGCAGACTGCCCTACATGCATTTTCTGAAAGGATAACTCAGATGAAGTGTCTTTAGCGTTGATTGATATTCATATTGAGGTCTTATCATCAAAAATCATATAAAAATTAATATTAATGATTTCCCTTCCTTTAGGTCTTCCATTAAAGTATGAATATTGGGTGAAATTGCCAACACACAATCTGACAGCTTATCTACAGTATAATAAATATGCAAATCTGGTGCTGGTGTGTCATCCACTTGCCGGCTGATTCCTGAAATACCATTGATTTCCACCTTACAGCGTGTGACATTTACAACTAGATACAAGGCTTAAAAAGGAAAATGAATGAATCCCAGAGATAGCTGACCCTAATTGTCTGTGATGGCCCCAAAAGCTCCATTAGCCGTCAGGAACAAGAAACATCTAATCAACCCAGGGAGGACATAAAGAAGCATTTAGAAAAGCCTGATCACTTCATACAGTTGTGAATGTTATGGTCTATGTTGGTTTTACTGCTTTAAGACATCCACAAAAACACAAAAATTACTTGGCTTCCATTGACCATAATAACTTTAGTTCCCAGTACTTATTCGTTCTTCCATACAAGTTCTCCAAAAAAGGTCCTACATTGTAAGATTGTTACACATTACCTTTAAAAAAAAGTGAAAATTGAATGTTCGCTGCAGCATACTGAAATAAGTCAATTACATATTCTGTATCGCTTCTGAAATAATCAAGTTTATATTCACTATTCCTCTCTCAGCATCTGTTTCTCTTCATTCTCTCTTCATTCATCAGTTGGGTGTCAGATATTCATTGACAGTTAGATCCAATATATCTTATAGGGGGGCTCCTTTTGCCTAGAAGATGTATTAGAGGTCACTCTATGAAACTCACCAGACATCATGTCTCTCTACATGCAGGATTTGTGCAAAAGGCAGTTATTTTGTTATATTTTGTTTGTAGTGGAATCAGTTATTTGAGTGAGCTCTAATACATCTGCTAGGAAAGGAGCCCCCCTATAAGATATATTGGATCTAACTGTCAGTGAATATCTGACACCCAACTGCTGTATGAAGAGAGAATGAAGAGAAACAGATGCTGAGAGAGGAATAGTGAAGATAAACTTGATTATTTCAGAAACTATGCCGAATTTTTAATTGATTGTATTTCGAAAGTTTCTTTCAGTATGAGGAAGCTTATATTAAATTTTAATTTTCATGATAGTTCCCCTTTAAGTTGGCATTGAATTTATCCTGCCCTGTGTTCTGGAGTTAATATAAATGAAACGTGCACTATATTTATACTACCATTTGTTCTGGGGGCATTATAGTTAGAGCTGGAGCAATATTTATACTGGAATGTGTTTTGGTGTATGAAATAGGCACTGTAGTTATCTTCACACGTGTTAAATATTATGGCTCAGATTCAATTCAGTAGGAAAAAGTTGAAAAAGTGAAAACTCATGGATAATATACAATTTTAGATCTAGTTCAAAATTTATCTCATTGTAAAAACTCTGAAGTCTATGGGAAAAAAACTGGAACTGAATTTAGAGAATTGAATCATATCCATGAGTTTTCACATGGTAAACCATGAGAATTATTTTTCTCACTGGATTGAATCTGGCCCTATATAGGAAGGTGGCACTACATTTACTCTTCAAGGTGCACTGGGAGGTATTTTACATACATCTGCCACATGGATTATTATACATGGAACTGGCCCTGGGATACTATGAAGGAATCTGCATGAAAATACATTTCCCCACCAACCCATCCTCTTAGTCATCCTTAACATATTTGATTTTTTTATTTGTGTGTAGATGAGTTATCATACTCATTGTCTATGTTTTAAACAGACAAAGGAAAATTAAAACGACCCTTTACCCAAAAAAGCGTTTCTCCAAGTAGAAATGTGGCATCACCCCTTTTTTAGGGTACAGGTATTTGTCTTCATTACTAATTGGAGGTAGGTCAATAGAAAGTCAGGTATACACCTTGGACCATTAGAAGCCGCCCCTACATTTTCCAACTTTTAGTATTTACAACAAAGGTATCATGAAGC
Source organism: Xenopus laevis (assembly GCF_017654675.1). Classification (NCBI taxonomy): domain Eukaryota; kingdom Metazoa; phylum Chordata; class Amphibia; order Anura; family Pipidae; genus Xenopus; species Xenopus laevis. The sequence goes on along the minus strand of NC_054372.1, from coordinate 197,633,255 downwards.
TGTTAAAAGTCAAATGAGGGTGATGCTAAGTCTTGAGGTTCAACAGCAGATTAGATATTTCTCCTTATACTTCTAAAGCTGGCCTCCAGCCTCACCACACCACTGTTCTAATGCTGACCTGGTCTAAAAAAAAAACTCAAAAAACATCTGAATATTTCATTTCCGAATCTATCCATTTCATTATGAGGAAGATTTCAGGATTTTAAGTGCATGATACTTAATGGAGCCTATGGGGGAACCCAATATTCCACGTAGAAGACATTAATTCTGACTTTTTAAGCGGCAGATGCCAATGAAGTCTATCGGGGGAACTGATAAATGTCTATATGGTGTGATCATCTTTTATAACTTGAATATTTCTGTAGGCACTAACAAATCCAAATACCTATTTTTTCATGAGGCATTTAATGAATTGCCGTTAATTACAAGGCACATCTACCACTGTTTTGTTTAAGAACAAGAGAGGGCTTTAAGACTGGCATAGCTAATGAATGCATATACGTAAATGGCGCAGTTAGTCAAATAAAGTGGGCATTACAATAAAATATAATGTGATTGTGTGATGCATTTAATGAATAGTAATTAAAGAGCATTCATCATGCAGACCTATAATTAGTTATTAAATTCCACAGTAGGGTTTTTTTTTCTTTGTTGTTTTTTTTTGTTAGATTTGACCCAAACCATGCAACAAAATGAGTCATTATAGTTCATTAAATGAGCTCTACTGTATTACCTGAAAAGAACTGGGAATGACTGAGCCGCACTGTTGACAACGTATTAAACGGTGGGTGATTGGTGATTGAAATAAAGAAAAGTGAGAGTTCTAGAGAAATCAAATAAAAAAGTAAAGGATTCCTGAATTATCTCTTGCAAGCTGCACAGAAGAAGACTCCACTGCTTTCTGCAGGTTTGTAGACCCAATAGGCATAGGCAGGCAGTATGTATTTAGCACCCTTGTTCCAGACAGCTAACATAGACCCTTGCCCCATGCATAGGTCCTGTGAAACACAGTTTTAGTTAACAATTTTCTATAGCACTTGCAGTTGGGACAATTTAAAATTGAGGATCTCAGACTCCCATTCCCAAGCCACGTAAGATGCCATCTAGTGTCCTAGTACTGTTCACTGTTTAAATTACATGGCACCAGAAGAGCATTTTGAGCATATCATGACCATGAAATATCCCAGATGTATTATGTTTCTTAGAGCATCCAACCCTTAGGCTGTTGCTCTCAGTGTCCTCAAAGCAGTTGCTTATTTTTGAATTCCTGGCTTGGAGGCAAGTTTTGGTTGCATGAAAACCAGGTGTACTGCCAAACAGAGCATCTTGTAGGCTACCATTCCACATAGGGGCTACTTATAGGTAATCACAGCTTTTTCATGCTTGTGTTGCTCTCCGACTTTTTTTTTTACATTTGAATGTGGGTAGTGAGGCTGTAAAATTCTGCATTTCACCATCTGCAATTTTTTTTTATCAAAACAGTGGAAAACATTTGATGTAAAAAATTTGCAATAAGAAGCTGCCAAGACAACATTTTTGCAGAGACAAAAAGTTGCCATAAGAAACAATGCCCATCAACGTTAATGCATTTGGACAAAAAGTCGCTGAGACAAAAAAGTTGCTACAAGAAAAGTCAGTTGATTCTAATGCATTTGGAGTGAGAAAAAACTTGAGAAAGATGCCCATTGACTTTATTGCATTTGGACAAAATGTTGACAAGACAAAAAAGTACAGAGGCAAAAATATGCCACAAAAAAAAGCCCATGGACTTGAATGCATTTGGAGCGAGAGAAAAATAGTTAAGCGTAGAAAACTTTGTCGCCTATTGACTTTCAATTTTTTTTTTGCTGTTTTTCTGATTTTCAGCGCAGTGAAAGGAAACAGATCCGCTCATCACTACTTGCAGGTAAAAGGGACTAGAGGTCTCTGGAGTGTAGCACCAGCACATACTGTAGCTACAATATGTACTCCAACAACCAACTGTGTACAAATTGCACTGTTTTTGAATCTCCTATATCAAATGAAATATTTTACATCCCATGAAATATTGAAATTGACATATTCATGCTATAAAAAAGTTATGCTTTTCAACTGATACTTCACTGCTGTGTTTGGGAAAACTTTGCCTTGCCGTTGTTATCAATACTCGCTGCTATATTTTGCAAAAAAAAGACAAAAAAAAAATACACGAGCAATCAATAAAATTAATCTCGGTCTTAGCACAAAGGACCCCTGAGGAACATAAAGCAGCCCATGAAAATAGTTTTACTACAGAAGTCTGATTTATATATGGGTTACGAATTTATGAAAATGCTCTAGTATAAAATTCAGACTATCGACATATTGCTTGTAACCCTTTTTTACATTTTTGACAGATCACTAGGGGTTAATTATATTAAAAAAATATTTATCATGTAGTTAACTTAACAGACCTTTTTTCTGTACAGGTATAGGATCCCTTATCCGGAAACCCGATATCCAGAAAGCTCCGAATTACGGAATAGCTGTCTCCCATAGACTCCATTTTATGCAAATAATCCAAATTTTTAAAAATGATTTCCATTTTTCTCTGTAATAATAAAACAGTCGCTTGTACTTGATCCCAACTAAGATATAATTAATCCTCATTGGAAGCAAAACCAGCCTATTGGGTTTATTTCATGTTTAAATGAATTTCTAGTAGACTTAAGGCACGAAGACCCAAATTACGGAAAGATCCGTTATCCGGAAACCCCCCAGGTCCCGCATTCTGGATAACAGGTCCCATACCTGTATATGTGATAATAGCTCAATGTTCATTCAGTTGGTATAGAAATTAGCGTCATTGCACCCAAGTGTGAAGTTGACCCTACCAGAGTTTGGCCGGGTAGAATTTGCATCCAAAGCTAGTTTCCCCCAGCTGAAGCTGAACTGCTTGTTTGCCTCATGGTGGTCATTCTCTCTCTCTCTCTCTCTCTCTCTCTCTCTCTCTCTCTCTCCCTCTCTCTCTCTCTCTCTCTCTCTCTTCCACCTTTGTGCTAGGCTGACAACTGCACCAAATGAGTCAAGACAACAGCAATTGTGGTTCTCCAGTCAGGCAGGCAGGATGGACACAATGACACTTATCACTACTATGCACAAGTGCAAGAAAGTTGCTTGAACTCCACATTTGAACACAACATTTCCATTCATTGTAGCACAACTGCACTTGCGGTTGAATTTGTAAATCAGGTTTGTGGACTGCTCAGAAGGCTGCCGATGAATGCTGCTGGGATTTGCTGAGCAATATGACCTATTACATTATTAGCAATGATTGCATTAAAAGCTGCAAAGGGCTACAAGGGTATATTCATTACCGTGCACTAAGGATCCAAGAGAGGTTTCTTCAGACATGATAAACCCTTCTAAGAATCAATTAGAACAAGCCATAAATGCGTTAACTGAAGTCAGTAATTGAGCAAGCTGGATGGGCAGAAGATTCCCAGAACTTAGTGGAAATTATCAGAAGAAAATAACAATGTTAAGCTCAGGATCCCAATGTCTTCTGCTCATACGTCCCACATTCAGTTTATTGACTTACTGCAAAGAACTGTGGGAAGCTATTATGCGTATGATGGCACTGTTGTACCTGACAGTCCAAGAGATGCAAAGTCACATAAGCCAATGGTTAACAATCAGTATAAAATGGCTAATGATATTGCTTCTCAGTGCTGATTCCCAGGTCTTTGAAGTTTTAAAGAAGCAAATGCTAAGCTTTTTATTTATTAATTACCTAATATATAAAATGCAATTTAATTACACCACCTCTTACGATTATTAAAGCTGCAATATTACCTCCCTTTCTATTATTTCCTAGTTGCCCCTCACCAATATGTCATCAACGTATCTGAAATCAACCTCATATTATCTTGTCTTCTCAGCTGTAGTCCTGATATAGCGCCTGTCCTTCCATGTCAATGGCATGAAACTTGTATCAATAACCCAAGCTCATTATCTAGGCTAGGGGGTCAGCATTACTCTAATTTTGTCTCCTTGAATCAGGTGTTTGTCTACTCCCTATCATGTTCATCTCTGGCACATCTCTGAAATGTGTCAGGCACAGGATTGAAAAATCGGCCAGTTTTCCCCAGTTACTGGAACTTTGCTTGATTATGTAACTGCCGGTTGCTATGCCAGGAAGCCATTTTCCCACATTTGTATATGCTCAATTATCCAGCTATAGCAAGCTCTTCCATGTTAGCCAATTATCTGCAAGCCCACTATGTCAAATTAAAGCTTTATATGTTAGTCTCTGCATTCTTCTAGACACAGAAATGGCTACTGCTTTCTGAAAAAGACCACAATGAACTGGCACAGGCGGTTACCAGGTATAATCTAAGCAGGACCCAGTCCTGGTGGGTCTTGAGTTGGTTTGATGGTCCTATTTATTTTTCTAAAAACAACAGGCAGGTACCACAAGTGACCAATTTAGACAATTTACAGAGTAGAATCAGTGGTCCAGGATCTCTGGCCCCAGAAGCAAAGCTTAGGCAGTGGAAAACCGTTATTTTGGTGAACAAACAAATGTAGGACTCCCAGCATTTTAGGAAATTCACAGGGCCGCAGATATAATAGTAAAGGCAACGTTTACTGTAAAAAATTAAAACATAGACATCTCCAGAGGCTCTACATCTTTTGTGCTCAGCAAGCACTTGGCCTGTGACCATAATGAAGTGCTTGCTGAGCACAACATGTGTAAGGCCTCTGGATATGTCTATGTTTTAATTTTTTTCAATAAAAATAGTTTTTACTTCACCCTACGTTCACCCTATTAATTTTTCCCAAGATGCACAATTAGCTAATGCCCAGGAATCAATGGCCTTCTGTATGTCTTCTGTCCATTTGATTTCACTGAGGCAGAGACAGGCATCTCCCATCACCAAAGAGAATAGGAGCACCTATGTCACAGTACATGCTCCAGGCAGTTCCGCCACAACCATCACTTCACTGGCAGGGCATCATCTTTACACCTTCACATGGTGGGCAGCCACAAAACTCCCACTGGGTGCCTCAAGCCTGAGCATCTGGATTTTTTCCCATATGTATTTGGCGGGGGACATTGAGGTCAAGCTTCTCAGTTGGGCCCCCTCATGGCCCAGTCTGACACTGCCAACTTTCAGTAGTACATGATAACTCACACTCATAGGGGGTTATATAAGCAGTGTTGAACTGTGAGGTCCGTGTCCCCCAATCCAGCCTCAACACCCTCCACCCCCTTCAGAGCTTATCTTCTTTGCTCTGGTCTTTGCGATTGGGGTGAGGGGAGGTCAGGGATTGCAATCTAATGTAGCCATGGGGAGTGGGTCTGGGTGAGGTTTTTTTCTCTGGCTGGCCTAGTGTGACCCTGTATATAAGAGTGGAATGGAATTGTAAAAAAGATAGCTAAGCAAGTAGACTCAATTTCATTCCAGTTCCATTTCTCCATGTTGCTGTGAAAATATTAAACATTTGCAAACACTGAGAGTTGGACATGCCTAAACCACCCCTAAAAGAATAATATAAACTGACTAAACCACCCCTAAAAGAATAATATAAACTGACTAAACCACCCTTAAAAGAATAATATAAACTGAATAACAAAGCAAAATGTCAAAGCTGAGGGGGATGAGGCACATCCAGAGTATAATGATCCACACTCAGAGTCTCATTTTTAACTGAGCTCTAAAGAATTCCGGCATATCCATCCTGATTTTCCTTTTCAACCCAAAAAACTTTATAAAATGCTATCATTCATATAAAATAAAATGAGAAATATATAAAGCCCCTGAACCAGTAGATTGACGATTTATACTTGAAGATCAATATCACGTCAGTTTGCAGCCTTAGAATTCAGATCACTTTTGGGGATGTTAATATTGCAGCTTACTCCTTACCCAAAGATTAGTGGAACACACAGCAATCGGCCCTGTGCATCTGACAAAATCAATAGCCACTGTAATTTAGCAATATCGTTTCAGCTTGCAGAACTACTGTGTCGCCTCTCCAAACAATGGCATTTGGACACCCCGGCCAGAAAGGGGTTAATTCTGCTGCTCAGATACACGATGAAGATGGATGAGACAGATACGGATTAGCAAAACTTGACAGACACAATCAATACATGATATATCAACCTCCGATCAGAACATGATGCATCATACATCAGTGGAACATCTCTCCTCGCAGTTTGGGCTTTGGCTGCCAGCGGATCAATGTTCTGCAAGGCCGGCGTGTGTTCAGAAGTTTGCGCTAATTTCAGAAATGTACTTTATGAGATGTTAGAAAATCTATGTATCTATCTATCTATCTATCTATCTATCTATCATCTATCTATCTATCTATCTATCTATCTATCTATCTATCTATCTATCTATCTATTATCTATCTATCTATCTATCTATCTATCTATCTATCTATCTATCTATCTATCTATTTATTATCTCTCTCTCTCTCTCTCTCTCTCTCTCTCTCTCTCTCTCTCTCTCTCTCTCTCTCAATCTATCAAGTTAAACCTTAAGACATGCCGGGTCATGGCTGTCCTTGAATAAAAATTAGCATCAGACTGGGGACCCCACACAAACCTCAGGACCCCTACCCCAGCCATGAGGTCAACCTAGCCCCTCCACCCCCCTTCACCCCCTTTACTCAACCCCTTTTCCTCAAGCATGATCCTCTTTTCGCAGGCATGATCAGGGCAAGGGGAGGTTACTTCAACAAAAGCGGGTCTAGGTCAACAGGACCCACCGTTTTTTTTTACAGGTGCCCTGCCAGTCCAGTCCGACCTTGATCTAAATGTCATTCTTTATGCACTTTTCTACCCCTATCTATCTATAATCATGCAAATTTCATTTTTTATGTACATTGTCCCCTTCCCATGTCGACATATCACAGGAGACCTGTATTCTCCCCATGAGTACAATGCTGTCAGTGGCATAAATATAGATGAAGCAAACCCAACAGCCTCTATACAGGGGCCCTGCAAAGGGAGGTTGTGATCAATGACATCACTGAATGCACTTTTTTCTTGCCCTATGGCAAGTTGTCAAGAAAGTGGGTTCAACCCATCCGTTAGACCAGGGGTTCCAGCCTATGTTATCTATGAGACACATTTCAAATAAAAGTAAAAAAACAGCATGAGCATGCAAAAGGGCCTTCAGAGTGCAAAATATGGGTTGTGGTTCACTATTGTTAGCCACTATGTGGACTGGCAGCTTACAGGAGATTTGGCAGGACACATGGATTTTATGCAACCAGGAATTCAAAAATAATCATCTGCTTTGAGGCCACTGGAAGCAACATCCAATGGGCTGGTGACCGAGCAACATGTTGCTCATGAGCCACTGGTTGAGAAATCAAAATCATGGACAACCTAAAGCCAATGAGAGCACGAGAACAGTGTATTGGGTTTGATCATCCTGTAGCCAGTTAGAGATTTACAGTGTTCATAGAAATAAATCAATGTATATTCAATGAAAGTATTTACTGGTATATACCAACCTGAAGCCAATCAGAGCAGTATTATAGTCACACAATGATTGCATGGTGAGGCATCCTGTGGCCAGATTGCTCAAAACATTTCAATTCTAAAAGCCAAGTGCTGGAACAAATACAATAAGCATGCTAAATGCATCTGTATATTCATGCCAATGAAGCAAACATTTGGTGGTGTCTTTCTTTAATACCACTCTTGTAACATTAGGTTAAATGGCTATAGATCTTGGCTTGTTGGCTGACATTGTTGTGTCACTCCTAGGAAGATACAGGCACAGATCTAGTTGACAAAACCCTATACCTATACCTAATGATACTGTGGGCATGATTCTTGTAATTGCCTTGCTCTGGGGCAAGCCATGGATTTGTTTCTATGCTTTTCTGTCCTACCTCCAACTGAATTTCCATTGGCCGCTGTAGGTTCAAGAACCCATGACCCTTGTTGTCCTTTGCTCATAAATCACCAGATCTAATCTTTTCATCTTACACAAGTCCCTATATGAATTAGTAAGTTCCTACTGAACATTTCCAGAATGAGACGTGAATACAACAGACAAATCATGTTGCGGCTCCATATGTAATCTGGTATCACAGAGTTTTTCTCCTCCCGGCAATAAGTCATATAGAATATATCTATTCTGGGCTGTAGTTGGGTGATGTTGCTGCTGCCGGGGAAAATTAAACCTGCTCTTGAATGCAGAGAAGGTTCTGAATGATTAGATTGTTCACTGAGTTCCCTGTCCTACAACTGTTTTCTCCTCATTGGCTCTGATATATCCAAGGAATTTGGCACTTTTGTGCGTGTGTATCTACATTCAGAAAAAAATAAAATAATCATAACAAAAACAACAACAGACAGCCTTTTCCTGGGATGTTTTGGTGCCGAAATAATCCTCCCTTTCACATAGTAATTGAAAAGCAAAATCCACTGGGCACAGAAAGATTATGAGAAGATTCACAAGCTGTCAGTTTTTTTTTCACTGCTAGAGAAATGCCTACCATGAGGAACAGATGGAATTATGTTATGCAGAAGAAACAATCCCACAGGCTGCGCAAATAATCATCATTGAAAGCCGCATTCTAAAGGTGGAAGCCATGATGCTGAACTTAATGCACGCACATCTGGCGGATATGGCATTTTGGAAAAAAAAAAAACTTTTCATGTTATCCAAGGTGAACGTGTTGCTGCTTAATATCTCTTGCTTCCTAAAAATGACTGAAATGTCCTGCACTGGTTTCATACTATTGATACATACCATACCAGAATCAATCAGAATACAATAGCACTGTCATGTATTGAGAAAACTGGTTTATCCCTCCTAAGAGTCAGTGTTGTCCTTCTTATGATATTATACCAATAGTTGCTGGACTTTCTTGGCTGAAGACCTCCTTAGAGGTCTAACCATGAGTCAGGTTTCTCTGTATTTCATAAGAAGGATAAGGATAGGTATATATAATTATTTCGCTATAGTTCGAACAAAATCTCACCCTAGTTGGCCTTTTAGGGCTTTCAGACATATCTAAGAGGAAAAGAAGAATTCTTCCCAATTCTGACCTTCAGAATGAGTCGCCCTCATCGCAACTCCATACTGAGAAGCACTTGCATCAAGCTTTATCTGGCCCAGTCATTGTATAAACCAACCAGTAGTTATCTCTCACTGATTAGTGGTTAGAATAGAGAAACCATGCATGTTATAGATTGCTCTTGGTTGCTGGATTGGAATACATTGTTCTTATATTAATCCCTCCGTCCCCCGTAATGTCATGCAAAGCTGTTTATAAACATTTCTTCTTTTCTAGACAACAAATTATCAGCATCCCATAACCTTGGTAGACAAATATAAAATGGCACAAGAGACCTCATCCTATGATTTGACTCTGTTCCCACCAAGAGAATCAGTTCAGGTGATAGGTCACAAGGCCTAGAATGTGTGCTGCCAAGGCACTTCAATTTTATTTATATATTAAAAACAACCAACCTCTTCAATTCGCCACCATCTCACTAAAAATTCCAACGGTGCTGGACTGTGTTCATAAAAACACTTACAAACTGTCAATAGAGGGTGTATTAGTGAATAATAAATTGGTATTCTTCGAGTTACCATTATTATTTTCATCCCCCACCCTCCCTTCAGTTCACCCAGCTAGTCAATCCGACCTATCTACGTTGGGAATAATGGAGTTTGGAGTGGAATAAAGGGCAGCAAAGCAGGTACCATGGCAAACTGCCAGTTACATTATGTTCATCTGACAAAGTCTCTATACATGTACCAGTCTACCTTTACTGTGGATAGTGTTACTATCATGTAGCAAGGGATTTGGTTTGATAGCTATAAGGGTTCTATCAGCATGGACTCTACATTTTTGGCTTTTTCTGATTATTCGGCTTCGTATTTAGCTTCTTATTGGCAGTAGTAGACACATTCAATTATAATCTCCACTAGGGAGAGCCTGATGTGCCACAGTATAAAGAATTATAACTAGCAAATTTGCTACAACTTGATACTGACTTTCCTTAATCATGGAAAAGCCTCCTCTCCTCTCCTCATGCCTAGACCTCCTTTATCAGTTTAACTTCATGCATCCCTAACCACACTAAAATGATATTGAGATTTTCAGTGTGATCATTTCAAATCAAAGTGAACTAATTGTATATAATACATTTTCATAATGATAAAAGCCAAGTTCAAGGGACCATTCACATGAGCTCTAAATGTCTGGCACAGTCATAAAAACAAGTGTGACATTTTCAGGTGGCGTCTGGTGAATTGCTTACATTGTTGTCTTGGTTAATTAAAAACAAAACAATGAGTCTGTTGAAGTAGACAGGCAGAAAACGTCATGGTGTTTTATTGATGTGCTCGTCTGAAAAATGGACCACATAAGAGTCGTTAAAATGATGTGATACCTTAAAGTTTTCCTGCTGAACTGTGCTTGGGGAATAACTGAGCCAGCACAGTCGTATGGTAAAATGTATGAGCAAATGTAGGGGATGTTCCTCTTTAATTGTGCTTGTTGTTATAGTTTTATGGTCACTGATTGCACAGGGATCAGACATGGTATAAAGGGCAGGGAAAACAGAGCAAATGAAAAATAATGACGTCACAATGGGTTATGAGTAAAATACAAGGTACAAAGTATCTTGTTATTCGATAAGAGATTTTCTGTTAAATTACCAGTCAACAATCAGTTTCCCAACATAAACCAGGGCTTCCATACAACGCAAGTAAACAATTTCCCGCCAGTTATGGCCTTGAAATCTTATTCAACGCCAGGGGAAAAAAAAGCCGATTGGGCGGATTTTCCCCCTTGACGTTGACAATAACAGGAGTTAACAGGAGAAAATTGCCAGATCAGCCTTTCGCCAATATGACAAATCTATAAACCTAATGCACAGAAAACACTATTCCAAGGATGACACATAACAAAACACATTGGGGGTGGAGAGGTATATTTCTTGCAAGCTTTAATAATATTTTATCTTTTAATTATAGTTGGGGAACTGCGCAGCTTGGGGAGGATCAATGGCTGACATCTCCATTCATTTTGCAAATATAGGAAAATCGAATTTGAGATTTTATTTTTGCCATTAAAGGCATTTGCACTAAGGGTGACAACAAGATTTTGAGAGGACTTGGCCGATCTTCAGACACGACCATAGAACCGTCCAATCAAACATGAGGGAAATGGTCATATGAGAATATATAACTGTACCGCTCTCCTGGTCAATTCATTTTCCTGGACCTCAGGGTCAGCTCTTACTCTCTGACCCTTCAGGCACTGCTACTAGTGATAGGCGAATTTATTCAGCAGGCGCGAGTTCCATGTTTCGCCGCCGGGAAATAAATTTGCAAAATTGCCGTGAAAATTTACCACCGTCAAAGTTAAATGGACGTCCATTGACTTTAACGAGCGTCACAAGTCATCGCCGTCAGAATTGTCACCGCCATCAATTTTGATGCCCACGAATTGACACCGCCATCAAAATTCGTATTTTTGCAAATTTTTCCTGTTTCGCGAATTTCGCTGGAAATTAACAAATTTTTCGGCAAAGCAAAACTGTACAAATTGGCCCATCACTAACCGCTACATAATCAGCCCCTTGTTTCAATGTGAGATGCCCATAGAGCCATCTAAAGTATTCTTTAAACCTTGGTTTGAAGAAAGGTCAATAGTGAGGGAATAAAAGGCAAAGAACTGACTTGTAGAATGTACAACGTTGCCCCTGGGCATAGAGGGACTGTACTCAGGCCTGGACTGGGAGTCAAAATAGGCCCTGCCATTCCAAGTACGCAGAGGCCCAAACAGCCCCCTACCAGCCCAAACAGCCCTCAACCAGCCCACTCTATGGTAACTTTCTATGGAACCATACAGCAGCCCTTCTGGCATTTGCCAGAACCCACAGATTGCCAGTCCGGGCCTGACTGTACTACACAAAGACACATCGCAAGCATCATTTACATGTCCAATATACCTTCCAATGGGCCGCTCTCTATCAAGAGAACAGTTAATGACTTGAGATGTTACTTACAGTTTCCAATAAATTCTGCATCAAACACAGACCCTTTCAATATCAAACTAACTAACAGGCATTCTCCTGGTCTGTATGGCAGCGTAGCTCTAACCTTTAATATGCAACCTCACGGCCTATAAAAAAGCACCGATGCCAAGCTAAATCAGCATAAATTCTAAATGGCAGTTCTGAGCAAAAGATTCAGCAACTATATGATCCATGCCCAGCCAGCAAAGCCTGTAGCACATTATAGCTCTGCAATGCATTTGTTGCCAATGTGAGCAATCTGCCCAGATGTCCCAATGATAAAATTTATGGTCCTTTAATCTTTAGATACACGATGCTGTCAGTGTTGATGGTAGGGTGGGTTAAATGCTTGTGACAAGGAACACTTTTCTTTGACTTAAGATGCTGCTTAACCCTCAGCTTGCTCAATGGCATCCCTCTAAGGTTTGTGGGGACTATTTACAGTCAGCCTTCAACCTTTAAAACTTCACTTGATAGTATTGGCACTGGGACATGTACTTTTTGTATTTTTGTAACCAACCTTTGCCAGTAGAACCTACCTGCAATGATAATAAAACCTCAGGGTGGTATAAGTAAGAATTACAACACATTTTCCTTAAAGGAGAAGGAAGGTTCCAAGACAGTTTATTGCCAACAGTTTAGCACAATAGAGCAAGCTAGAATGCTATATTTATTCTGCAGAATGATTTACCATACCTGAGTAAACAGCTCTAGAAGCTCTCTGTTTGTTTAGGATAGCAGCTGCCATATAACCTTGGTGTGACATCACTTCCTGCCTGAGTCTCTCCCTGCTCACTTACAGCTCTGAGCTCAGATTACAGCAGGGATGGGAGGAGGGAGGGGGAGAGGCGCAAACTGAGCATGCTCAAGCCCTAGCCCTGGAGGTTTAAGCCGAAAACAGAAAGTCTGATACAGAAGCCCATGAGTACACAATAGAAGGAAAGAAATGTGCTGTTTCTTTTGACAGAGGACTCAGAGCAGCATTACTTTGAGTGTTTACTGGTGTATTTATATAGACCTTTCTGATAAAGCTTACTTAATTTTAGCCTTTCCTTCTCCTTTAAATGGAGCTGTTTGCCTTAGGGTAGTGCTCCACAAGGTTGACACACGCTGACAAACCGCATGCGGCAATTTGGATGGATTTGCATGCGTGAAGATATAATTGGACTGGATGAAAAGTCTGAGTTAACAACTACACGGTCCAAATGTCAGATGAAGATGCTGCTTTCTGCGATGGATGTAATGTAGTTGTTACCTACGACTTTTCATTCAGTCAAATTATATCTTCACGGGTGCGACTCCATCCGACTTGTCGCATGCATTTTGTCGGCGGGCGTCGATCCAATGAAAAGCTCTACCGTTAGGTCTTTCCCAAACATACCCATACCGTGTTAGCCACCATAAGGCTGCCTGCAAATCCTTCTCAAAGTTCACTGATGGCACCACTCCCCAATTGTCCCCAGAGATAAGATCAGTGATTCATGTTTGCAAACATTTTGTCCAGGCCATTCACAATATGAATCATGATAGGGATAGAGGAAGGAAACCACAAGCACCAAGGAAAAATGGAAAATGAGAATAATTGGAAAGCCAACAGATGGCTTTCATCGGTGAGCTTTCGAAGAGTGAGGCTTAACTGTCAAGAAAACTTCTAGTGGTTGGTTTTGAACTTATTTATTGGGTGATGATGAGAGTATAATGAGACTTGATAAGTCTTTATTGGGTCAGTCGGCAATTAAAATCTGATTCTCTGGTACATACAAGTAAGAATTGTATGCCATTCTATGTAAAATATCTGGTAACATCTACCCAAGTGAGTACTAAAACTATTTTATCACTTGGGCCAAAAACTGAAAAATTAAGTCAATGGGGAGAAAAGTTTTCATTTTTCAGTGGTGACTTCTACAATTGAGATCTATGGTTTTGGGGACAATGTAGCCCAGAAGATGCTGAAAAAAAAAGGGTCAACCGTAGGATATGAGGTAGTGAGGATGGCACAGATACATTAATACGGTGAATAGTGGCTTTAAAATTATCTCGGAATCTTACTGTCATGCAAAATATTTTTTAGTAATGATAACTTTCCCTTAACATAAAAGTCTGTTTTCTCTTTAAGGAATGAGTTGGCCACAGTTAAGAAATGTTCCACTCAGCACATAAGCGTATGCGTAGACCCAGTGGTAGGCTACTTTTCAGCACCTTGGAGACTGTGCGCGTAATTGTGTTTGTTATAACTGCCATCTGCTTTTGTTTCTTTTTAATCTCCTGTTGCATACGTAACCTTCTTCTGAAGAGGATGACACTCTATTCTGCCAGTGGCGATGGGAAGAACCCACTGAGAAAGGCTTGCATGGGACTCCAGATTCTTCCTTTCAGTGAGCCTTGAGTGCCAGAGAATTGTTTTAAGAGCAACCAGATGGTTCCAGCGCCCAAGTTCAATCCACTGCATTGATCATGAATAAATATATTTGCCTCGCGTTATTTTACACAGTCAGGGCCACCATACTTGATATACTGAAGCAGAAACAACTGCAATCTGATTATTTGAGATTCTTTGCCTTTTCATTGCATCTTTCTCAAACTTTTAGCCACTGTAACTTATACCTTCTCTTTGGGTTTTCTTATAAGAAAAGCAAAGAAGGGCCAAAATTATAGAACACTGATAACAATGCTAGGATGTATTATCAAATATTTGAATCATTGTTATCATTGGATGAGTTGCTGACATATCTGTTTATCATTTGTGCCCAATTTGAACTATATATTTTTACGTGTGACTTGTCGACTTAGGACAGAAAAATGATCAGGCATCTATGACAATGCACACAGACCCATGACCAGGCTTTGTAAAATAGAGGAACTCATGAATTAGGGAATACCTGAAATAAAGATTACTTTTCTTTTCTAATGCCTGGTGGTGGGTCTCTAAGAGTGGATGTCCATTCTTCTGGACGCTGGTCACCCACTAAAGTTGAAGGGCTGGGAAATGCGAACCTGGGCCGCACATTACTTGACATTAAGGGGCCGATTCACAAAGGGTCAAATATCGAGGGTTAATTAACCCTCGATATTCGACTGGGAATTAAAATCCTTCGAATATCGAAGTCGAAGGATTTTAGCGCAAATAGTGCGATCGAACGATCGAAGGATTATTCCTTCGATCGAACGATAAAATCCTTTGAATCGAACAATTCGAAGGATTTTAATCCAACGATCTAAGGAATATCCTTCGATCAAAAAAACTTAGGAAAGCCTATGGGGACCTTCCGCATAGGCTAACATTGACTTTGGTAGCTTTTAGATGGCGAACTAGGGGGTCGAAGTTTTTTCTTAAAGAGACAGTACTTCGACTATCGAATGGTCGAATAGTCGAACTTTCGATTCGAAGTCGTAGTCGTAGTCAAAGGTCGAAGTAGCCCATTCGATGGTCGAAGTAGCCCAAAAAACACTTCGAAATTCAAATTTTTTTTACTCCGAATCCTTCACTCGAAGTTAGTGAATCGGCCCCCTAATGTCATATCGTCATCTTGGAACCTACAAAAGGAACTGAATGAGTTACACCCAATAAAATACATCTCCACTGATTCTTTACACATGACAATTCTCCATGTCTCAGAGACTGGTGGTCCTTATAGCACAGGGTAGGCTAATCCCACACAGACCTAAAAAAGCATTGAACACAAACATTTCACATTTAAGTGCATCTCTGTTTTCCCCAGCCTGCCTACTTTGGATGAAATTCTCAGTGCCTGCCCTAGGCATCTGGCTCTGTGTGACCTTGATGTACAAGGCAAGAACACTGCTCTTTGGGAAGACATGGGACACTGCACATGACTAAGCACAGCAAGCTAATCTGAGCTGACATATACCACTAGAATAAAGAATATGACACAAATTAAACAAGAAAACAAGAGTGTGGACATAGGGAGAAACTTTGTTGGTGATTTCTAGTGGAGGAAGTGTTGGCTTCTTACAGCTGTTGGTAACCCACCACGCTCATCACCCTCAGACTGGCATAGAACTTGTTTATAGTGTCATCCCAAAGTCACAGCTTCTGTTACCTTATACAGTCATCTATTCAACAATTTGCAGCTGCCCCATCTCCTGCTGGTAATACATGGTATGGATGGGTGGTTCTGCTTAGAGATGCCAGTGGATGAACAAAACTCTGGAAAAACCTTCCTCAAAAAACTTTCATTACACACAGGTATTGTGGAATGAATTTATGGAGGAGGGTATTATGGAATAGATTCCACAATGTTCATTTCTTGAATTACGTTTGAATTCTGTTAGTTTATGGTAAGCTTTGTTGGATGAGTCCGTTGGTGAGTGCAGACCAGGCAGGAATCAGCATCACAACATTCACTGTGGAGAATAAATCCAGGTACGATGTAGGGATCAAGAGACATATGGAAGCATTTACTCATTTCCAATCTTCTTTTTCCCCGTTGCAACATATGTAGTCATACTGTTCCATATTAACTAAGGTTAAGAACTTCTGTTTCCAGAGGAAGATTAAAAGCAGAAGGATTTTCCTTCCTGACTACAAAACAACAACATATTCTATTCAATTGCAGGCTGGCACAGAAGCTGGACTTCACTCCAAAAGTGATGCAAATAAAAATTGTTTTATTACGCAAAAAGCAACATCTCAGAGGGTGGCCTTACGCGTTTCGTGCCTTGTTGGCACTTAGTCATAGGTTCATTAGGCACGAAATGCATAAGGCCACCCTCTGAGATATTGCTTTTTGCATAAAAAAATGTTTTTATTTGCATCACTTTTGGAGTGAAGTCCAGTTTCTGTGCCAGCCTGCAAGTAAATAGAATATGTATGACATTACCTCCCTAAACTGAATGTCTGGGGCTTGAGCACCTGGACCCCTGTTAGTATTGGTAAGTGAACCTTACTGCTCACTAGTCTACAATACTGGATATATTTCCCTATATCCCCATTCCCCTTGTTACCCCTCCACTTCTATATACAAAACAATAACTACTGGACCACTTCATGGCCCAACTCTCTATAATTTACTATGCATTTTAACACCAGGAACCAATTTTATCTGACCCATAACTACCTCTTATATCTGCCAGTACAGCCCATTCCAGGAGTTCCATAAGAAGAAGTTCCATAACCTCATGATAGATGATAGGTATATAGATAGATTTTCCCAATCTATATTCTCAATCACATCATAACCAAGTTCTACCGTTGTCCTTTATTAGCTTAGTTCTTCTTAGTCCTTCTTAGTTGCTTCTACAGCATGCTCTAGATTAGCGGTGTCCATCAGGATCTACCAGTAGACCTTTACCTGGTGATCAGTAGAGCTCAAGAAACAATTAACAAACTTGTTTCATTCACCCTCCTGTTTCATGTGTTTCATTTATATATTTATTATGTTCTGGTTACATAAAAAAAAATGTTGTCTGTTAAATATAGCAATATACATTTTCTCGTAAATCAATATATTTCAGTAATATTTTCAGAGGAACAGAATGTTTTTATAGATGTAGATCCTAATGGGGCAACATCACTAAAAGTAGACCTGGGGTAGTAGATGGACTCTTAACAGTGAAATGTGAATGGGGAGAAATACCCTCACCTCAGTAGTAACTATTTCTATTTTAATACAGCCGAAAGCCATACTGGTTCCTCATGTTTTAATCCACAAGAACTTCTCTGTCCTCTTCCATCAATGATTCACCAATCTTAGTTCCAATAAGAGAATGAGAAGCCGTATCAACTCCAACACTTATCTACATTGCATTCCATTGGCTGCTTCACTTCTCAGCCTGACACCTTGTCCAGATGCCACTGCAAGAAGCTGCACCATTGGGTTGTCAACAAATAGCTTCTATTATTTTCCAAAAAACAGCCATTTTTATTGCAGAGAAAACCAATGTGATCAAACCAGTTGAAACCTATCCAGAAATGATGCAAATTAGAGCACAACTGCCTGAGACTCAGGACAGAATGAGACGAAATATCAGAACATTTTCCCCCACATTAATTTTTTTTCACTACGCTGTGTATTTTCCCCCCACGAAAAGTTGACTTCGGAAAATATTACATAGCCGCACAATGGGCATAGTGGATATCTCATTGCTAGTTATGTATTGTATGAGCATATTCCTGCACCCCATGTTTCCACTTGGCTGTTTCTGAATTTAAATCAGGTATTTTTGCATATTTCCTCTGAAAATAGACTTCTCTCCCTCCCACTGAGCCACACAAATTTACCTTAATCAACATCTCTGACTGCATTTTCCATACTTGTTATGTGCATAAATAGACTGGGTCATGAAAGGTGGGAAATAGATTTTTTTTTGTAGTTTTTTTTTTTTTTTCAACATATCCCACTGATCAAAATTCCACTATACTTTTCTGCTTGTTTTATGATTTCTTCCCCACACCCCACCGTAGTGCGTAAGACTGAATGAACAAAGCCAAAAGCTCATTTACTAAATAGAAAGTAAAATCCAGCTGCTTATTTGTGGTATAGTTTTAGGGGCCGATTCATTAAGGGTAGAATATCAAGAGTTAATTAACCCTCGATATTCGACTAGGAATTAAAATCCTAGCGCAGATAGTTCGATCGAATGATCAAAGGATAATTCCTTTGATCGAACGATAAAATCCTTCGAATCGAACGATTCGAAGGATTTTAATCCAACGATCGAAGGAATATCCATTGATCAAAAAAAGTTAGCCAAGCCTATGGGGACCTTCCCCATAGGCTAACATTGACTTCGGTAGCTTTTAGATGGCAAACTAGGGGGTCGAAGTTTTTTTTAAAGAGACAGTACTTCGACTATCGAATAGTCAAACGATTTTTACTACGAATCCTTCGATTCGAAGTCGTAGTCAAAGGTCGAAGTAGCCCATTCGATGGTCAAAGTAGCCCAAATTTTTTTTCGAAATTCAAAGTTTTTTACCTTTGAATCCTTCACTCGAAGTTAGTGAATCGGCCCCTAAGGGTTAGTCTGGATCTGAACAGACACAAGCATATATACATATGTACAAAGACACACCCATTATAGTCTATGTTATCAGTATGTACAGTACAAATATAATTAATGTAGAACATGTTTATCATAGGAGCAACAAAGAAGAGGATTTGCTGAGAATGGAGATTTCAGTCCTAGACTCATCAATCATAGAGCCCAACAATTAGCAAAGAAAATATTTAGCTTGTATTCCCAAGGGTTTTTGAGCTGGTGGGTGGATAGTCTATAAGGGAACAACTCAACAGTGTTACTCTACACTCCATATCATTCATATGATTCTTAGGCCAGATAAATGCATGGCGTAAGAGTTATCTTAGAGTCAATATTGTCATATTGGTCTGCCAAGGATTTGGCTTGTCTTCCTATGGCAAACATATACAAGAACCAAAAACACTGATGACTGGTCAACTTGTTCAAAAATATTTGGTGGGACCATGTTTTTGTGGAGATGGCTATCTATTATTGCATTATGCCATGGGTTCATGATTCATTTTGTATTGTTGGAATGTTTGTGACTCCCAAATATTACTCTGGTGAAAAGGAGGTTAGAATTAATTTATTTTATTGATTAAGTACATCAAAAGTGTCTGCATTGGCATACAACCTCCATTTAGTACAGAACAATTAGAGTTATTTAGTTTACCATAGAAACAAAGATGAAGACGCAATGCCAATTCAATTGGTGTACTTAGAGTACCTCCAAATCTTTAATATGTGGAATAGAGCCAAACGTTTCAGGAGCCTCATGCTCCCTTCCTCAGTGGATAAGTGCACTTATCCACTGAGGAAGGGAGCGTGAGGCTCCTGAATTGGCATCGCGTCTTCATCTTTGTTTCTATGATTTAGTACATCACGCTGGGTCACATGATTGGGAGACACGCCATCCTACAGTTTACAAGCTATTCAAAGTATCGTTATTTAGTTTACTCTCTTCTTTACTTCACAGTGGTTAAAATTGTTCATGCTGTTAGCACTCATATTACTTTCTTACTTTACTATAGAGCAATGGGGGGCTCAACCCGAAGGCCAGTTAGGGCAATATTAGGGGAAAATGTCTATTTCAGGGGTGCCCAAACTTTTTGCAATAAGGGCCAAATTTGGTGAGGTGAAAATGTGTGGAGTTGACCATTCAGCCCGACATTCTTAGAACCATTAACATTAAATTACAAGAATCGAGTAATTGTAGAAGTAATATTAAGGCACATTAGTGAAATGATCTGCCACTTGGTCTATACTGCTGCCTGTGTGCTGAAGGTGTTAGTAATAGACACGTACTGGAACATAGTGACGCTATACTTCTTTACTTTACTGTACTGGCACGTCAGTACGTCTATTGCACCTTCAGCCCTAAAGAAGTATGTGAGAGCGGCGCGTCACTATGTGCCAGTACATGTCTATTACTAACACCTTCAGCACACAGGCACCAGTATAGACCAAGTGGCAGATCATTTCACTAATGTGCCCAAATATTACTGCTATGGGATTCCTGGGGGGCCTCATTATTATTAATTTCATGATGGAGGCTGAGGGCTGGTGTCAATTTGAAAAAGGGCCGCAATTGGCCCCCAGACCGCACTTTGGACATGCCTGGTGTATTTGTTCTTCTAGATAACAAGTTAAGCATGGAGGTTCAGTAAAGTGTTATTTGAGGGAATATATTATAAGAATTATGGCTGATACTTATGTAGCCTTGTTATGAGCTAAGGGAGCCCTGGACAAATGTTTTACAAAAAAGTCATCACCATTTCACTATTATGCACATATATCAATATATTTACATAGTTTAATATTAGAGGAACCTAGTAAACATCTCCTTCATCCCAAGGGGATATAAGATATATCATTCTAGATCAAGGGTCCCTAACCTTATTTACCCATGAGCCAATTCATATGTAAACAGAGCTGGGGAGCAACACAGGCATAACACATGTTCCTGGATGTGCCAAAAAGGGCTGTGATTGGCTATTTAGTAGCCCCTATGTGGACTGGCAGCCTACAGGAGACTCTGTTTGGCAGTACATCTGTTTTTTATACAACTAAAACTTGCCTCCAAGCCTGGAATTCAAAAATAAGCTCCTGCTTCGAGGCCACTGGGAACAACATGCAAGGGGTTTGTGAGCAATATGTTCGGGATCACTGTTCTAGTCCAAAATAAAAAAGTCCCCTCCCAATGACCACATTGTGATAAAAATTGTACAATCCTTGCTTTGCTTTTTCTGAGCAATAAACTTTAAACAAAGAGCCTTTGACCTTACAATGAAAGAAAACCTTAACAAGCCTCATTAGTAAATAATTCCGAATATTCCCATGTGGAACTGTGCTGGCCAGATAAGCGCTACGAGGTGCTTCATTACTAAGGTCAGGCCATAGAAATACAGCCTGGGGAAAAAAATTGAATCATTTCATATCCAGAAACAGCCTCATCTCAGCTGTCAGATTGGGGTTATTCTGATGAAGAGAACAGATATAGCCACTGCAGCCTTCCCTTTATATCATGTCTATATTGATTTTAATTAACTGTGACTCATTTTCAAGGAACCCCAAACTGTACACGCTTGCGGAATTTTCCCTTATCTCTGTTTACCTGCAAATGCACATAAAAAAGGGACTAAATATAGGCGGCTGGTCCTGGAGACAATTTCCCAAGAAACCGTTACGTAGACAAATTCTGGAGGTGCCGGAAACACAGCAGACATTTACTTGTTCTAACAGATATTGATGCTAAAGAGGGGGCCCCTTGCTCCGTTACATTACTATGACAAACTATGGCACATCTTTGTCTTTATATATATATATATATATATATATATATATATATTGATTTATACAGCGTCGGCATTGGCAGCCGAACAAAGGAATAAAATAAGAGAATTCAGAGAATGAGACACAGACGCACATAATACAAAATGCATCATATTCTTTTCTGCCGCTCAAAAACACAGCGAGGGACCATAAATCTCCAGGATTAACGACACAAATCAAAGGAACTTCAATAACGAGCGTTTTTTTCCCCCAATAATTTTTTCTCTTTGTGTTGACACATAGATTTCACTTTCTTATTGATTTTTTTTGTTCCAAGTTCAATTTTATTTAATTATTATCAAGGTGTTTAGGGGGTGAATATTGTGAAAACAGGAGAGGTATAAAGATGAAGTTTATTGCTAGGGTTTCTGCAATAAAAATATATAAATATAATAAGATAAGTTTACTATATTTGTGGAAATGATGTGTCAAGTCAATTTGAGAAGCTAAAACAGTGTGGCCCTGAACCCTGAAGTCACGCGACCTATATATTAGGTACCTATCTAGTGCTACCAATCCCTATTTCTGTAGGGAAATGAGAGAGAGCAGACAGTAACCCTTCCAACACTTTCCTCTTGTCTCTATATATTAGGTACCTATCTAGTGTTACCAATCCCTATTTCTGTAGGGAAATGAGAGAGAGCAGACAGTAACCCTTCCAACACTTTCCTCTTGTCTCTATATATTAGGTACCTATCTAGTGCTACCAATCCTTATGTCTGGGGAAATGAGAGAGAGCAGACAGTAACCCTTCCAACACTTTCCTCGTGTCTCTATATATTAGGTACCTATCTAGTGCTACCAATCCCTATGTCTGGGGAAATGAGAGAGAGAGCAGACAGTAACCCTTCCAACACTTTCCTCTTGTCTCTATATATTAGGTACCTATCTAGTGCTACCAATCCCTATGTCTGGGGAAATGAGAGAGAGCAGACAGTAACCCTTCCAACACTTTCCTCGTGTCTCTATATATTAGGTACCTATCTAGTGCTACCAATCCCTATGTCTGGGGAAATGAGAGAGAGCAGACAGTAACCCTTCCAACACTTTCCTCTTGTCTCTATATATTAGGTACCTATCTAGTGTTACCAATCCCTATTTCTGTAGGGAAATGAGAGAGAGCAGACAGTAACCCTTCCAACACTTTCCTCTTGTCTCTATATATTAGGTACCTATCTAGTGCTACCAATCCCTATGTCTGGGGAAATGAGAGAGAGCAGACAGTAACCCTTCCAACACTTTCCTCTTGTCTCTATATATTAGGTACCTATCTAGTGTTACCAATCCCTATTTCTGTAGGGAAATGAGAGAGAGCAGACAGTAACCCTTCCAACACTTTCCTCTTGTCTCTATATATTAGGTACCTATCTAGTGCTACCAATCCCTATTTCTGTAGGGAAATAATACAGAGAAGGAATGTTCTGGGCACACAATAAGCTATACCCTCATACTGTACTGTCTAAGGGAATCAATATGGCACCTCCCTCCTCCCATATGTATAAATAAAAATATACAGACAAGGAATGCTCTGGGCACACAATAAGCTATACCCTCATACTGTACTGCCTAAGGGAATCAATATGGCACCTACCTCCTCCCATATGTATAAATACAAATATACTTAGAAGGAATGTTCTGGGCACACAAAAAGCTATACCCTCATACTGTACTGTCTAAGGGAATCAATATGGCACCTCCTCCCATATGTATAAATACAAATATACAGAGAAGGAATGTTCTGGGCACACAATAAGCTATATCCTCATACTGTACTGTCTAAGGGAATCAATATGGCACCTCCTACCCATTTATATAAATACAAATATACAGTAATGGAATGTTCTGGGCACACAATAAGCTACACCCTCATACTGTACTGTCTAAGGGAATCAATATGGCACCTCCCTCCTCCCATATGTATAAATACAAATATACAGAGAAGGAATGTTCTAGGCACACAATAAGCTATACCCTCATACTGTACTGTCTAAGGGAATCAATATGGCACCTCCTCCCATATGTATAAATACAAATATACAGAGAAGGAATGTTCTGGGCACACAATAAGCTATAACCTCATACTGTACTTTCTAAGTGAATCAGTATGGCACCTCCTTCCTCCCATATGTATAAATACAAATATACAGAGAAGGAATGTTCTGGGCACACAATAAGCTATACCCTCATACTGTACTGTCTAATGGAATCAATATGGCACCTCCCTCCTCCCATACTGTATATATAAATACAAATATACAGAGAAGGAATGTTCTGGGTACACAATAAGCTATACCTTCATACTGTACTGTCTAAGGGAATCAATATGGCACCTCCCTCCCATATGTATAAATACAAATATATATTAATGGAATGTTCTGGGCACACAGTAAGCTCTTTACTAAAAGGTCACAGTTCAGTTGTCCCATTTCCTCTGTCCAGATTCGGGAGTTGAAGAAAGATAATTGTGGGGAAATTGGATATTGCAATGTCAAGGATTCAGCATTGGAAATCATGGATGTTGACATATTCGGACATGTAACATAAACTAAAAATGTTAAAGGAAATAAAAAGGCATTTATAATGGGGCCATTAAGACTTATTGTTACAAATTGTAACAACTTCTCCACATCTTACAGACAGCAGGAACTACATAACCCACAATGCATTGCACTGTGATGTTCCTTTCCTTATTGAAATCACATGTGCAGGGAATTGTGGGGTTTGGAGGATGCAGGCTGAGGACTGATGGCTGTTGATACAAAGTAACAGTAGTCAGACAGCTCAGCAAAGTAGTCAGACAGATCAGCAGGAGAG
This sequence comes from Xenopus laevis, assembly GCF_017654675.1. Taxonomy (NCBI): domain Eukaryota; kingdom Metazoa; phylum Chordata; class Amphibia; order Anura; family Pipidae; genus Xenopus; species Xenopus laevis. Next base: position 197,608,603 of record NC_054372.1, on the reverse strand, counting down.
CAGAGGGCTAGGCTTATTGAACTGTCAGAAACCATTAAAAATCATGAAAAGGCTGCACATTTTTTAAATGATGTATATTGCCAAATTGCTTAATTTAAATATTTTTAATATATATTATTTAAACATTCTTTTATAAATATCTTAGTGTTCCTTAATTAATATTCTTAGTTTAAATACAATTGAATAAATATCATTCATTTTAACATTTTTCATTTTCAAAATTCTTTGGAAAATACCTTTATATTTTAATATTCTTAATAAATCTTCTTCATTGAAATAATGAATCAATTTTGTTTATTTAAATATGATCCAATACAAATTTTCATTTAAATATTATTTTATAAATATTCTTCATTTAAATATTATTTAAAAAAAAATATGTAACAATTTTTTTATTATTATTATTAAAAGTCAGACGAGATGAAGGTCTCCAGGGCAAATAATTAGAAATGGAATAATGTAAATAATTTCTTTTGATGTTTATTCCACTTTTCCTGAAGTTTGTGATGTTCTGTTTTCAGTTCATGATTTTTGTTTATGTACAAGGAATGTTTGAGGTTCTCCATAAAGAAAAACTCTCACAAGCGTGTATGAATACAGATATACTGAGAACTGTGTATTCATGATTATTCAGTGAGAATGGAAAAAACACTGGCGAAAATTTTCTATTTTAATCTTTTTTTATTCAAAAGATTTTAAAATCAAAATATCCTTACTCTTGAATACAAAGAGCTTATGTTTTTATGATCTGCCAATCGGAAAAGTTAAAGCCAACTGAGATTGACAAAGGTTGTAAAATATGATGTAAAACTCTGCTTTTATAAGTAGCAGTCAATAGTATTTTTCACAAGTAAGGGAAAAAAGTCAATTTAATATGATTAATAAACAAATGTTGAAAAGACATCCATATATCCCCTTGTATAAAATGATGTGTGCTAAAAACTAGAGGAATGAAATGCAAATATTCAAACATGGCTTCTTGTCCTCTCTCTCTATCGCTCTGCATTAATTTGAATAATGAATATATTTGTAGGAATGTGTCATTTAAATCAAAGTAGAGAACTCCTCACACTATCTTCTTCATCAACAGAAGAAATCATAACTGATAATTTCATATATATATATGAAATTATTACATATTAATTCTCCTTGGTTTAGGGGGTTATTTATCAAAGGTCGAATTTCAAATTTATTTGAATTTTTTTTTTACTCTAATAAATTCGAATGAACTCACAACTCGAATGGGAGGTTATTTATGAAAAACTCAAACGTCTCATATTTGATCGAATAGTACTGACCTGAAAATTCGAATTCAAATTCAAATCGAGTTTTCCTTCGAAAAAAAAAAACTTGAATGTCAGGAAGCCAATTTACATATTCAAATGGTTCAACAGACCTCTGCCATTGACTTGTGAACACGGCAGGTTTTAGGTGGCAAATATTCAAATTAGAACTGTTTCCATGATCGAGTGTGATAAATCTCACATTGGAATTTACATTTGAGTTGAGTCTAATGGTAGTGTAGGTTAGCTGATATATCAATCTGGCGTAGCCTGAGTTACTACTTCATGGTAAGTCAGGCTACATATATACAACTACTTCCGTCCTTTCCCAGCCTTTGGCTCTTAGGGGAGGCTGGAATTTATGCTAATGCTTATTTTTTTTAACAGGAAATCTCACTTTTAAAGTTTCTAAATAGACACATTCTAAATTTAAGTTTTAATCATCAAGTAGATGTACCATGATGCATTGTGCATGGTTGTTTATTGCACAATTAAATTGTTTAAGTGCATACAACTCATTAAAACATGTTTAAATCTTTACAGAGGGATCCTAAAGCTTCCATAGGGATCTCCTATGGTCTAGCTGCTCTCTGTTTAGACTTTTACACAACCCATCATAAATAAAGCTCTTTAGTGTAACATTGACCAATTATGAGGCATAGACAACCCCATCCTGGGACAGACAATAATGTTCCCAATGTCTTGTTAGCAATTGACTCTATGGGGTATATCTCCTCTGCTGTCTGACTAAGGCAGTGATCCCCAACCAGTAGCTCGTGAGTAGCATGTTGCTCACCAACCCCTTGGATGTTGCTCCCAGTGGCCTCAAAGCAGGTGCTTATTTTTGAGTTCCAGACTTGGAGGCAAGTTTTGGTTGTATAAAACCAGTTGTACTACCAAACAGAGTCTCAATTTAGGTTGACAATCCACATAGGGGCTACCAAATGGCCAATCACAGCCCTTATTTGGCACCTTTGGAACATTTTTCATGCTGGTGTTGCTCCCCAACTCCTTTACTTCTGAATGTTGCTAACGGGTTCAAAAGGTTGGGGATCGCTGGACTAAGGCATAAGGGAGTGCACATCCCCTTTAGGAAGTACAACCAACTAATTAGGAAAGCAGAGCTGGATTTCAGATGCTCTTCTCATGGAAATAATAATTATGATGACAGCAGTAAGTGGTGCAGCAAGACACTCCCAAGGCAATTGCCGTAGTTCATTGTTTTGTTTGCATACAACATTGTCATTTTGCTGAGCTGCATGAATGATGCCTATGGATGGACGGATGATATTTAGTCCCCGACATAATTGTAAATGATTTGGGTGAAGGTGAAGGAAAAGATTTCCGGCAGTATACTTACCATAGGTAGTGATGGGCGAATTTATTCGCCAGGTGCGAATTCGCGGCGAATTTGCGCGATTCGCCGCCAGCAAATAAATTTGCGAAACAGCCTCGAAAATTTGCGGCAAAAATTCGCCGGCGTCCAAAAAATTTTTTCCGAAAAAACGGACGCCAGCGTCAAAAACGGGCGCCGGCGCCAAAACCGTTTCACGAATTTTTCGCCGTTTTGCAAATTTTGCGCGAAATTCGCGAATTTTTCGGCGAAACGGCGCAAATTCGCCCATCACTAACCATAGGTGATAGTTAAGAAGTCAGGCTTGAAAAAGACTAGTGAGGGCTCAATTGGTTTCTGTGCCTGAATGTAAATTTACTGCATAGGAAGGAGATAAGAGCATATTTATGGACAACATGGAATATGTGTAAAGTGATTTATATTAAGTTATAAGCTTCCTTAAGCAGAATTAGGTGTCAGTGTGCCTACCAGGGATGGATTTCCCCCATGCAGCACCTCTAGGTTGCACCATCCTAGTGTGGTCCTTGGGCGGCATGCCTTAAATGCTACTTATCTATTGGTTGCTCTGGGATAGTAGACCTGTAGCACAATATTATTACATTACACCCTATGGTGCGAATTACAGAAATAATGATTCTACCAGCACAGAAACACAACAGGGACCCCAATATGATGATTGCACAGGCCCATTCATAATGAACTCTCTAGCAGTGTATGGGAAATGAGCAATTCTTTCATTACAGAATGGGATTATGCCATGCACTTTATAGTGAGTGATCTTTCTTACTCTTTTTTATTCTTCTTTTTATGCGGCGCAGTATATCTCTGCTCTACACTGTCCCATAACAGCCCTACTGCATTCAAGCAAGCAGCTGCCAAATATCACATATGTCTGGGTATCAATCACTCTATGCTTCTGTTGTAGCAAGACTTCAAGTTTTGTGCAGAGACTCTGTAACAGGAATCTTCAGCCCTAGTGTGGACACTACAATTCCAGATCCTTGTTTTATTTGGAGTGCTGGGAGTTGCAATCCCCCAAAAGCTGGCAGCTCTCATTGGACATTCCTGCTTCAAAACTAAAGACCATATGTAGTGAAGGATGTCAATGTGTGCCAGTCAAGTATCACATAAAAAACAAGGTCTGTCTCTTAAGATCATGGCCATATGTCGTTGTCATCCCAATAGAATAGAATGGTTCTTACTAGAAGAGCGCCAATGGGGATTTAGTTTTTTGTGCCCCTTAGCTCTCTAAGGTCCTAGGGCCTAATATGTGGCCATGACCAATGCAACTGCTGTTGTTACTTTCATGAAACTGGACATTGCCCAATGGTTGGGTGTTTTGACCATGACTTTGATGCCATTGACGTTTATATCTCGAATATAGGAAGAAAAGCACCAAGCACAATTTGGATTCTCCAACCCCCTCAGCCCAGCAATGACTCTTCCCTCTCTTCCCTGCCCTTTGATGAGAACAGAGCTGGAGGGCAATGTTCATACTCCCTAACACTCAGTTTGTGGGTAGTGAGAAGGTTAATGCAAAGTCCTCCAAGACTCTGATGCCATCAATTATGTATGAATATTCATGGGTATGAAGAAGACTCTATGATGTCTTTTCCAGCAGTTCTCGGAGCAGTCAGAAATTATGTGCATTAAGTGGATACAGTTGGGTCCTGACTTCTTAGTAATAGCAACTTAAAGGGGTTGTTCACCAGAGTGATATTCTGAGTCAATTTGCATTGGTTTTCATTATTTTATTTTTTGTGGTTTCTTAAAGGAGAATGCAACCCCCTCAATTAATAAAAACCCCTAGCCCCTACCCTCCATAGTTACCCCTCCCTGTTCCCCCCACATAGGTGTTACCACCAGTAAATGCCCCTAATCCTGTATTTAGCCCTCATTGCAGAGTCAGCACAGCCGAGTTCACGGGCGACAACTTCTGGATCTTCTTCCTTTGGATCTTCTTCCTTCTCTTTGGCAATTTTCTTCACTTTCGGAGCATACGCAGTTGTCACAAAGCGGAAGTCTTCTCGAACTGCGAATGTGTCGATACGGCGCTTACTTTCAGAAGATTACCGAAGAGCTGAAGATGGAGCCCGTGAGCTCCGCTGTACTCACATTGCAACGAGGGGAAATTACAGAATATGGGGCATTTACAGGTGTTAACACCCGTGCAGGGGGGAGCAGGGAGGGGGAATGTGGAGGTTAGGGGTTGTTATAAATTGGGGGGGTTGAATTCCCCTTTAATTATTTAGCTTCTTATTCGGCAGCTCTTTTTTATGCTTAGCAATCTGGTTGCTATGGTCCAAATGGCCTTAGCAACCATTGATTTGAAGAAGAGACTAGAATATGAATAGGAGAGGCCTGAATAGAAAGATGAGCGATACAAAGAAGCAATAGCAATAGCCTTACAGAGCATTTGTTTTTTATAGGTGGGGTCAGTGACCCCCAATTTAAAGGCAGGAAATGATGGGAATAAGAAGGCAAATAATTAAAAAAAACTATAAAAAAAATTAAAAGAAGGCCAGCTAAATTTTTTTTAGTATAAGCCATTTTATAGCATCCTAAAATATGAACCACCCATTTAAGACATTATTTATTAAGCTTATTTGTGGCGATAGCATAATATGTACTGATACCCTCTTCTATGCAGTCTCTTTAATAATAGATCACAATAACAACATTAATAAAATATAAACAATATTTTAATAATAGTCTTTTCTTCTTCACTATAAGACTCCACTCTGGGAAGTCTGACCCTGAGAGCCTGACCTCACTATTGCTGAAAATGTATATATACTCCCCTATCCTTCCCACCCATTAAGCACTTGAAATAATAGAATGTTCTGAAAAGTAGACAAGTACCTGTATAACTCTTTCCATTCTAGGGAACTAAGTTACATTAACAGTAGGATCATCTAAAATATTGAATATACAATTTTTTAGTATTACATCTGACCGCAGAATCACATTTAAGTGGCGTTAGCACTGTAACAAGGGCCATTGCCTTAGGGCAACATTTTAAAAATGATCACAACTACAACAACACAGCAAATGGATTTCCAGTCATCACAATGAGAAACACCTTCAAGGGAATTAGTATAGCAGTTCCCACATGTATAAATACAAGGAGAAGCCCATGTCCTGTTCACAGTGAGCTATGCCATCATATTATACAGTTAATGGGTGTATTCATTCCAATGACGCATTCAAATATGCAATCTTTATGAGTGGTCCCATTCATTTACATTTTTGCATTAAATATGTAAAACACTCGCTGCTCTTCTAAATGCGTGGGCTGGAAGGTCACATTCTTAATGCAGAAAAGAAAAAAAAAGCCAGAAACAGTCAACTCCCATTAGTTGCATGGGGATCACATAGGATCTGTGCAGCTACTGGGACAGAATGTTCTGTTATACAGATAGCTAGAATCTCAGCTGCCATAAAGCAGGACAGGACTGCTGCTTACAATGGGGATCAGATAGGATCTGTGCAGCCACTGGGACAGAATGTTCTGTTATACAGATAGCTAGAATCTCAGCTGCCATAAAGCAGGACAGGACTGCTGCTTACAATGGGGATCAGATAAGATCTGTGCAGCCACTGGGACAGAATGTTCTGTTATACAGATAGCTAGAATCTCAGCTGCCATAAAGCAGGACAGGACTGCTGCTTACAATGGGGATCAGATAGGATCTGTGCAGCCACTGGGACAGAATGTTCTGTTATACAGATAGCTAGAATCTCAGCTGCCATAAAGCAGGACAGGACTGCTGCTTACAATGGGGATCAGATAGGATCTGTGCAGCCACTGGGACAGAATGTTCTGTTATACAGATAGCTAGAATCTCAGCTGCCATAAAGCAGGACAGGACTGCTGCTTACAATGGGGATCAGATAGGATCTGTGCAGCCACTGGGACAGAATGTTCTGTTATACAGATAGCTAGAATCTCAGCTGCCATAAAGCAGGACAGGACTGCTGCTTACAATGGGGATCAGATAGGATCTGTGCAGCTACTGGGACAGAATGTTCTTTTATACAGATAGCTAGAATCTCAGCTGCCATAAAGCAGGACAGGACTGCTGCTTACAATGGGGATCAGATAGGATCTGTGCAGCTACTGGGACAGAATGTTCTGTTATACAGATAGCTAGAATCTCAGCTGCCATAAAGCAGGACAGGACTGTTGCTTACAATGGGGATCAGATAGGATCTGTGCAGCCACTGGGACAGAATGCTCTGTTATACAGATAGCTAGAATCTCAGCTGCCATAAAGCAGGACAGGACTGCTGCTTACAATGGGGATCAGATAGGATCTGTGCAGCCACTGGGACAGAATGTTCTGTTATACAGATAGCTAGAATCTCAGCTGCCATAAAGCAGGACAGGACTGCTGCTTACAATGGGGATCACATTATATCACATTTTTTCTTTTGCAAACTGCTCCAAGAATGCAGATGAGCTCGATGCCAATAATGAAAGTGTTAAAGAGACAGAAGGTTTAAGTTGTCAGGAAAGACTTTCTGTTCATGTTGATTAAAAAAGAAGAAGAAGAAGAAGAAGAAGAAGAAGAAGAAGAAGAAGAAGAAGAAGAAGAAGAAGAAGAAGAAGAAGGAAAGGTAAAGAGATAAGACGGCACAATATATTGTCAGTACGGAGAGATCTCTGGGGAAAGTTCTGTGCCTGGACCTTATGACATGTGGAAAGATAAGAAAGTGAATTTGCCTTCGGCACAAAAAAAAGGTTCTTTTTACTAAAATGAGTGAAAATATGAATTATAGAGGGTTGTGTTAGTATGATGTAGAGAGGGATATTCATAGACAATTTGCAAATGGTTTTCATTTTATATTATTTGTTTTTTTTTTACTTATTTAGCTTTTTATTCAGCAGCTCTCCAGTTTGTAATATCAGCCATCTGGTTGCTAGGGTCCTAATTCCCCTAGCAACCATGCACTGATTTGAATAAGAAATTGGCCATGCTTGTTTGGGGCTTTTTATCATTGGGACGCCATTCTACTTGTTGGCAGGACCCACTGTCCAGGCAGCCCAGGCAGAGCTTTCAAGTTGTAAAATTCTAAAATTGGGGTTGACGTCAAGGGAAGTAACATCAGCGGAAATTACTTAATGTGCAAAACCTCTCCTGAAGCCGCTACAACCAATCTGTGCCCTTCACTCAACTGACATCACTGAAATGTTCTGCACTTGCACACAACAATTTTTGCAGCAAATTGACGAAATCGGGGGATGCATAAGAGTGACGGAGACCGGGGGACAGATCCAAAAATCTGGTAACTACTGATAAAATCGGAGGAGTTGACAGCTTTGCCCAGGTACCCCTTAGCTAATAATTGGGGTCCCCTGGGAGGAGGGCTCTGCTAACTAAGCAGCATGGGGTCCCATAACCTTCATGGCCTTGTCTTCCGGCTGGGCAAGAAGAAAACTCAAAATTTTTGGAATTTGGAAAATAAATCGACGTTTGAAGGAACAGTAATACCAGAAATTAAAAGTGTATTAATGTAATGACAATATAATGTAGAGTTGACCTGCACTGATAAAACTGGTGTGTTTGCTTCAGAAACTCTACTATTATAGTTTATATAAACAAGCTGCTGTGTAGCCATGGGGCAGCCATTCAAGCACAGGATACACAGTAGATAACAGATAAGTACTACTATAGTTTATATAAACAAGCTGCTGTGTAGCCATGGGGGCAGCCATTCAAGCACAGGATACACAGTAGATAACAGATAAGTACTACTATAGTTTATAGAAACAAGCTGCTGTGTAGCCATGGGGGCAGCCATTCAAGCACAGGATACACAGTAGATAACAGATAAGTACTACTATAGTTTATATAAAAAAGCTGCTGTGTAGCCATGGGGGCAGCCATTCAAGCACAGGATACACAGTAGATAACAGATAAGTACTACTATAGTTTATATAAACAAGTTGCTGTGTAGCCATGGGGCAGCCATTCAAGCACAGGATACACAGTAGATAACAGATAAGTACTACTATAGTTTATATAAACAAGCTGCTGTGTAGCCATGGGGGCAGCCATTCAAGCACAGGATGCACAGTAGATAACAGATAAGTACTACTATAGTTTATATAAACAAGCTGCTGTGTAGCCATGGGGGCAGCCATTCAAGCACAGGATACACAGTAGATAACAGATAAGTACTACTATAGTTTATATAAAAAAGCTGCTGTGTAGCCATGGGGCAGCCATTCAAGCACAGGATACACAGTAGATAACAGATAAGTACTACTATAGTTTATATAAACAAGCTGCTGTGTAGCCATGGGGGCAGCCATTCAAGCACATGATACACAGTAGATAACAGATAAGTACTACTATAGTTTATATAAACAAGCTGCTGTGTAGCCATGGGGGCAGCCATTCAAGCACAGGATACACAGTAGATAACAGATAAGTACTACTATAGTTTATATAAACAAGCTGCTGTGTAGCCATGGGGGCAGCCATTCAAGCACAGGATACACAGTAGATAACAGATAAGTACTACTATAGTTTATATAAACAAGCTGCTGTGTAGCCATGGGGGCAGCCATTCAAGCACAGGATACACAGTAGATAACAGATAAGTACTACTATAGTTTATATAAAAAAGCTGCTGTGTAGCCATGGGGCAGCAAGCACACCAGTTTTACCAGTGCAGCACAACATTACATTATATTTTATTCACTGTGACATTTTAATTTTTTGGTGTCACCGTTCCTTTAAACAGTTAAACTATAAGTCCCTCCCTACTTTTACATACATAATAGGTAGGGCCCAAAAAATTAATATATATATATATATATATATATATATATATATATATATATATATAAAATATTCTGCTGATGGGGTTTCCTGTCTTTCTATTTTTAGAGTTATTCTGCAGATTAATAACTTGATCTGTTTGTTTAAAATTCAATCATGTGTTTAATAGGTATATTTTTCAGATTTTCAGATTTTTCATACTAAAGTGTAATTAGGTTTACTGGTCAGTGAACACAACGGTCATTACTCAAGAGAGCCTGCTGCTTACAACCACGTTCATTTAATGAGAATTTGATAGTGATCAGTAATGGCCGGATGTTTCATTTGGGATTTTTTTTTTATTTAAATGGCAAAGTTAAATCATCTTTAAGGGATACATTATTGTACAATTCACTGCAATTGATGCTTTATCTCCAAGCAGTCACCGTCCCACAAATGTTTGGGTTTTCTTGATTCAAAAAACAAATAAACCAATTAAACAATATCGTCTTCTTTAGTAACAAACTCAATAACACTCTCAATTTGGTATATCATGAATCCCATTGAGGGATAATGTACCCCCTACTGTAAATGATAAGGATATTAGAAGTCACTGAGGGGTTGTTCTGTGACCATATAAAGACACAAGGCTGCAGGCTGAGTTATACAGGGAACTCTGAGTATCACTCATGTATTATAAGGGATAATGTACCCCCTACTGTAAATGATAAGGATATTAGAAGTCACTGAGGGGTTGTTCTGTGACCATATAAAGACACAAGGCTGCAGGCTGAGTTATACAGGGAACTCTGAGTATCACTCATGTATTATAAGGGATAATGTACCCCCTACTGTAAATGATAAGGATATTAGAAGTCACTGAGGGGTTGTTCTGTGACCATATAAAGACACAAGGCTGCAGGCTGAGTTATACAGGGAACTCCGAGCATCAATTATGTATTAAAACTGACATTGTATACCTAAATGTATTGTTTCCAATTTTTCCATAATCAACTGTATATAAATAACCAGATGCATATAGTTTCTATGTGATCCTATTCTTGTTATATCTCTTTCCTCATCTCTAAGAAACCAGAATGTGGCCTGGACATGCAATGTGGTTGCCCTTTGCCTAAGCAAATAAACGCCATAAAACTACATCTGGGATATTTATTCCTTTGTACTAAGAGAACTGAAAAAAAAAATACATTTGAGCTCTTTAAACTAATATTGTTGTTTTTTTGTGTCATTTAAATGTCATTCATTTAATTTTAGAAAAAAGTATTCTTTGATAGAATTAATAATGGCATCATTTATTTTCAAAAATACTCTGGATAAAGGAACCTGCCTGACTTGAAAACGATAAAAAGAAACAGCCTTTGCCTTTGAAGAAAGATTAGTCTGGCTCTATTTCTCCAGCCAACTTGCTTTGCTGTAGGACTTCGGCAATCAATACTTTGTACTATGTCATTAGACTTTATGACTCTTAGGCTTAGACTTCAACATTTTAAAATGAACAGTTAAGACTGTGTGTGACTTGCAGGGATCAGCCTTCATATTGTCTGTTGTGAAGGAGACAAAAAAAAACGTGATCTATTCAAAGGGAAAAGCTGGAGAGTTTAGAATGTGGAAGTCACAAATTATAATTAACAGCTCCTTCGTATCGTAATTAAGGCCCATAACTCAGTTCAATTTGGCTTTATCATTACATCATAAATGATATCCTCCATTTATTTCTATGACCCGAGCCACTGTTATGGCATATAATTTGTAATGAAAGGTAGTACTCTCAATCCTTCATCTTGTAATTATCTTTTTTCCCATGACTATACAATAAATTACTACTGTCCTGTGACAGCTCACTTGAAGCTTTCGTATTTACAATGTGTATTCGCCTTTGGAATGTGTCACATTTATTTATTTATTTATTGCATCTGGTCTACGGGAGATTGACAATAAAAAAAATACAAGGAAGCTATTCCAACATTGTTTTAGTAATCTGAAGCCCTCCAGCTTCAGATGGAGATGTTTTAGCAGGAGATAGTTGCAGGTCCATGACATGGCTGGTTATATAAAATAAAAATGAAAGCCTTTTTAATAATATCTTAAAAATATGGAATCCTCCATCTTCAAAGTGAGAACTTGATGGTATTAAGAAGGTAAATCATTGGGGAAAGCTACAGTATTGACCATCAATCATGACAGCGGAGATTCTAGAAGTGGAGTAGAGTGTCCAGGATGGATTATATCGAAAAGTTGGACACAATGAAGACAGATACAATTTGATCAATGACTGACTGGTCAGGAACATCTTAGAAATATCTTTAAAGCAATAAACTCAATGTTTTTAAGAAGACAATCCATTGGGGGAAAGCTCTTGACCATCAATCATGACATTCTAGAAGTGGAGTAGAGTGTCTGGGATGGATTATATTGAAAAGTTGGACACAATGAAGACAGATACAATTTGATCAATGACTGACTGGTCAGGAACATCTTAGAAATATCTTTAAAGCAATAAACTCAATGTTTTTAAGAAGACAATCCATTGGGGGAAAGCTCTTGACCATCAATCATGACATTCTAGAAGTGGAGTAGAGTGTCTGGGATGGATTATATTGAAAAGTTGGACACAATGAAGACAGATACAATTTGATCAATGACTGACTGGTCAGGAACATCTTAGAAATATCTTTAAAGCAATAAACTCAATGTTTTTAAGAAGACAATCCATTGGGGGAAAGCTCTTGACCATCAATCATGACATTCTAGAAGTGGAGTAGAGTGTCTGGGATGGATTATATTGAAAAGTTGGACACAATGAAGACAGATACAATTTGATCAATGACTGACTGGTCAGGAACATCTTAGAAATATCTTTAAAGCAATAAACTCAATGTTTTTAAGAAGACAAGCCATTGGGGGAAAGCTCTTGACCATCAATCATGACATTCTAGAAGAGGAGTAGAGTGTCTGGGATGGATTATGTTGATGAGTTGGATACAATGAAGACAGATAAGTGTTGGTCCAGGACTGGCTGGTCAGGAACATCTTAGAAATATCTTCAAAGCAAGAGTCTCAATGTGATTAAGAAGACAAAACATTGGGGAAACCTCTTGTCCATCGATCATGACATTCTAGAAGTGGGATAGTGTGTTGGTCTGTGGAGAGCTGATACTATGAACTAATCAATGTATTTACTTTGATGTTCTTCTACTACAAGGTGGATGGAAACCCAACCATCCAGCTGCATTTAACTACTATTCCCCACCATCCTGAGAGTATACAGTATCATCCAGGGATTAGGAGGTGATTAGAAGATTAGGAGATAGGGCTGAGCATCATATTAATGTCAGCATCAATCATATTTATCGCTGCTAATCTTTAGTACTTTGGTATTAAGTCATTTTGAATACTTAAAGGTCCATCCACTTCTTATATCTGATCTCATGGTTGACCTTTAAATTATTAGCAAGTAAGAGTTCTACAATAATTAAGGGTCAGATGTATTCATTTTTCAGTGGTAATTTTGCTATCATTCACAACAAAATGGTACTATATGGTTTCATTATTTGCCATTCTGATTAACCGCAACGACTTGTTTTTTGGCTGCAACAAACTTCAGTCTGTATCAATATATTAAACATAACAGTGAAACAATTGATGTTGGGGATTTCATGTACTACCTCCACCTAGAAAGTAGCAGTGGCTTTAGGGTGATGGCCAACTGAGATATTTGTCACCCAAGATTAAAATGCACAACTACAGGCAACAAATCTCCCAAAAACGCTTCTCGTCCAGCAATAATTGAAATCTCGAGTGGTTACAACTATGTGTTGCTTCGTTCTTCCGAATTTGGCCAAAGTTGCCTCGCTGGTAGTGATGAAGGAATTTATTCGCCAGGCATGGATTAGCGGCAAGTTCCACATTTCAGAACCTGCGATTTTATTTTCACGTAACTGCAGCAAAAATTTGCAACAGAAAACAAAAGACAAAAAAAGTCCCAGTTGGAAAAAACAGCCATTGACTTTAATGCATTTGGAATGAAAAATTGCCATAAGAAAAAAAATGCCCATTAACTTGAATACATTTGGAGTGTGAAAAAATTGTCACATGTGTAAAAAAACATTTTGATGACAGTTGACTTGTGTTTCACTAATTATTTTGCAGTTTCGTGAATTTTTCGCAAAGAAAAACAGTACAGATTTGTGCACTCGTACTCGCTAGGAAACTTCAGGAGACTTTGTAACGTGTAGGTTTTACCAATTCTATTATTGCTGCTGGAGAAACATTTTCAGGAGGTTTGTCGCCTAACAGTCATCTCTTTTTATCAAGGGTGACAAATCTCCATATCAGCCGTAGCATTTAGTGTCCCCACAGTGGCCAGAGGGAAAATGTGCAGTAAAATTATCCTTAACGATTGAGAATAGAAGACACTGAAGTAATCAGAATAATAAGAAAGTTCAAAAATTTTTGCATCTTCTACTCATGGCCCAATTATGGGGAAAACTGGCCCAATTATGGGTAAAAACATGATATTTAGCCTCTGAAATTAGTAAGGGGACTGTTAGTTGATCCAGAGGAAGGCAAAAATGGCCTCTCCAATTTGCCTCAGAGGGAGAATAAAACCTTCTTGACTATCAAGAGGGCAACTGGACCGGTCCCTGATGAACTTGAGTGACAGGTATTTCCTGCCTGGTTGTTGAGGCTTACATTGGTTCAATGAGGCTTATTAACTCATTGGACAATAGCTTAGAATTCTATTGTCCTTCAGCAGTTTTATATTTGTATTATCTCATCAGGATGGTGTTCTGTTTGAGCTCCTTTTGAAGAAGCCATTTTGCTTTTAAGCGAATGTGCAAGAATGTTCTAGCTGCACATAAAAGGACCATTCTCCTTACAGATCCAGCAATGGAATACATTTCATCATGTAAAACATCCCCATCCCAAAGGCAAATCCATGTACGTTATTGGTTTTAGTTCATCACATTTAAATGAAAGACCTTGCCGTAGACAAAGGGTTTTGTGCCTCTGACCTTTTCATCTTACGTTGCCCCAAGTAACAAAAAAACAGGCGAGCGAGCCGGCGCATTACAAGGACAAAGAACAAATTCGCATTGTGCAAAACCTGTGTTTTTTTTTTACCCACGTCCTGCTGTGCAAACACAAGAGATAGAAAGAGAAAGAGAGGGAACCGAGGAACAAGGGGAAGCGAATGGCAGCTGCAGATTAATGCGCCTAAAACTGCGCTTCCTTTTATGTTTGGAAAAAAGATTTAACGGCACTTCCAAAAAAATTATATGAATTTGCAGAAGGAAGCAAAGTAGTTACATACATAAAAGAAAAGAAAGTACCGGGGGATTATTTCTGGGAAAATTGGTTACGTTCAAAAGAAATTCTGTGCTTCACTCAAGATACTCAAGATAAAGAGGCAAAATCGGCTTGACAAAAAGATGTGAGAGTTTGCTGGAAATTGTTAGCGTAGGCCATTAAGAGTCGACGGGGAAAGAATAGGGAATCCAGAAAGTTTTGCTTCTCCAAAAGACTTTGTTACTAACTTTTTTACTAACTCCGTTATCCAGCAGAACAAGCTCATTAGATTCTCCAGTAGAGATCCACCAATGGACCATCCACCAATGAATTTGAACAGTCTAGTGAACAGAAACTAATTCTCCCATGTTTACAAATTGGATACTATTATATCCCTTAAAGGAGAAGGAAAGGAGTTTACTTGGAGTTGCCGAAAGTTAGGCACCCCCAAGTGATTGTATATACCTTCCTGAAACCCCTTCCGGTGAGTACCATGGTGTGAACAATGCATTCTTGTTCTTTCATGTGCATGAGCAGTAGCACAAAAAGCTGAACTTTAACGAAGAAGCCAACTATTTTATTCTACTGCGCATGAGGAAATTTGAGAAAAAAAGAAGAAGGAAGGTGATCACTCCATGGTGTTTGCTGGAAGAACCCCGGCACCGACCCTGGGCTTCAGGTAAGTATATAAATTCACTTGGGGGTGCCAATACAATATCTGCCTCTGGTATTTAATACTACATACTTTGCTCCTTCCGTAAAACTCTCACATTCATATCTTATTTAACCAGCTGGTTCCTCCAGCCGAGTGTTATAAAAGAATAGCCTCAGATCTGTCTCCAAAATACCTTTGTCTCATTTTCTGTAGTGATCAGGTGGGGACCAGGCATTTTTGAAGTGGAGCTCCCATACAAGCTGAGCCTGATGTTTTGCTAAATGTTGGGAAGGTCTGATTTCTATAGCGAGCCAATAAGTGTTGCGGCTTAGCCGGAGCAAACACACCGCAGATGGATAGAGAATGTCAGGTCAAACGTATGAAGATTGATGACATTTCTAATATTTGCCCAGAGAATTGAACAGGCTTTCAAGCACCATATAAAAATGGCACAGGGAATTACTGTTTTCATTTAAACAGTTCAGTGCCAAATTTTGTTGTTCTCTGTATATGAATAGCGGGGGGGGGGTCTATTTTTCCGAAAACCTTCTATACAGAAAGCTTTGAAATATGACCATTTCATTTCCCATAGTGTGGCTACTCTTCACGTTTCACTGATTTCCTTTTTCTCTTAAAGGAGAATGAACCCATTAATTAATCATAGGGCCTCTAAAGAGTTAACTTATCCCCGCAACCACCCCAGTAGACTCTCTAAAAACAGCCCTCCTCCCCTGAATCTGTACTGGAAAGGTAGAGCTGCACAGCAGGGATAGCAGCCGCCATGTCTGGTCACTTGACTTCCTGTTCCTGGTTCTCTCGAGCAATCATTGAAAAGGGGCATGTACATGTAGTATCCTTGTCGCTACAAAGTAACTCTGACTGTGAATTGACCATTTAACTCAATCTATATGGGAAAAAAACATATTTTTGGGTAACTCCACTCAGGTTGGTCAAGCATGGGCTGTGTCGTAAAAGGGTCATATGCTACTGCTCCGACTTAAAGGGCTTGTTCACCTTTTAGTAAGATGTAGTTGGCATCACCAACTGCATAAAGGGGTTGTTCACCTTTGAGTTAACTGTTAGTATGATGTAGAGAGAATTTGCAATCGGATTTCATATTTTATTATTTAGCTTTTTATTCAGCAGCTCTCCAGTTTGCAGTTTCAGCCATCTGGTTGCTAGGGTCCAAATTCCCCTAACAACCATGCACTGATTTGAATAAGAGACTGGAATATGAATGGGAGAAGCCTGAATAGAAAGATGTGGAATATAAAGTAACAATATACAATACATGTTTAACCTTACAGAGTATTTGTTTTGTTTAGATGGGATTAGTGACCTCCATTTGAAAGCAGGAAAAAACAATTCAAAAACTATAAAAAATAAAGAATTAAGACCAATTGGAAAGTTGCTTACAATTAGCCATTCTAATATGTAATTTAAATAATTAGCAGCCCCCGCCTCTCTTCTTATATATAGTGAGGATGTGAGTTTTTTGGGCTTGCAACCATTCATGGGGCACCTTGATGTTTTTTGATCTTAAATCTTTATTCTGGGAGCTCTAGATCAACAACATAGGGAATCTCCTGCTCCAGGCCACTGTCGATAGCAACCACGGTAGAGAGGGAATTGACAGAGTTGTAGTCATATTACTAACATTGCTTGGTGTTATTAGTTCCCCTTTAAACATGGCTTTTTCTATGATAAACGAAAGGGGTTTTTGCTGTGAATCAGATGACGGAAGGAAATCACAGACCAATTCCTTTATTTAGTCTGGGCTCTGCTGCTATTTTGAGTTTGTACAGCGAGGGATCCGGTATTTTTTCAAGATTCAGCATTTTCAAATGATATTTTCCTATTATAAAAGAATTGTAATATTTCCCCTGTGATGTGATTCAGCGCGACTCCAAAAAAAGTAAACGATTTTATCTTCACTTTTTAAAAAAAAAAATAATATGCAGAATCCGGCAAAAGATTTTATAGAGTCAATGCAGGGAATGGGGAAAAAATCATTTATAATAAAATCTTGTTGTAGATAAGACTTATTCGTGTGTCTTGTATAAAACCTCAGCCTGATGAAGATAAATCCTTGTACTAAAGGCTCCTCCTCATCCTGGGATCAACAATGAACTCTAGATATAAATATGAATTATCCTATATATTAATATATATATCCGGCTGAATACGAAACCGAAGTCAATAGGCTGGTTTTGCGTCCAGTAAGGATTAATTATATCTTAGTTGGGATGAAGTAAATGTATGGGACCTGCTATCCAGAATGCTTTGGACCTGGGGTTTTCTGGATTATGGATATTTCCGTAACTTGGATCTTCATACCTTAAGTCTACTAGAAAATCATATAAACATGAAATAAACCCAATAGGCTGGTTTTGCTTCCAATAAGGATTAATTATATCTTAGTTGGGATCAAGTACAAGTGACTGTTTTATTATTACACAGAAAAAGGGGATCATTTTTAAATATTATTTATTTTTTTGGCGACAATTTTTTTTGACGCCGGTGAATTTTCGCCTGCAAATTTTCACGTCCGCTTTGCGAATTTATTCGCCGGTGGTGAATCACACAAATTCGCACCTGGCCAAATTATTCTCCTATCACTATATATCGCTTTTACCCGGCTTCCCCTCCCCCCCCCGGAAAATCATCTCTAGCTCTGAAAATAAGTATTACCCATCACTATAATGAAGTGATCTTAAATACCTCTCTGCGAAAAAATAAAGAATATTTTAGATTTATCCACGGTAGACTATAAACCTCTTCGCTCTCTGTATTGGCTCCATCACCACAGCCCTATCTCCTTCCCGCTGCGCAAGAGATTTAAATCCGACATAATTGGCATTTGAATAAAACTAAATAAATCATGCGGTTTAAAAGAATATTACTTGAATGGGAAAAAAAAAAAAAGAATTAAATGAAAGTACAGATTGATCAATTTGTCCGGATGTGAAAAAAAAATTCCAGTTGACTGTAACTCTGAGAAGCAGAAGGGGTTCTGGTTTTCTTCTTATAGATTCCTTCCTTGGGTCTCATTGATAAGTCAACAGTGGTAACCTGTTGTCCAGTAGCTGATCCCTGGGTATTTAAGAGACAAGAAGAGCAAATAAAAGAGAAGCAGAAAAAAAATTCTCTTTCTTTTGTCTTTAATTTTTGAAGAAACCTTGGCATTCCACTATTCTGTTCACACAGTTTTCTGCTCGATCCATATGGATGCTGGGAGTTATAAAACCGTAGGGTGAACCTGATTGAGCTGAATTTGACTCAGGAGGAGTAAGAATGACTTGTACTGAATCGATCTAATTCTGATTGATCAGGAAGGAAAGTGCATTCCATCAATATCTCTATTGATCAAATGTACTAGGAAAAAAAGTCAGTTGCTTTCTATGGGTTTCGACATCTCAGTCCGGTGGTTTTGAGATAACAAATCCCTGAAGGCTACGGAAAGTGATGAGAGAACGTTTCGAAAGTTTTTCGCCATTTCACAAATTTATTTGCAGTTTCACCAATTTTCTGGCTAAACGACACAGGACAGATTCACTCGTCACTAGTAGTGATGGGCGAATTTGGACCGTTTCGATTCGCCTAAAAAATCGCAAATATCCCGCAAAAATTTGAGAAACGGCACCGGCGTCTCATTTTTGATGCCGGTGTCCGTCTTTTGGACACTGGCGAATTTTCATGACAGTTTCGAAAATGTATTTGCCGCCAGCGAATTTGCACCTGGGGAATAAATTCACTATCACTAGCGACAACTATGGTTTTTGACCTTAAAAATTGGCCTATCCAATCAGCTGCGGAGTGGTGATGAGCGAATCTGTCCCACTTCGCTTCACTGAAAATTTCAAAAAGCTGTGAAGAAATTCTCGAAACTGTGAACATTTCGAGAAATGCATTGAAGTCAATAGGCGTCAATTTTTTTTACAACAATTTTTTCTCACTCCAAATGCATTAAAGTAAATGAGAGAATTTTTTATGGTGACTTTTGTCTCAACGTCTTTTTCGTCTCAGTTGCTTTTTTGTCCAAATGCGATTGGAGTTGAGAGTTATTTCTTATGGCGACTTTCTTTGCATTGGCGACTTTTTTGTTACAAAGGATTTCTTTCTCAGTTTTCCAAAAAAATTAGCTGAAGGCAAAGTGCGCAATTTCGCCACAAATCCATGCCCAGTGAAAAAAAAAACGCTCATCACTGCTGCAGAGGCAGGCTTGATCAATCTCTGATAAATTCAATATATTCCTAAAAGTTTCTAATTCCTAAAAATTCTATCAATATGAGAAAATGTACAGTATTCATAATTTCAGTTCAATTTCAGTTATTCACTGATTATGTGGAGAACTATTTGCCAAAGTTCCGATTTTTGTGAGTTTAGAAGCTCTTGAAACCACGATTAAACAGTTTTTTGTCTATAATAATAACCAATCAGCCCGTGGCTCCATACCTTCTAAAGCTCCCCATAGACGCGACGATTCTTCTTGCCGAACGACCGATTTTCGGGAAGCCCGACCAATCCTTAGAAATTATCGTGCGGTTAGTGGGATTCGAACGATCGTACATCTTACGATTTTTCGGCCGACATCTGTCGGGAAATTGATCGGCCAGGTCAAAAAATCTTTGTCGGTCCCAGTGCAATCTCTCTATGTTTGCAGGGCCAAGCAGGCAGCTCCCCTTTGTTTTCCTGGCAAATTGGTCTTTTTAGTTGATGGTAAATTCGTACGATTGTACGATTGTTCTGAGAAGATCGTGGTCTCACGATCAGGATCTGACCTTTTAGAAATCTCAACATCTATGGCCAGCTTAAGTCTGATCTGCTTATATTTAAGAATAGGGGGTCCACGGTCTTTTACTTTAAATTGTACCTGGACATTGGGAATAAAGTAATGTGCATGAAGGACTATTGTCAAGGGTACAACCATGCTCCATCAAATCAAAAGAGGGCTGTGGACATTCCTGGATACTCTTGTGACATTATGAAGTGGACATGGGGTAGATATAGGTTATGGGGTAGATATTACTCCCTAAATCACAACAACATGTAAAGCTGAGATAGTAAATTGTAGCTTCATACCTTCATCTTGTCAAGGAAACCTGACTTCTAATCTCCTTATATTTAAGAATAGGGGTTTCATACATTTGCACTTTTTCTTCTACTTTAAAGTGTTCCTGAGCATTGGGCACCAAATGATATGCATGAGGGATTGTTTTCTTATTTCACTGTCATACCTACATTTACATATGGGCAGGATCATACTCCATCTGCGGTTAAGCTAATGAATCCAACTTGTTTCACGGAAAATTGATTAACCAATTCATTATGCCAGGATGGCTTCTGCTTGAGATGCAACAGATGCGGCAAAGTTGAAGAATGAATTATACCTTCATACAGTATATCAGAACCTCTTATATGGCATTTGCCCAAACTAGCTCTATGGAACCAAACACACTTGGGTAGTATCCAAAGAAATTGTCCAACTTGTGGACCTTTGGCTGTTGTGGCTGTTGAGGACAAAGCCTCACTTCATCCCAAGAGAGTCAACATTTGTGGTTGTAGCTCATCAAGTCAGGGATTCATCGGTAATGCGTTCATTCTAAAAAATCTTTTTTTATGCCTTGGGAAGCAGCTCATTTGCAAACTGTGCCACATTTAGCCCTCTCGCTGGATTCACTCATACATAGAGCAATCTGCTCGGGAAATTTAAATGCATATTTGCATACAATTTTATGGCTATTCCCTATGGTCCCGAGGAAGAAGCTGAAATGTTTGCTCTTTGCCTGAGCTGCCTTAGAAAGTTACTAACTTGCATGAAGCTGATGCATATTTAACATCTATATATAATACATCAATTCGAAGCAGGTCCCCGTAGCAGACAAGTCATAAACTATTACACATAAAATTTAAATAAAAGGTACATTTATAATTATTCTCAGTATTTACATCTGATGTGGCATTTTTGAGAAGCTTACGTCACATATAAATAATGTACATTTGGATGAGCGATGGTGAAAAAAGGGGAGAGGGGTGCAGAGCAACATTAACTAGGGAAATTAATTCAACCTTTGGGTAATATAGAAAACAGTCTGTGTCTCTGAAATATTACAATGCCACCATAAAACCATTTCTGTCTCCTCGCAAATTAGACCCGCAATACAATTTGTACAGCATGGCTGCTTCGTATTTACAACGCTGCTTCTGACGCTGGAAAATGACTCCGACTAATTTAAGGTCAAAGAAAAAAAAGTTTATAGATGTTAAAAATTACAATTTTAGATGACTAAACCAGTGCAATAGTTGCTAGTATTGCATGGGGTATTGTAAGCAAGAAGTGGGAGCTAATACTGGTAAGGACTAACCATGGTTGTTGGATATTGGAGGTCAGAACATGCGAACTCCTTACTTATAATATGCTTATATTTAACAACTGAGAAAGCATAGAATTCTGTGTATGCAGATGACTCCCATGAACCCCCTGCCCCCCGACTTGGATGGATTCTGCTCTGAAGTTAGTCTTGGATACTACTACCCTGGCCTTGAGGACAGAGCCACCTGTTAGGCTGTAAGAGCAGTTATTTGTTTATCTGTGCCATGGAGAGATATCTCTATGTTCTCCCACCAATAACTGCCCTTTTACAATTCTACAAAAACTCTGCCATTCCTTTGTTCAGGGTTCTGACTCTTTGTGAGTTCAGAATCCATGAAACTCGTGTCAAATATACCTTGGGGTAGATTCACTAAAGGACGAAGTGGCTAACGCTGGAGGCTTTTCGCCAGCGTTTCCACCTGCAGGGACATCGCCAATTCATTAACAGGCGCAGGCACCAATTCGCTAGAGAAAGAGACCATCGCTAGCATTCGTTCGCACTCCATCGCCAGGCAACTTTTTGCTCTGGCGAAAGGTAGTTAATCCGCAATTTTGAAGTGCGAATTTCACTGAACGTGACCTCTTTCGCCAGAGTTGACTTTGCCACCTCAGACCAGGCGTAGTGCTAAAAAGAAGCTACATCTTCCTCAATCTTCCCTTAAATCATTCCCTCTGTGTCGAAGTTCAAAAAACACTGGTAACTTCAAGCATTTGCACCAACATTTATAATAAAGACCTCCATACAACTTTAAATTACTCACTATGTTACGCTCACACTTTTATAGTAACGCTATAACGCCCAGGACAAAACTTTGCATATTAGTGAATTTGTGTGGTCGTAACGCATTTGCGCCCGGTGAAGTGGTGCGAGCGGTAGTGAATCTACCCCTTTGTCTTTCACATCAAGCTTTAACTGAATTTCCCGGACACATCAGACAATGGGGGGGGTATAGTATCCCCTATATACACAGAGATTACCAATAATTGCAATGTAATTGCATTAGTGTCGCATGAGCAACTTCATCTTTTACTATGGGTAAGTGCAAAAGCAGTAAATTGTGCCCAGTAAAACAGCTTAATGCACTAATCACTTGCACCTACCTTATAATGGGCTCAACTGTGGAACACACATCCATCTTTAGTTTTCCCCATAGGTTGGCCAGATTGATGTGGGGGAGTAAGTAGTGGGATGATGGAGCAGTGAGATGGGTTGGGGTAGGAAGGGGTAGAGCAGGCCCTTCCCTTGGCTACCCTAGTCCAACACTAGCTATGATATAGCCAAACACAATAGTGATGTGTGTAGAGATAAATTGTTGACCCAGATCCTAAACTAAACATAGTACCTATGCATGACCCAACCTGATATGTGGCATTGGGGGGAGCTAAGCAAGTAAATCAGAGATGACCGGGGAGAAGGCATTAATGGCATGGTTGGGGAGGACCCACCACCAGCCCATCCAAAAAAAGTGAAAGTTGGCCTGAATATGCGTGCCTATGCACCACTGATAATAATAATATCTTATGCCGACCTATTGGAAGGGACTCAATGGTCTTGTCAAACCTGACCAATAGATATCAAGAAAACCTCTGACAAGATATCTGTTTGGCCAATAATCTGGTGATAATATTGTACCGTGTCTGACCAGCTAAACTGGAAAAGTCTAAACTGACCAAAGCAAACAATTCAAGGGCATCGTTTAATTAAATCTGAAATGGATTAACTGTTTAACGGGCAGTATTATACTGTTTTATATAGGTATATATATTTTTATTTTCTACAGCTTGTATTAAAACTCTGCAGTAGGCAGTAGTATGACATTATAGAGTCCAACTTTGCAAATATTGAAGCAGATAATGAACCCACTATCATGGTTTGTATTATTGTCAGTTGGGATTCTGACTTGAGATGGATCTGGTGGTTGTATAAATCCAAAAGAGTTGGGCTCGGAGGATGATTATCTAAAGATTTTATTGATGATGCAATAAAAATGTACTCACTCATTTTAGCTGCAGTGGGAGAAACCAGGGAGAGAGATTAAAGAAAATAAAGTCTTGAGGAATGAATAATAAAAGCTGTGGGAAAACTAGAGATCAGCTTTTGGTCATTACTTTAACCTCAATAATCTGCCCAGAATAATTCTCTTATATATAAGGAACCCTGGGATATCACTGCTGTCCGAGTGAGTATAAATATTGAGAAGATGTAATTGTGGGTAACTATGACTTTGTGACACATGGGTTGTCCTCTCAATTTCAAAAA
Source organism: Xenopus laevis (assembly GCF_017654675.1). Taxonomy (NCBI): domain Eukaryota; kingdom Metazoa; phylum Chordata; class Amphibia; order Anura; family Pipidae; genus Xenopus; species Xenopus laevis. The sequence continues at coordinate 197,584,598 of NC_054372.1, read as the reverse complement.
GGATTTTTTTGCAAAAACCGTAATGTACCTGCCCGGTGGCACATCTCATTTACGGTCTTTTTTTTTCCTTTAGTGGCTATCAAGCTGATCTTTATGGACCTTTGGAGTTAGTAAAGGTATGGGACCTGTTATCCAGAATGCTGGGTTTTCTGGATAATAGATCTTTCTGTAATTTGGATCTTCATACCTTAAAGGGATACTGTCATGGGAAAAATTTTTTTTCAAAATGAATCAGTTAATAGTGCTGCTCCAGCAGAATTCTGCACTGAAATCCATTTCTCAAAAGAGAAAACAGATTTTTTTATATTTAATTTGGAAATCTGACATGGGGCTAGACATTTAGGGGCCGATTCATTAACTTCGAGTGAAGGATTCGAAGGTAAAAAGCTTCGAATTTCGAAGTTTTTTTGGGCTACTTCGACCATCGAATGGGCTACTTCGACCTTCGACTATGACTATCGAAGGATTCAAAGTAAAAATCGTTCGACTATTCGACCATACGAGTTCCCCTAGTTCGGCAGCTAAAAGCTACCGAAGTCAATGTTAGCCTATGGGGAAGGTCCCCATAGGCTTTCCTAAGTTTTTTTGATCGAAGGATATTCCTTCGATCGTTGGATTTAAATCCTTCGAATCGTTCGATTAGAAGGATTTAATCGTTCGATCGAAGGAATAATCCTTCGATCGTATGATCGTACTATCTGCGCTAAATCCTTCGACTTCGATATTCGAAGTCGAAGGATTTTAGTTCCTAGTCGAATATCGAGGGTTAATTAACCCTCGATATTCGACCCTTGATGAATCGGCCCCTAAGTCAATTTCCCAGCTGCCCCAAGTCATGTGACTTGTGCTCACTCTTTACTGCTGTACTGCAAGTTGATATCACTGCAAGAGTCAAACAAAAGAACAATGGGAAGGTAACCAGATAACAGCTCCCTAACACAAGATAACAGCTGCCTGGTAGATCTAAGAACAACACTCAATAGTAAAAACCCATGTCCCACTGAGACACATTCAGTTACATTGAGAAGGAAAAACAGCAGTCTGCCAGAAAGCATTCTCTCCTAAAGTGCAGGCACAAGTCACATGACTTGGGGCAGCTGGGAAACTGACAATATGTCTAGCCCCATGTCAGATTTCAAAATTGAATATAAAAAAATCAGTTTGCTCTTTTGTGAAATGGATTTCAGTGCAGAATTCTGCTGGAGTAGCACTATTAACTGATGTGTTTTGAAAAAAACATGTTTTCCAATGACAGGATCCTGTTAAGCCTACTAGAAAATCATATAAACATTAAATAAAGCCAATAGGCTGGTTTTACCTCCAATAAGGATTAATTATATCTTAGTTGGGATCAAGTACAAGCTACTGTTTTATTATTACACAGAAAAGGCAATCAATTTGAATTATTTGATTAAAATTGAGTCTATGGGAAATGGCCTTCCCATAATTCTGAGCTTTCTGGGTAACCAGATAAGGGATTCCATACCTGTAGCACATTCATGTAGTCAGTGTTAAAACAAGACAGGAATATACATTTCATACCTGGAGGGGGGGGGGGAGATCAAGAATTGATGGTATAGGATAGCATACTAAAAGTTAACTTAAAGGAGAACTAAACCCCCCATACCAACCCCCATCCCCTCTAATCTTGCAGGCATTGGGGTAGGGGGTTTAGTTTTCCTTTAACTTCCAGTTCAGTCCCACTCCTATTTACCTTTCAACTGCCACTGCCTGGTTGCTGGGGTAAGAGGACCCTAGCAACCAGACAGCTGCTGAAATACCAAACCGGAGGGCTGCTCAACAGAAAGCTAAATAATTGAAAAGCCACAATAAAAAAACCCAAAATGAAGTCCAATTGCAAATTGTCTCTGAATATCTGAATATTTCGAGTTTTAAAAGTCCACCAAACAACTGATTGTAGGAGGCCATCCATAGGCTAACACACCAATTCGGCAGGTTTTTTGATGGTGAATAGATGCATTTGAATTCTTAAAGGGACAGTACATGATAAATTTCAAAATTAGAATTTCAATTTTTTTTTTAACTGGAATCGAATTTGGACTATTCCCTAGTTGAATTACACTAAGGTTCAGATTTATCAAAGGTTGAGGTGAATTTTCAATAAAAAAATTCAAATTTCAAGCTATTTTTTGTGTACTTCGACTAAGGAATAGTCCAAATTATATTCAACTTGAAAAAAATAAAAAATTAGAATATCGAAATTTATCATGTATTTAAAAATTTGACTTCGACCATATGCCATTTAAAACCTGCTGAATTGCTGTTTTAGCCTTTGGGGGACCTCCTAGAACCTACTTGGAGTCAATTGGTGGACTTTGAAAAATCTAAGTTTTTTTGGGAAAAATTTTGAATCGAATTCGATCAAATGCAATATTCCTTCGATGCGTATGATTTGAATTTGGAAACAGACCTATTCGACCATAAAAAAACTACAACTTGGTCTTTTTTAATTCAAATTTTGACGTTTTTTGCCCCTAAAATAAACTCAAATTTTAAAATTCGAATTTTCAATTCGACCCTTGATAAACCTATGACCTCTATTCATTTTTAGATCTGAATCCCTCCACCCCTCCATTTAAAACCAGTTCTCTCTCACAGTTTATGATGATTTTTCAGCAGGCAAAATAACAAAGATTTGGATTCAATAAGAAACGGAGAGAGAGAGAAAGAACATTTAGACATTTTAATATCCCGTTTCAGCATAAAAGCGCCATAATCTGATTGTAGACAAACTATTTCTCTCTGGTTCCTGCGTTGCGAGATACGCCAGTCACAACCTGAAAAATATTATTCATACCAAAAAAAATCAAGTTGTGCCCAGCATTGCGTTATTATGGGATATTATCATCCGGGAATTGAGGTTAAACCCTTTTGTTTAAATTAAATTACAAATAAATATATTGGATCTAGCGACATCCCTGAAAAATAAATATACAGATCCCAGATTTGTTAGAACAGGTATGGAATCCATTAACCCGGAAAACCGTTACCAGAAAGTTCTGAATTACAGAAAGGCCGTCTCCCATAGACTCCATTTTATCCAAATAACCCAATTTTTTTAAAAAAAAAAAAAAAAATCTTTTTCAGTGTAATATTAAAACAGTCACTTGTACCTGATCCCAACTAAGATATAATTAATCCTTATTGGAAGCAAAATCAGCCTATTGGGTTTATTTAATGTTTATATGATTTTCTAGTAGACTTAAGGTAAGAAGATCCAAATTATGGAATGAGCCATTAATCATGAAAACCCCAGGTCCCGACCATACTGGATAACAGGTCCCATATGTATAGCAACTCTAATGTAAATAAAATGTGACTATAATGAAAGAATTCTACCGTACGTCTCATCATTGGGATTTTTAATAGAGAAGATGGTAACATTACTGATTCCCTGATGTACAGGTATGGGACCTGTTATGCAAGGACTTGGGTTTTTTCCGAATAACAGATATTTCTGTAATTTGGATCTGCATACCTTTAGTCTACTAGAAAACAGTGATGGGCGAATTTGTCCTAATTCGCTTTGCTGAAAAATTTACAAATTTCCTGTGATATTCACAAAACAGTGAAAAATTCGAAATTTTTGATGCCCATGTCAATTTTGATGTAATCTGTACCAGGTTAAAAGTTCATGGAAAATTGGGAAAAACATTCAAACTCCTTGCAGTTAGTCCAAATTCAATTCGAATTAAAAAAAAATGAATATCGAAATCATGTACTGTCTCTTTAAAAATTCAACTTCGACCAATTGTAATCTAAAACCTGCTGAATTGCTCTTTTAGCCTATGGGGGACCTCCTAGAACCTGTTTTGGAGTCAATTGGTGGACTTTGAAAAATCTAAGTTTTTTTGGGGAAAAATTCTGGCTGACAAATTCAAATGAATATGGACTATTCACCCGCAAAAAAAAAATGTGATTCTTTTTTTTTTTTTTTATAAATTCCGGTTGGTCAAATTTCAAAGTTTTTTTTATTCGAAATTCGACCCTTGATAAATCTGCCCCTTAAAGGTAATGTATAGGTGAACTTTCCCTTTAAAATGAAATAATAACCACCGTTATCAGGGTTGGTGTAAGTAGTTTAAAGAAAAAACTAAAGGCTAAATATATATGTAGACTGTCTCCCGCGTCTAATCGAGTGAATCACATTATTTTCACATTTTAAGACATTTTTAGTGATGAAGTTAATGGCTGTATTGACTGGCACCTGAAACTGTCAACTCCAATGAAGCACTTTATATGTAAATCTATATTAATATTTGTGAATTGTAACAAGTTCAGGTATGGATCTCCCAAGCTCCACTGAGATGTTAATGACAAATAGCAGAGGGATCAAGACTGCAGAAGTTACTTTTTAGCTAAGCATCAACAGCTTTAAATTCCAAGCACGACGCATAGGACCTGGGGGTTTACAGATAATGGATCTTTCAGTAATTTAGATCTTCATTTCTTAAATCTGCTAGAAAGTCATGTAAACATTAAATAAACACAATAGGCTTCCAATAAGGATTAATTATATCTCAGTTGGGATCAAGTACAAGCTACTGTTTTATTATTACACAGAAAAAGAAAATGATTTTTAAAATTTTTTAATTATTTGTTATTATGGAGTCTATGGGAGACTGGCCTTTCCGTAATTTGGAGCTTTCTGGATAAGGGGTTTCTGGATAATGAATCCTATACTTGTCAAAGGTACTGTTTTATTACTACAGAGAAAAATGTAATTATTTTTTTATTTATAAAACTCGAAATGTTCTCATTATTTTAAAAATTCAACTTAACTCCCAACCATGATTTGGCTTAAATTTTCTAAAAAAAAATCAGAGGGAAAATTATACGGACCAAGTTTTCAAACAAAAAGCCCAAAGCCATAGAAAATCATCAAGGCAAAAAAAAAAACTTCCATTTCTTAAAGGGACCATCTGCCGTTGACTTTTACATGACTTTGACAGGTTTAGCTGGAGTATTTTTGGATTCGTATTTGTCACAGTTTTGCCGCAAAATCCCAGAAATATTTGAGGTGGGTTTTTCCCCCTTAAAACTCAACCAGAACAAATCAAGACTTAATAAATAGGCCCCTTAAAATGTGGCTTATTTGGATAAAATGAAAGATGGCCTTTCCATAATTCGTAGGTTTCTGTATAACAGATTTCCTGATCCTCGTATAAATTTATTTATACTTCACCCATAATACAAAGCTGAGCCACTAATATTATCAGGAGTGTAGAATCTTATTGCCCTACTTCTGGGATACACAACACAAGCCAATTAACCCAATGATTTATAGTTAATCAAAAGAAATATGAAATACAGAAAATTAGGTAAAAAAAACAAAATGGAGAAAGTTTTTATCTCGCTCATATTTTTTTGCCGAAGCAGATTATTTTGCCACGCATTATTTTTTCCGATAGTATGTGTTCTTTCAAATGAATACATTTTTTGCTGGGTTTTAGGTGGCAAACCTTTTATTTATTTTTTTGGGAGGGGAACCAAATCAACAAAAACCTGCCCAGCATTTTATTTTTTACTTTTTTTAAGAAAACACATGAATTACAAACAAAATAAAATAAATAAACTTTGTGGAAAAAACAGGCAAGGAAAATAAAGATAAAGAACTTTCTCTTGTTTCGCCCCAAAAAGACTCTGGATTCATAATTAATCAGCCCCTTAGTCTGAAGCATTGGGAGGATAAAAGTGCCCTGGTTTGGATCGAACCCAAGACCAGCAATGTCATAAGACCTTTTTTAAAATGTGTCATAATTTAAAAATATTTAGGGGCAGATTTATCAAGGGTCAAATTGAAAATTCTAATTTTTGAATTGGTGTTTTAGTCTATGGGGGACCTCCTACAATCAATTTGGATTTTTTAAATTAAATAAAAATTTGATTCGAGTTTGTGGGTTGATCCTATTTACCCAAATGTAAAAAATTCTATTTTTTTTTTTTTCAAACTTTGATTGGTTGTTTTTTTTTTTCTAATTTTGAGTTTATGGAAGTTTTTATAAACTCCCATAAACTCTAAATTCAACCCTTGATAAATATGCCCCTAAATGTACATTTACAAATATATGGCTTCTAATTTTTTTTTAATTTTTTAAAGATATTTTTTGATCTCACAATAAAAAAACCCCTCTAATTATTCTATTTGAGATTAAATGGCAGGTGGAAATGCAAAATATTCATGCAACCAGGCACCGTTATGAGTTTGATCTCAGGAGACCACACCAGCAATATGAGAAGAAGAAAAAACAATGACTAAAAAGTTGCCAAGAAATGAGAAGTCTCGTAACGCAGTAACTCTGAACCTTGAAGTGCTCGAGTGCTGATGCACAGTTGTGACCTGCTTTGAATTATACATGGAGGCGTTCGAGCAGAAATGCATGAAAGGAAAAAAAGAAAGAACTCAGAAGGAGAAGCAGCCAGACTTTTCTCAGAGCTAGAATTCGGCAGCAGATGGGGTGGTACAGTCCAACTATTCCCACATTCTTCTTCAGACCAGAATTAGAGGTTTCCGTTCTACTGCTTTCTACCAACAACACTGCTGTGTGCATTTATATAAGTCATAGATCTTGTACTAGTTGTTTTTTTTTTAATGAGACCCATTAGTTCTAGGAGGACTTGAAAATTAAGACAAACAAACAAAAAAAAAAAAAAACAGATTTGATATTGGAACACTAAACTGCCAGGTCCTTGTAATAACCAACAGTTATAATTGCCAATCCCTGTGCTGATAAATATAGTTGTAATATAATTGTATTTTATACGGTTTTGGGATCAGTTATCCAGAAAGTTCTGAATTACAGAAAAGCCATCTCTCATAGACTCCATTATAATAAAATAATTGACATTTTTAGAAATCACTTCCTTTTTCTGTGTAATAATAACACAGTCACTTCTACTTGATCCCAACTAAGATATAATTAATCCTTATTGGAAGCAAACCAATCTTATTGGGTATAACTCTAGTGATGGACGAATTTGTCCCGTTTTGCTTGGCTGAAAAAAATTGGAATTTGAGAAATGGTGAAAAATTTGCGAAACTTGAATTTTGACACCCCTGTCAATTTTGACACTGGCGTTAAAGTCAATGGCCGTCTGAATAATGTTGACACATAACGGTTTTGACGCAATCGACTTTTCGCAGCTGTTTCGTGAATTTATTCATCAGCAGCAAAACGAGGATATTCGCTGCAAATTCATGCCTGCCGAATTTATTCGCCCATCACTATTTAACTCATGTTTGAATGAATTTTAAACAGACTTAAGGTACAGAGATCCAAATTATGGAAAGACCCCTTATCCAGAAAACTCCAGTTCCAAAGCATTCTGGATAACAGGTTCCATACCTGTAGGAAATTGAACTATTATACATACAGTACTTACATTATGTCATCAATAGTGATGGGCAAATCGGACCCAATTCGCTTCGCCAAAAATTTTCTAAATGCCAAACATTCGCCAAAATGCATTTTTTTCAACCATTGGGGTCTTTGGGCTTCATTTTTTCAGAAAAACTCGGCAAAAAAAATTTGCTCGTCACTAGTCATCAACCCAACAATTATCAAACTATCTTGGATATTACTGATCTATCCCTACTGGTTATCTGGGAATTTTGTACTAGGAAGTCTGGAGTCTTGATCACAAACTATTAAAAAATATAGAGATTTGGGATCCTGGAATACTCAACTGCCAGCTCTCAGTAATATTACAGTATTATCTTTGCCAATCCCCACGGACTTTAATATGCTGAACGAAAACAGATGTAATCTTCTTATGTTACACTATAGTCAATTTTTATCCATATTTAGATTGTATCATCAACCTAAGTAGATGACACAACCAACAAACAATCCTGGATTTATGGATCCCTAAGGATTACTTCTGGATACATGCATATATACGCTCATGGAAAGAGTTAAAAAAAAACGGAGAGAATTTGCTAAAGGATTTAGACATTTTGGGAAAGAAAACTGCTCCTCTCCTCACAAGGCTGCCATAAAACATAGAACAACAGAAAGATACTTTATGGGGCAAAAATTCCATCAGAAAATATTTTTTATCAAACAATCATATAGTGGGGCCTGAGCACTTGAGGTTCAATCTCCAGCTTGTGAAGGGATCTAACTCCTCTAATGCCAGATTGATGCTTTGCTCAAAGGGAAAGACAGGGTCAGGGAAATATCACCAGCACTTTAAACAAAAAAAAAAAAGGAAGCCGGGATTGTTTTTGCATTCTCTTTGTGCTCTCGTTGTTTGTAAAGATCAGGATGATTATGCTCCCACATAGATGTCATATTCAGTCAAGTCATTTCCATGAGAACGCCAAGAGATTGCCCTCGCTGCTTGTAAAATGCATTCTGCCTTGAACACATCGGAATCAAGAATTGCACGTCCCTGCTGTGCATAACTATAAACCATGCTCTACACCGTGCAGCCAAGAGTGAACATTCTCTCCTACTTATTTCTATTTCTCCTTCACACGTCACCCTCTACTTTGCCCAGAAACAGCGAGTCTACCATGAAAGGTGATGCACATCTGAGAACAAAGCAATCGCTTCTTTGCTTGTAGAAGAAAATAGAATTCCACTGCTCTTGGGAAAATACGAGGAGCTACAGGTCAGCAAGAGACTGCACAATACTTCAAAACTATCCAACTATCCTTTAGATTTTATATTGGGTTTTAATTATCTCTTTAATACTGGGGAAGAGCCACTGTCTGGAGGATACAGAGAAGAGAACAAGAATAAACTGATCAAAGGAAACCAGAAAATACACACAAAAATCTTTCCAACAAAGCCCATCTGAATTGCTGTTATTCTGTCCAAAGAGTGCCCCACACACACCACAAAAACGTAGTCGGCAATATTAATAAAGCCTTGCACACACTCCACTACGGTGGAATTTTGTTAGTTAGTACAATTCCAGTAGGCTCTCCCAGTAGTTTTTTCTCTTATTGTTTCTTTCAGATATCTGGGTCTAGATCCCTATGGGAATTTAAGCCAAAATACCATAATGCTTGCAAAAGACACCTTTACTGTCCCCAAGCTGTCCACTTCAGTGCCTCAACCTCGGATTCCTTAGTATAGAGGTCCTTAACTGTTTTTTGCCCGTGAGCCACATTCAAATGAAAAAAAAAAGTTGGGGAGCAACAAAGGCATTCAAAAAGTTCATGGGGGTGCCAAATATGGACTGTGATTATCTATAAGTACCCCTATGTGGACTGGCAGCCTACAGGAGGTTCTGTTTGCCAGTCACTTGGATTTGTCACAACCACAATTTGCCTCTAACTCAGGAAATCGAAAATAAGCACCTGCTTTGAGACCACTAGGAACAACATCCGAATGGTCAGAGAGAAACATGTTGCTAACAAGCCACCAGTTGCAGATCACTGCTCTAGAACTAAACATAATTAAACAAGAGCCAAACTCTAAGGTTTGATCATAAACTGGTAATTAAGAATTTTTGGTGGTATCCTCCCACACTTTAATTTGTAACAGGGTTCATCTCAACAGAGTAATGGCACCGCCAGGACCAGCCAACTTCCAAGATCAGCATAAATTTCACATTGGAGAACCACATCAAGTCCAATACTGTTTTATTTTTTCATGCACTACATGTTTCAGATAAACATATCCTTCCTCAGGTGCTTGTTCAAACACCTGATGAAGGACATGTATATCGGAAACATGCAGTGCACGAAAAAATAAAACATTCATGTAGTTCTCCAGAGTGAAATTTATGATGATATTGATCATAAACTGTACACCACTAAGCACAAATCAGCAGGACCAGCTTCTGAACTTTTCTTATAGCAGTTGCAAAGAAATTCCATAAAACTAGGTCTACATCGATGAACTAGGTCTACATCGATGTCCCCCTGCATTAAGCACAATTTACTAGGCACAATTCCCTGGGCTCAAAGCTTACTATTATTAGGGGCCCATTTACTAACATTCAGATTTCCTTTTTTTTTCGAGTTTTTTTAAAATTTCTCTTAAAATCTAAAAATTTTAGATTTTATTAAGTGTAAAAACCATCATAAACTCTCCAAGTGAAACTTCTCCAACTGAAAGGCATTGAGGTCCCATAGAAGTCAGTGGGAGCTGTCCTTATCCCATTGAACTTTTTTTCTAAGCCTTTTAGAGATTTTCAGATTTTTTTCGCTAGTAATTATCCAAAACATTTTTTAGAGGTATTAGAGATTCTTGTTCTGCACTTTATTCCATTTGCACTTTTTATGATCAAATCTTTTAATAACTTTCATGGCCTTCATGATTTTTGAGAAGTAACGTTTAACTGTGGTTTTGAAAAGCTCTAACACCACTAAAGTTTGAACTTTAATAAATGGACCTCTAAGGGGTCCACGAAAACCTTAAATACGAAAATGTGTTGTCAAGGTCAAGTCAATAGGAGCCGCTCTGATCCTTTCGGACCATTTTTAATCTATTCAGACTTTTATAGGTTTATGGAGTTTTTTTCCGCTAGGAATTGTCCGAAAAACTCATTCGTACTTTATAAATTCATTATCTTTTTAAAATGTCATGACGTTTGTGGTTTTCAAATAATGTGAGTTTAGTCATCCTTTTAAAAACCTCTAAAACCACTAAAATGAGACTTGAAAAGATTTGAGGGATATAATGGTCTTTTAACTTCCCATTTACTATTGAATGTTGAATTTTTTTGTTACTTTTTCCAACTGGGAACAGCCCATGTGAACTGCTCAGAAAGGCCCCGTGCCGGTTAGGATTTCTCTTGCCCAGTACAAAGAGAGGCATGTGATAACCTGTAGGTCAACCTTTTGCCGTCCAACTTACACATCATGCATTAGTAATAGACAAAGGCTCGGTGAAATGGTTCACTTAACTTAAGTTTGTTCTGTAGCTTAAAGCAAAGATTGTGTATTTTGTGACCCCTCTTCCAGCTCCTCAGACCCACCTTCTATTGCTGAGCCGTTTAAGCTCCCCGACACCCATAATTCACTGCATTGGCCCATTCCCTTCCTGTCCATCATCGGGTGACATTGTCTGTCTATTGTCACATTTACGGTCGTTTAGTCCAACCGATGTGTTTTATCTCTGCTTCCCAGTAAGCACATCTGAGGGACTTAATCACTAGCGCTCAATATTTCCTTTTCATTTATGTAGCCATTTATAGGCAATGTCCTCAAACAGCTCGGGATTGTGCCACTGGATTGTGCTTATAGAGTAATTCTAAACGTCTAAACGGGTTTAATGCATTGAAAAGCGTTTTATCAGAGGCGGTTGATGGCTGCCCATGTAGGAAACAAGAGAATAAAGCCAACGTAGTTGGTGCTTACTATAAACCATACATCAGTAAAGGTCTTGAGGTCTAACTACTCAAATATAGAGACATATACAAATATAATATATTCTATATAGTCTCCATGACTAGTGGTCATATTGAAGAGCAGAATTTTCATATTAACTATGATATCAGAGATTTAGAACTCTGGCTATGTTCCTATATATCCATCGTCTGTTATCCGGAAACCCGTTATCCAAAAAGCTCCAAATTACAGAAATGGTGTCTCATAATAAAAAGATAATCAACATTTTTAAAAATAAATTCTCTTTTATAATAATAAAACAGTATCTTGTACTTACCCCCAACTAAGATATAATTAATCCTTTTTGGAAGCAAAACCAGCCTATTGGGTTTATTTAATGTTTACATGATTTTCTAGTAGACTTAAGGTATGAAGATCCAAATTACAGAAAGATCTGTTATCAGGAAAACCCCAGGTCCCCAAGATTCTGGATAACAGGTCCCATACCTGTTTATATTTTTACTGTCGCAAATTGAATTCACAGACCTTTTGGGCAGTTGAGCACTGAGGAAGTGAGTCCGCATGAAATGCGTCGGACTCTAAACCTCTATTTTATTGATGTTTAAATAAACGTTTGAAGCCTTTTCTTATTCCTGACTGTGACATTTTGAACTCATGTGTGCGTGGCCAAACAACATGACTACTGTGAGCGTTATATTACAGACTTATAAATGCACGTTGCACAGAAACAAACTAGGACTGGTCCCTTGGAAGCAGCACAAACTGCTGAATGTTGGGCTTTTTAATCAAAGGCCTCATGAAATGTTTAAATTCTCTATTATTATGTGCTTATGGCCATTGGAAGGTGTGTTATTCTTCAATGCAACACACAAGGGGTATGTAGATACGTCTCTAAGCATACAATGAATGTAGTTAAATGCTTCAATTTTATCTGTATGTATGTAATGAAAACCCTTTATCCAGAAAGCTCTGGATTACAGAATTGAAATCTCCCATAGACTCAATTTTATCGAAGGAATCCAATTTTTGAAAGATCATTTCCTTTTTCTGTGTAATAATAAAACAGTCGCTTGTACTTGATCCCAACTAAGATATAATTAATCCTTATTGGAGGCAAAACCAGCCTATTGGGTTTATTTCATGTTTATATTATTTTCTAGAAGCCTTACGGTATGAAGATCCAAATTATGGAAATATCTGTTATCTGGAAAACTCCAGGTCCTGAGCATTCTGGATAAAAGGTCCCATACCTGTACTATGGATTAGGTGGTGCCAAGTCATAAACAGAATTTAAAACCCCTGTTCTAAAGTCAACTAAAGTCTTGGTTGCACCCAACATGGTCTTTGTCCATCATGAGATACTGACGTTGCAAACAATAAACTAAAATACAGTAACGGGACCTGTTAAACAGAATGCTCAGCACAGATAACGGATCTTTCCATAACTTGTATCTTCACACCTTTGGGGGCCCATTTACTTAGCTCGAGTGAAGGAATAGAGGAAAAAAAAACAATTTTGAATATTTTTTTGGCTACTTCGACCATCGAATGGGCTACTTCGACCTTCAACTATGAGTTTGACTTCACATCGAACGATTAGAACTAAAAATCGTTTGACTATTTGATAGTCGAAGTACTGTCTCTTTAAGAAAAAACTTCGACCCCCTAGTTTGCCACCTAAAAGCTACCGAAGTCAATGTTAGCCTATGGGGAAGGTCCCAATAGGCTTCCGAAGCTTTTTTGGGTCGAACAAAAATCTTTCAATCGATGGATTAAAATCCTTGGAATCGAACGACTAAAATCTTTGTTGCACCCAACATGGTCTTTGTCCATCATGAGATACTGACGTTGCAAACAATAAACTAAAAAACAGTAATGGGACCTGGTATACAGAATGCTCAGCACAGATAACGGATCTTTCCATAACTTGTATCTTCACACCTTTGGGGGCCCATTTACTTAGCTCGAGTGAAGGAATAGAGGGAAAAAAACGAATTTCGAAAGTTTTTTTTTGGCTACTTCGACCATCGAATGGGCTACTTCGACCTTCGACTATGAGTTTGACTTCACATTGAACGATTCGAACTAAAAATCGTTCGACTATTCGATAGTCGAAATACTGTCTCCCCATAGGCTTCCTAAGCTTTTCTGGGTCGAACAAAAATCATTCAATCGATGGATTAAAATCCTTGGAATCGAACGATTCGAAGGATTTACGAATAGCGCTCGACCGAACGAATAGCGCTAAATCCTTCGACTTCGATATTCGAAGTCGAAGGATTTAACTTCGACGGTCGAATATCGAGGGTTAATTAACCCTCGATATTCAACCCTATGAAAATCTGCCCCTAAGTCTACTATAAAATCATATAAACATTAAATAAAGCCAATAGGCTGGTTTTGCCTCCAATAAGGATTAATTATATCTTAGTTGGGATCAAGTACAAGCTACTGTTTTATTGTTACACAGAAAAAGGAAATTATTTTTTAAAATTTGGATTATTTGGATAAAATGGAGTCTTCCATAAATTGGAGCTTTCTGGATAACAGGTACCTGTATACACTATATTCCCATATAAAAAGGAAGAGAAAGATGAAATGATAAAACATAATGATTTGATACGATTCAAATCAACGTTCCCCTTTTTATATACAGAACAGGGGAAACTTTATAACAATGATTCTCTCTTTTGCATTCGATGGCAAGATCTCCCTGTTCTTCCTCTGAATCTAACGGGAGTCTTTTTTATTTGAGTAAACAGAGTTCAGCTTGTTGGACATGGCTCTGCCCATCTGTATTCCGGCCCAATGCCTTGTTAGTGGAATTATTGAAATGTTTATTTATATGGATAGCGACTGTACGATGCGCATGGGTGAAAGGGAGGCAAGCGCAATACAGCAAACGCTTTGCAAACAAAATTGAAGACAATGTTCCAGTGTGTAAGAACATGCGATATAATGCAGCACAAATGCTTCAGCTGAGTGATGACTTATCTCTCTCCTTGGCTGCTATGAAATATCTCTGGACTCTCCCTGTCTGAATGGAAAGATGTTTCATTAAGCTTTCATTGATTCAGGCAAGTTGAACCCTTACATGTCTTGTCTATGAATTCAATATTTTACTTTGTGGCCATAACAAGAAAAAAAAAATATCTGGAAATATCTGTTATCCGGAAACCCATTATCCAGAAAACTCTGCATTACGGAAAGTCCGTCTCCCATAGGCTGTATTAAAATTAAATAATCCATTTTTTTTCTCTGTAATAATAAAGCAGGAATGGGATTTGTTATCCATAGCCCATGATTCAGTGTCACAGAGACATGAAACGCGTAAGGCTTGAGATGATTGTTCAATAAAGTATTCTTTTCCTTTTAACTTTTTGGTCTGACTTGGCTTGGCCTTCAGGGTGCTCTACACCCTCGATTCCTTTATTGCTATTCGTTATCTGGGAGTCCATTATCCAGAAAGCTCAGAATAATGGAAAGTCTGTCTCCTATAGACTCCATTATAATCAAATAATTCAAATTTTTTTAATTGATTTCCTTTTTCTTTGTAATAATAAAACAGTAACTTGTACTTGATCCCAACTAAGATATAATTAATCCCTATTGGAAGCAAAACCAGCCTATTGGGTTTATTTAATGTTTATATGATTTTCTAGTTGACAAGGTATGAAGATCCAAATTACAGAAAGATGTATTATCTAGAACACCCCAGGTCCAAAGCATTCTGGATAACAGGTCCTATACATGTACTTGATCCCAACTAAGATATAATTAATCCTGTTTTGGAAACAAAACCAGCCTATTGGGTTTATTTGATATTTACATGATTTTCTAGTAGACTTGTGATAAGAAGATTCAAATCCCTGAAAGATCCATTATCCGCAACATTATGGATAACAGGTCCCATACCTGTACATAATCCAAACTTAGATATAATTAATCATTATTAGAAGCAAAATCAGCCTTTTGGGTTTATTCAGGGGCAGATTTATAAAGGGTCGAATTTCGAAGTGTAAAAAACTTCGAAATATGACCATCGAATGGCAGTACTTCGACATTCGAAGTTGAAGTTTAAGGGTTTTTTTATCGAATTTGGCCATATTCGGTCGAAGTAAAATCGCTCGATCGTACAATGAAATCCTACGAATCGAAAGATTCGAACGATTTAATTGATTGATCAAACGATTTTACTTTGACTTCTAAAGACTTAGCCAAATATTGGCTATAGGTTCTAGGAGGTCCCCATAGGCTAACATAGCAATTCGGCAGGTTTAAGGTGGTGAAGTGTTGAAGAACGAACTTTTTTAAAGAGACAGTACTTCGATTTACGAAGTCAAACTTTTTTACTTTTTAGGCCCATTCGATGGTCGAAGTACCCAAAAATTAGTTTGAAATTCAAAGTTTTTAGTTTTGAAAAATCACTTTGACCCTTAGTAAATGTGCCCCTTAATGTTTACATGAATCTTAAGGTATGAAGATCCAAATTACAGAGAGATCCATTATCCGGAAACCCCAGGTCCAAAGCATTCTGGATAACAGGTCCCATACATGTACTTGATCCCAACTAGTTATAATTAATCCTTATTGGAAACAAAACCAGCCTATTGGGTTTAGTTAATGTTTATATGATTTTCTAGTAGACTTAAGGTATGAAGATCCAAATTATGGAAAGATCTGCACTACTATTACCTATTGACATGACGCTTTTATGTGCAGAAGTTTTTCATGATTCCAGGCTGGAAATTCAGCCACTTTGTAAGGCTGTTCCTGTTTGTACTGGTCAACCACAATACTGATGAGTTGAATAATGGATAGTTTGACCTTTGCACACGGGACTGAATCTCTGCTCTCTATGGCTGTCAGGTTTCTTATCGAGGTATTGATAGGCTCATTACTGCAGTCCTTCAAATGATTTTAGTTGTTTGATATTCCGTAACCTTGAAGCTTCCTCATCTCGTAACCCATGGGGCCCATTTACTTAGCTCGAGTGAAGGAATAGAGGAAAAAACGTCAATTTTTTTTGCTACTTCGACCATCGAATGGGCTACTTCAACCTTCGACTTCGATTCGATCTAAAAATCATTAGACTATTCGACCATTCGATAGTTGAAGTACTGTCTCTTTAAGAAAAAACTTTGCCCCCCTACTTCGCCACCTAAAAGCTACCGAAGTCAATATTAGCCTATGGGGAAGGTCCCCATAGGCTTTGGTAGCTTTTTTTGGTCGAAGAAAAATCGTTCGATCGATGGATTAAAATCCTTCGAATCAAATGATTCGAAGGATTTATTAGTTCGATTGAACGAATAGCGCTAAATCCTTCGACTTCGATATTCGAAGTCGAAGGATTTAACTTTGACAGTCGAATATCGAGGGTTAATTAACCCTCGATATGTGACCCTATGTAAATCTGCCCCCTAGTCTTCCTTCTTATTAACATAAAGCTGAAGCCCTTTAAGGGCCTGTCCCATTGCAGCCAAGCCTCTTGAATGGAAAAAGTGTAATGGGGACTCAAATAAATACATGGCAATATACAGTATATCTTGTGTCCGGCTCTATTTAACTGGTGAGAGGTAAAGCCGAAGTGTCTGGGCTGGTGCAACACACACAGATGTAGCGCTTTGTATCTTTATGATTCATATGTCAATAAGGGGTTACTTGGTGTGGGGGGCTATCGAGTCAATCATGGCAACACTTGGGGGTTTATTTACTAAACTCCGAATGCAAAAAACATGACAAATGTGTGATTTTTTTTTTATATAAAATCTGACTTTTAAAAAATCACAAATTTTTCAGGAATTTATTAAACCCCCGAGGATGGAAAAGTCTGAATCAGAAAATCTGGCATCTCAGACCTGTCGAGGTTGCATATAAGTCAATGGGAGAAGTCCCAATGATTTTTTGATGTGCGTTGGGTTTTATGCAATACCCCAAAGTTTTCTGAGTTTTCAGGCTAAAATCTGAGCTTTTGGGTGAAATTTAAAAATAAAAATAAAAAAAAAAATTAAAAAAAGATAAAACAAATCCAAACAAAAATAATTGAACGGATTTGATTTGAGTTTGTAGCAGAAAATATTGAGATAAATTCAGACTTTGATAAATAACATATAAAAAATATACTATAATACTGGACCTGTTATCCATAATGCGTGGGACCTGGGTTTTTCCACATAATAGATCTTTCCATAATTGGGATCTTCATACCTTATGGGGGTTATTTACTAAACTCTGAATGTGAAAATCAAGAAAAAAATCTTGCTTTTCTTTACAAAATCGGACTTTTAAAAAATCAGAAATTTTTCGGGAATTTATTAAACCCTGAAGTTGGAAAATTCTGAATCTGAAAATCTCAGACCTGTCGAGGTTGCATATAAGTCAATGGGAGAAGTCCCATTGATTTTTGATGTGCGCTGGGTTTCGTGCAATACCCCAAAGTTTTCTGAGTTTTCGGGCAAAGATCTGAGTTTTTGGGTCAAAAATATATTGAGATAAATTCAGACTTTGATAAATAACATATATAAAAATAAAAATGGCAATATATTTATATATATATATTTAGAAAAGATGGGACCTGTTATCCAGAATGCTCGGGACCTGGGATTTTCCACATAATGGATCTTTCCATAATTTGGATCTTCATACCTTAAAGGTGGCCATACACGGGCCGATAAAAGCTGCCGACAGACCAAGTCGGCAGCTTATTGGCCCGTGTATGGGGGCCCCCGACGGGCTTCCCCGATCGAGATCTGGCCGAAAGTCGGCCAGATCTCGATCGGATGGGGTTAAAAATCCCGTCGGATCGTGGCCGCATCTGTTTGTTGATGCGGTCCCGCGATCCGACCGCCCGTTTGGCGAACGCTAGGATCCGATCGTTGGGCCCTAGGGCCCACGATCGGATCAGCCCGATATTGCCCACCTCAAGGTGGGCATATCGGAGGGAGATCCGCTCGTTTGGCGACATCGGCAAACGAGCGGATCTATCCGTGTATGGCCACCTTAAGTCTACTAGAAAATCATATAAACATGAAATAAACCCAATAGGCTGGTTTTGCCTCCAATAAGGATTAATTATATCTTAGTTGGGATCAAGTACATGTATAGGACCTGTTATCCAGAATGCTTTGGACCTGGGGTGTTCTAGATAATACATCTTTCTGTAATTTGGATCTTCATACCTTAAGTCTACTAGAAATTCATTTAAACATGAAATAAACCCAATAGGCTGGTTTTGCTTCCAATAAGGATTAATTATATCTTAGTTAGGATCAAGTACAAGCGACTGTTTTATTATTACACAGAAAAAGGAAATTATTTTTAGAAAATGTAATAACTGTATTTGGATAAAATGGGAGATGGCCTTTCTGTAATTCAGAGGTTTCTGGATAAAGGATCTCATACCTGTACATATTACATACAAATAATATATATAGTTAAAAATACATTTTTCTATTAACTTTTCTAAATAAGTCCTGTTAGTGCTGTTCTCTTTTAAATAGCTATATTTAAAAATATATTTAATAGTCCCACGATGTACAGAACTCAACAGGTTTTGTGCAAATATTTTTTTTTCAATTAATTTACAAGGTTTTTTTAAATTTAATATATATATAATGTAAAAAAATAGATGACATATAAAAATAAAACATATATAAAAGTAAATCATTATATAAATTCATAAAAAAGTAATACAATAGTAAAAAAGTAAGAAACATATATAAAAACAAACAAATAAAAAATATATATATCTATAGTCCAACAAGTCCACCAATAAAGTCCACTATGAGGAAGCCCTTGGAGTAGGCTGAAACATTTCATTCAAACATTTTCCATTACCTTTAAGACCTGTGAGTGTGGATCTTATTTGATGGATGATGATATATATTTTATATATTTATTTTTTGTACAGTAAGTACCTTTACAAGTGAAAGACTGAAATGCTGGACACAATCGTTACGAGAATAAACAACTTTTTGTTTCTGAACAAAGTGCTGCTCCTACTTATAGAATTCTACACATTTTTACTATGCACCTCAAATAAAAACCTAAAACTAAATCAGTCTGTCCATCCGTGTGTCTATTTGTCAGTCTGTCTGTCTGTCTGTCTGTCTGTCTGTCTGTCTATCTATCTATCTATCTATCTATCATCTATCTATCTATCTATCTATCTATCTGTTAGTCTGTCTGTCTGACTGTCGGTTTGTCTATCGGTCTCTCTCTCTCTCTCTCTCTCTCTCTCTCTCTCTCTCTCTCTCTCTATTTATCTATCTATTATCTGTCTGTATGTCTCTCTCTGTCTGTCTCTCTCTCTGTCTATCTATCTATCTATTCTCTCTCTCTCTCTCTCTCTCTCTCTCTCTCTCTCTCTCTCTCTATCTGTTAGTCTGTCTGTCTATCTGTCTGTCCATCTGTCTATTTATATATCTGTCTGTCTTTCCGTCCATTGGTCTGTCTGTCTATTCATCTATCATCTACTCATCTCTTATCTGTCTGACTATCTCTCTCTCTCTCTCTCTCTCTCTCTCTCTCTCTCTCTCTCTCTCTCTCTCTCTCTCTCTCTCTCTCTCTCTCTCTATCCACCTGTCTGACTATAATATATATGATAGATAGACAGGTAACTTTACATAAGAGACTGACCATCAACTGCACAAAAACTTTATATGATGTAAATGTCATTACATACTGTTTAATGATAACATTAGATTTAATTGCACTTGTTGTCTAAAATCACAGCAAACGGTAAATGAGTATTTGTGAGGAGTAAAGGAGACTGGGTAGGCTGCCCCTTTATTTAGTCCCCTCCCCCTCAGACAATCTTATAAATAGCCGACAAGGCCTCTGCCCTTCATTACCAGCAATGGGCTGATCTGAGTAGATTCTTGGTCCTTCATTAGAAGAAAAAATAATATTAATAACAGTTTATCCAGACCATATTGCTTTTCAAAGCTGTATTTCTTTTTATGGCCACGTCACTTATAGCTGCTCCGACCCAAATAAATGATTTCATTGCAGTCATCAACAATTTATGGTGATTTGATCCACCAACGCAATGTTGCTATTGAAAAGAACCAATTAGTATCTGCCGTGGTAAAGTGTTCAGGCAATTCCATCCGTCATAAGACGTCAATACCGGTCTTCCCTTATTGTATTGTCCTGTCGCACAACTTCAACGGGGAGACGAGTTCTGATATGAACAAAAAATGCCACCGATCAGTTGCTAAAGATTTTCTACACCGATCCCAGAACCAAGCGACAACTGAACCGCTGGAGTCACATAATTGTATTAAACAATATCACTATATTTCCATTAAAGGAGAAGGAAAGGCTAAAAGTAAGTAAACTTTATCAGAAAGGTCTATATAAATACACCAGTAACCCCTCAAATTAAAGCTGCTCTGAGTCCTCTGTCAAAAGAAACAGCACATTTCTTTCCTTCTATTGTGTACTCATGGGCTTCTGTATCAGACTTCCTGTTTTCAGCTTAAACCTCCAGGGCTAGGGCTTGAGCATGCTCAGTTTGTTCCTCTCTCCCTGCTGTAATCTGAGCCCAGAGCTATGAGTGAGCAGGAAGTGATGTCACAGCAAGCTAATATGGCAGCTGCTATCCTAAACAAACAGAGACAGTGTCTAGAGCGGTTTACTCAGTATGAAAAAGCATTCTAAAGAATAAAAATGGCGCACTAGCTTGCACTGTTGTGGCTAATCTATTGGTAATACACTGCCTTGGTAGCTTTACTTCTCCTTTAAGGGACTTTACTTTTTTTAAGTAAACAACAGCATCATTGGATCTTCAGTTTTGACTTTACATCCAGATCATTGTCACTCACTGTCTCTCCAGATTCATAGATCTGGATTTCTCCAATTTATTGTGTTGCTCGTTGCCAATTCATATCCCCGGTGCTTCGGGTAATATCGTGGCATCTGCCTGGTGGATTATTTTGTTTGTAACACATTCCCAGGCCTTTGCTTAGACGCATTGCCTCAGCCTTAAAATCTGTCTCAGCCTATTGGAAAGGTCCTACATACAGATTACTATAATTGAAAATTATTATCCTAAATACTACTTTAAATTGCCTTTTGAATACATTTAAAGATAATGCATTGTGAGATGGCTACCCAGAGAGCAGTAACGTTTATATCTCTCTATAGTCGGTTTTCAACTGCACGAGACAAAGCAGCAAAAAAAAAAAAAAAATCACAAAAGTTCATGAATGAATTGCCCAGCACTCGGTCGAAACATCACATGGACCCCTGATTATTAATTACTGACCTGTAATACTTCCTATGGTTTATTTATTATTGATTGACCACGTTGTTACCCTGTAGACATTATATTTTGAAGATATAGGAGAATTGTTGGGTTGGTTTAAGTCAAGCCTGCTTTTTTTTAATACATACAGGTATGGGATCCATTATCCGGAAATCCGTTATGCAGAAAGCTTCAAATTACAGAAAAGCTGTCTCCTATAGACTCCGTTTTATCCAAATAATATACATTTTTAGAAATGATTTCCTTTTTCTGTGTAATAATAAAACAGTAACTTGTACTTGATCCCAACTAAGATATAATTAATCCTTATTGGAGGCAAAACCAGCCTATTGGCTTTATTTAATGTCTACATGATATTCTAGTAGATTTAAGGTATGAAGATCCAAATTACAGAAATATCTATTATCCAGAAAACTCCAGGTCCTGAGAATTCTGGATAACAGGTCCTATACCTGTATATATTTCCTCTACTTTTGGAGACACAACATTTTATATTGTTTGGCCTTTACCATTGGATATAATTAGATCAGGGGAGGAGAAGTACAGAAATATTAACCCCCTCCCCTCCATCACCCGGCCTTTTCTATTTTATTGCAAGCAAATCACTAGTTAAAAATCCCCTCTATCTATCTATCTATCTATCTATCTATCTATCTATCTATCTATCTATCTATCTATCTATCTATCTATCTATCTATCTATCTATCTGTTAGTCTGTCTGTCTCTCTGTTTTCTCTCTCTCTCTCTCTCTCTCTCTCTCTCTCTGTCTGTCTAACTATCTATCTATCTATCTGTCTATCTATCTATCTCTCTATCTCGCTATCTATCTCTCTCTCTCTCTCTCTCTCTCTCTTTCTCTCTCTCTCTCTCTCCTTCTCTCTCTCTCTCTCTCTCTCTCTCTCTCTCTCCTTTCTCTCTCTCTCTCTCTCCTTCTCTCTCTCTTCTCTCTCTCTCTCCTCTCTCTCTCCTTCTCTCTCTCTCTCTCTCTCTCTCTCTCTCTCTCTCTTGTTGTTGGCAATAAATGGATTCTCCAGCGCTTCAACTTTTTTAATGCACTCTTCAAAGGTGTAAAATTGGCAGGTTTGGAATTAAATGAAATATTTATTAGCTGCTAATTAGTTAGGGCTGTAAATCTCGCACTGAAATACATCAAAATTGTTGCACAGTCTTCCTAAAAGAAGTCCCAACCGCTATGGGTTGCCGGCTGCTGCAAAATGGTTAACACATCGTTGACCACAAAGGAAGGTTCTGATAAAGGGTGAGGATTAATTTAACCCCGTCATGTCTCCGCCTGTCAAAGGGGACTGAGTTGATGTTTTTTTTCCCTGCTGCACATAAAAGAATTGGGATCTGTGCAACTGCTTCACCTTTCAGAGACTTAGACCATAATAAACCTATAGGAGCAAGCAAGTCACTTTTTTTAAAAGTATTAGCCCAAAAAAAAAAAAAAAGAAGACCCATCAGCCTTTGAGCCGTATAAGTTTGAACTGTTTCCGGTTTAATGATATGGAACAAAAACGTTCAGTGTCTGATGCGTCTCCATGTGAGGAGCCTCATAACATCAGACTTCAATGTAACCCTGTTAATTCCCCATTGGGCTCTTTATGTTTAGATGTAGCCCTGTGCTCCGCATCCATCGGAAATGTCTATTAAATGGGCGAAGGGTGGATATTCCCTGCTTTACATAAACTGCCAGTTTGTTTTATTCTGCAGCTCATGATACAACCCTACCAGGGCCAATGGCATCCAGACTATACACACGTGTGTGTGTGTTTTGTGCGTCATACAAAGTTAACCGAAAACTCAGAACCGACAAGGAAGGGCACATCCATCCAACAGCTTTTATGACTGTTCTTATTATTCTCTATAGGGAGGAGAATTATTCTTTAAATCCAAGTATTGTGTAGCTATAGAGAATACAACATTCTATAAGTAACCACTCACACAAATGCTGCCAAAGCCTCTGATTACTGCATTTTTTACCCCAATTCACCAAATATAAAAGCATTTTCCCTCCACTCACCCTACCTATATATTTTGTCAGGCGTTATTTTGTATCTGTGCATTTATCCTTATGATTTTGTTCCCTAGATATGCTAATAGTGTAAGAAAGTTCTCAGCAACAAAGCCGTTCCTTAGCAACACTGAAGCGGAGAGTTTACACCCCCACCCCATGTCCTGTTATCACTATGGGGGATTCTGAGTCAACTCTTTTCCTCCCCATCATTTCTTCACCCCCAGATATTCCAGCACAAAGTTAAAGAACACAGTCCTAGCGCCTATTTGCCCCCCAAGCCCTCTGTATGGCGCACACTATACATTTACACATCTTGTCTCCATGTTGTTACAGGTATAAACAATCTCTGGCCCTTCAGTTGTGGTTGAACTGTATCTTTTAAATGTAAAAATGAAAAGCAGCATAAGGGAGGGAGGGAGAGGGGATAAAATGACATGGCAGTTGAAAATTACCCAGGCATCTCCAAATAGTCACAGGTTATCCAGGTTTTATAGAATCACAACTTGGCAAATCCCTAGTTTATGTTTTAGGCATATGTTCAGTCAAATAAAAATGAAGAAGCCATTAAACGCTGTTGATCTGCTCAATCTGCTCCCCAGTTTCAAGGCTTTACCACAATCTCTATAACCCACACCCAAGCCTTTACCACTCCTGCCAGTACCTCATGTATAAGCCTTTCACAGTCGGCTCAGATACAAGTCTTCCCCAGTGTCCTCTGCACCCCAATTCTAAGCTTTTGTAATTGTTGCTCATTTCTGCCACCCTGTCCCCATTCACAAAAAACACCACCACAGCCAATTCACTTATTTGTGTCTTTCAATCCAGAATGCACCATCTCTTCCACAATCCAGCCTTCTTTTCAAAAATGAGCTCTGCTAAATGGACATATAGGAACCAGTTTAACACTAGGAGCAGCTTCTCTCACCACCCCAAGCCAATCCCTCTGCCCTTTCTAGCTCGTGCTTGAGAATTCCTCCAATAATGTTCTTAGAAGTCAGTTTAAAGCAATGTCATAAAAGGTTGCCTTATGGAGCAGCTCATCATTGCTAGATGTACCCTAGCTCTAAACCCTACTAGATGTACTCTAGCCCCAAGCCCTTCTAGATGCACCCTAACTCCATGCCCTGCTAGATGTTACCTAGCTTCATGCATAGCTCCATGCCCTGCTAGATGCACCCTAGAGCTCCATGCCCTGCTAGATGCACCCAAGCTCCATGCCCTACTAGATGCATTTTAGCTCCATACATAGCTTCATGCCCTGCTATATGCAGCCTAGTTCCATGCCCTGCTAGATTCACCCAAGCTCCATGCCCTGCTAGATGCATTGTAGCTCCATACATAGCTCCATGCCCTGCTAGATGTACCCTAGCTCAATGCATAGCTCCATGCCCTGCTAGATGCAGCCTAGCTCCATGCCCTGCTAGATGCATCCTAGCTTCATGCATAGCTCCATGCCCTGCTAGATGCATCGTTGCTCCATGCATAACTCCATGCCCTGCTAGATGTACCCTAGCTTGATGCATAGCTACATGCTCTGCTAGATGCACCCTAGCTCCATGCCCTAGTAGATGCATCCTAGCTTCATGCATAGCTTCATGCCCTGCTAGATGCACCCTAGCTCCCTGCATAGCTCCATGCCCTGCTAGATGCATCGTTGCTCCATGCATAACTCCATGCCCTGCTAGATGTACCCTAGCTTGATGCATAGCTCCATGCTCTGCTAGATGCACCCTAGCTCCATGCCCTAGTAGATGCATCCTAGCTTCATGCATAGCTTCATGCCCTGCTAGATGCACCCTAGCTCCATGCATAGCTCCATGCTCTGCTAGATGCTCCCTAGCTCCATGTCCTGATATATGCTCCCTAGATCCATGCATAGCTTCATGCCCTGCTAGAAGCACCCTAGCTCAATGCATAGCTCCATGCTCTGCTAGATGCTCTCTGGCTCCATGCCCTGCTCTCTCTCCCAAATGTGCCTGATAAAGTTGTTCCAATATGGAGTGGTCAGTTCAGCACTAGCTACAGGGACAGCTCCTGAATCTCATCCCTTGTCTCTGCCTCCCCAGCCCCGAGTCTCCCTGTTATTCCTGACTCACTGGCAGATGTGTCTGATCAAGTTACTGAGATGGAAGCAGAGAACTCAGCGACAGCTCCTCTCCCCGGGGGAACCCACTCACCCTGCAGCTCGGCTGCTGTATCTCTGCTTCTCTCCCAGATGTGCCTGATATAGTCAGCGATAGAGTCCATTCAGCAGCCCCAGTCAGAGAGGCGGCTCTCCCCTC
Organism: Xenopus laevis; assembly: GCF_017654675.1. Taxonomy (NCBI): domain Eukaryota; kingdom Metazoa; phylum Chordata; class Amphibia; order Anura; family Pipidae; genus Xenopus; species Xenopus laevis. Next base: position 197,558,700 of record NC_054372.1, on the reverse strand, counting down.
TGTAATCCCTTGTCTCTGCCTCCCCAGCTCCCCACACATTATCTCTGCTTCCCTTCCACATGCGCCTGATAAAGTTACCCAGATACTAGTCAGTCAATGGACTCAGTCAATCTCATCCCTGTCTCTCTGCTCAATAAACTTACTATATATATATATATGTATATGTATATGTGAGAGGGTGCAGTTCAGCACCGACTGTGGGACAGCTCCTTCCCTCCCTGACTTCAGAGACTCTGATGCCGACTACTCTGATGCTGTGCTACTCTCTGTCACCCTGTTCTACTCTGTCACCCAGTTCTACTCTAACTGTCACCCAGTTCTACTCTGTCAGCCTGTTCTACTCTAACTGTCACGCTGTTCTATTCTAACTGTCACCCTGCTCAGCTGCAACTGCCTCCCTGTCCGGCTACAACTGCCACCCTTGCTGGATGCTGCTGCTGAAGTTCCCGACATCTGAAGCACCAGTAACCCCCACATTCCTTTTCTTTACTCGTCCTGATTCCCACATGTATTTCCCTTGTCCCTTGTGCTGACAATCCATTCCAGACTCTCACCTGTGCCCCCCGCCCCCAATAGAGCAATTCTTACAGCAACTGCCCGCCAGCCTCCCCAGTCTCACAACTGCCAGCAGCAACTCCAGCCCCCCTTTCCCTCCAGCTGAGCGAGTGTCAGTTCAGCACCGGCAGTTGTGGAAAGCTCGTGTGTGAGTAGAAGCCGCTAAGTGTCACCCCGAGCCCCGGGCTCTGACCTTTGTGCATCCCGGTGAACCTGTCCTTCAGCACCGTCAGTTCGTAGATCTTTCCGAACTCCTCGAATAGAGGTTTCAGGTCCTTCTCGTCCAGATTGCGGGGGATCTGCCCAATGAACAGCTTGATGGCATCGTGGTCCTTCATGGGGATGGTGCTGGCGGCGCCCCCGGGACTGTGGTGGTTTAATCCGTTCATGTGGCCGTTGCTGCTGCTGACAGTGAGGCTGCTATTGTCTGGCTGCCCATTCGCTAACGTGGCCATCTTTATATACATAGAGAGTCCTGTGTGTGTCCTGCCTCGGCCGCTCGCTCCTCTCTTTATACTTTACACTCGGCTCTTCCTTTCAGTATAACAGGCTGGGCCGGCTCATATAGGGGCGGGGGGAGCTGAGTAGTGAGTGAGATGATCAGTGGTTCCTTCCAAATCCACTCTCAGGCTGCAGGGTCTCTCCATTGTGACCTCACTCTCAGCCCTTGTCCTACATTTATTCTTTTATTCTTTTATTTCCACATTTTTATAAAAAAAAAACAGGATGGGAATTTATTTGGATTTTTTTTTCTTCCTGGTTTTGTTGTTGTTCCATCCCTTATGATGTCATAATAAAGAGGAGTCACAATCGGTGGGGCTTCTCCCTCTCTGTCGCTGAACAACAGGAATCCAGGGATGCGACCGGCCGACACCTGACTCTGGGGTATCTGTGTATTTGTCTTGTGACTGGGATTCATTGTGGCAACTCCATTGTTCCTTCCCATGTGTCTGTGAGTCTCTGTGTGTTTTCCTACAAACCCTGCTGCCTCCCTTTATTTACCCTTATATATATATTTATTATATACACACACTAGGGACGCTCAGAATCCAGTATTCCGCCTCTTTCAGCAGAATTCAGATTCAGCCCATTCCTTCTGCCCGACCGAGCCAAATCCGAATCCTAATTTGCATATGGGAAGGGAAATCACGTGACTATTTGTCACAAAACTAGGAAGTAAAAAATGTTTTCCCCTTCCCACCCCTAATTTCCATATGCAAATTAGGATTCGGTTCAGTATTCGCCCGAATCGTCCTCGAAGGATTCGTAGGTTCGGCCAAATCGTAAATAGTGGATTCAGTGCACCCCTAGCAAACACACACAGGTATGGGATCCGTTATCCGGAAACCCTTAATCCAGATATTACGGAAAGGCCGTCTCCCATAGACTCCATTATAATTAAAAATTCTAAAGTTTAAAAAATGATTTCCTTTTTCTGTGTAATAATAAAACAGTAACTTGTACTTGATCCCAACTAAGATATAATTAATCCTTATTGGAAGCAAAACCAGCCTATTGGCTTTATTTAATGTTTATATGATTTTCTAGTAGACTTAAGGTATCAAGATCCAAATTACAGAAAGATCCATTATCTGGAAAAACCCCAGGTCCCGAGCATTCTGGATAACAGGTCCCATACCTGTAATAATAAAACAGTCGCTTGTACTTGATCCCAACTAAGATATAATTAATCCTTATTGCAGGCAAAACCAGCCTATTGGCTTTATTTAATATTTATATGATTTTCTAGTAGATTTAAGGTATGAAGATCCAAATTACGGAAAGATTTGTTATCCGGAAAACCCCAGGTCCCGAGCATTCTGGATAACAGGTCCTATACCTGTAATAATAAAACAGTAACTTGTACTTGATCCCAACTAAGATATCATTAATCCTTATTGGAAGCAAAACCCGCATATTGGGTTTATTTAATGTTTATATAATTTTATAGTAGATTTAAGGTATGAAGATCCAAATTACAGAAAGATCTGTTATCCAGAAAACCCCAGGTCCTGTGCATTCTGGATAAAAGATCCCATACCTGTATAACAGATATCTCTGGAGTGTCAATCACTTCCATTAAGACATTTTACTAGAATGTATTTGCTTGCAACTCTGATTCCTTAAGTTTCAATAAAACAAATATTTGTGAAGATGGTGAGAGCAGTACAGTTATGGTTATGGGATCTGTTATCCGGAAACCCGTTATCCAAAAAGCTCCAAATTACAGAAAGGCCATCTCCCATAGACTCCATTTTATCCAAATAATCCAAATGTTTAAAAATGATTTCCTATTTCGGTGTATTGATAAAACAGTCGCTTGTACTTGATCCCAACTAAGATATAATTAATCCTTATTGGAAGCAAAACCAGCCTATTGGGTTTATTTAATGTTTACATGATTTTCTAGTAGACTTAAGGTATGAAGATCCAAATTACAGAAAGATCTGTTATCCGGAAAGCCCCAGGTCCTGAGCATTCTGGATAACAGGTCCCATACCTGTAATAATAAAACAGTCACTTGTACTTGATCCCAACTAAGATATAATTAATCCTTATTGGAAGCAAAACCAGTCTATTGGGTTTATTTAATGTTTACATGATTTTCTAGTAGACTTAAACTATGAAGATCCAAATTACAGAAAGACCCATTATCCAGAAACTCCCAGCTCCCGAGCATTCTGGATAACAGGTCCCATACCTGTATATACAGGTATAGGATCCCTTATCCGGAAACCCAATATCCAGAAAGCTCTGAATTACGGAATGGTTGTCTCCGATAGACTCCATTTTATCCAAATAATCCAAATTTTTAAAAATGATTTCCGTTTTCTGTGTAATAATAAAACAGTCGCTTGTACTTGATCCCAACTAAGATATAATTAATCCTTATTGGGAGCAAAACCAGCCTATTGGGTTTGTTTTAATGTTTAAATTAATTTCTAGTAGACTTAAGGCATGAAGACCCAAATTACGGAAAGATCCATTATCCGGCAAACCCCAGGTCCAGGAGCATTCTGGATAACAGGTCCCATACCTGTAAATACACAAAAATCATAAAAAGCACATCTCCCATGTCAAGAGCAAAGCCTATTTTTAAAAATACATTTATTTTGATAGTTATAAATATATTTTCCCAGCCTCTGCCTGTCTTTTATATATATATATATATATATATATATATATATATATATATATATATATATATATATATATACTGTGTGTGTATATATATATATATATATATATATATATATATATATATATATATATATATATATATATATATATATATATACATAAATAAAAATGCTGCTGCTCCACATGGTTACAGTTTAAATTGTACCTACATTTATTCTATTGGACATTAGGGGAGGTGAATTTTTTTTTGTTTTAAATATATACCCCCCTTCTAACTAGGGAATGTTATTTGGACAGTGTTTTTCTTTCTATACAAAGGATATTATCTCTGTGGCTGAAGTTGAACTACATTTCCCAGCATCCCCTGAAATACCAGGGTTGGAGACTTCCTGCAGGTGGAGAGCAGCTTGTTGCCCTATAAATCCCAAGCCTTACATTTAGCCACAATCCAAATGATCTTTGCTCCGGAGCTGTAGTCACAACATGTAGCTCAGATTTCATGCGCCAGGCTCTGGCTCTTCACATACACTTGTCTTTTTATGGCCGTCCATTAGACATTAAGACTTGAGCTGCGTTTGTCATGATGCTGATTGTACTCGTTGTCGGGGCCATGATTCAGTTTTATGATGAAAAGATATGAAGGTGGCTGAACACGGAGCAGGGAATGCCGGCGGAAGGCGAGATTAAATGCCTGCAATGCCCTCTAGGTGTAGGTAAATTATACTCACAATAAACTGCACTTAAGATTTCAAATAATAAATACAAATTGGCATTTAAAAAAAAAAAAAAGAAACAATGAATTTTAGCCCAATACAGTTTTGGGTGTGGTACGAAATTGGTGGAAAATGAATTGAGTTTGGGCAAGTCCATATTCAAACAACACACGTGTATAAGATCCATATAGTGAATGTATAGGTTGCCCACTTTCCTCATGCTTTATACTGTGTCAACCGATGGGTTAATCAATGTAAACAAATAGCAGAGCGGTGTGGGAGGGGGTTATTATCGCCATCGCACCAACGCCCCAGTTTCACGTTGATTATTCGTCTGAAATACTGAATCTAATTTGGGCCAAAGTATCAAGTGGGGGGATTGTCTACAGTCTAAGGGGAAAATTCCATCGGCCTAATGTAAGTTTCATGATGAATGTGCCGGAAAACTTCAAAAGCTTTTTTTTTTGGGATCCAGAACAATAGACCGTTCCCCACTCCCCCGCCTTCCCCAAATATCTTTGTGATTCATGGTGCTGGGATTGCGGTTGGTCGGCTCGGGAAGAGCGGCTGTTGTTGTGAGTTTTGGATTTTAGGGCACGATTACCTTGAGAGGGGTCTGGTGTCGCTCTTGCTTGTGTCTAGGGGTTAATATTTGGGGATTTTCGTCTTTTTCATTGAAACCCTCCTCGTCTTTTGTGTTCCACGCGGCTTGTGAAATCAACCTGGGAAGGTAAAGCTTTACGAACGTTCCTTAAAATACAATTCAATTTACAAAGTATTAAAACTTCTCCAAAATATTAGGAAAAATTGAATTCTCATTATCCACAATTCCTCGGATTTTTTTCATTCCTCCCCCCCCCTGTGTTTATTTGTGGTTACTAAATATTTAGGAATTTGCAGGAGTTGGTTGAAAATTATATTTATTCTGATAAAATATAATTTTTCATGTCTTTTTTGTCTCATTTTATACCACAAGGAAACACTTCTCTCTCTCCACTTGGCAGGGGCTTTTGATGTTGTCTCAGAGAAAGTGAATGTGGAAGTGATATATAGCAGCCCATTGTCTTTCTCTTTCTTTCCAACCTACTTAATGTTAAGAATCACTCGTACTTAACCCCATAACCCCTGAGAGACATTTTACTTGACGAATATAAAGATGATCTATGACAAAGGACTTGTTCTTACGTAAGGTTTAGAAATGTCACATGGGACGAACTTGACAATGAAATTAAAACAAAATGAACAGGAACTGCTGCTGTTTATTCTGCTGCTGCCAATGCTGCTACTACTACTAATTAGCATTCTTTATTATTATTATTAGTAGAAGTATTTTTATTAGTATTATTACTAGTAGTAGTATTTTTAATGCTGCTGAAAATGTGGTTCTTCATATATCTTGTACATGTATTGGAAGATCTGTTGTGTTTCATATGATGATGAAATGTGCACACCCGTACCAGTGATATTTTTAGTTTAAATTGATTATTTTTTATTGCAAATTTTCTTTGTGTCTTAGGACAAGATAGGTGCAGACCAGGGTTATTATGTTTTGGATAAAAGCTGTGGTGCAGGACTTTTAAATGGGGTATCATTGCCTCCAATTGCTTCCAATGTGCCCCCTTATATTAAGTGTTCCACTGACACTGGGGTAGTAAAGCTACTGACTTCATCTGGTGAATAGGGAAAGTTGAATTAGTGGAGGCCACTGGAAAAAAATGAGAGTTGGAGAATTTGGAAAACACAAGAGGAAAGGGAAATAAAAGAAGGGAGAAGGAAAGGAGAAAAGAAAAGGAAAGAAAAGAAAAGAAAAGAAAGAGAAAGGGAATGAAAAAAAAAGAAATAAAAGCAGGAAATAAAAGAATGGAGAAGGAAAGGAGAAAAGAAAAGGAGAAAAGGAAAGGAAAGAAAAGAAAAGGAAAGAAAAGAAAGAGAAAGGGAATGAAAAAAAAGAAGAAATAAAAGCAGGAAATAAAAGAATGGAGAAGGAAAGGAGAAAAGAAAAGGAGAAAAGGACAGACAAGAAAAGGAAAGAAAAGAAAGAGAAAGGGAATGAAAAAAATAAATAAATAAAAGCAGGTAGGAGGGAAGGAGAAAATCAAGGAAGGAAAGAAGATGCTTCAGAAACAAGGAGGGATCAATGAAAACTGTATTATATTCCCTTATGATACATTTGAATGTGTCTGCTATGGACGTTCCCATGTAGTAGAGAAGCTGAGACCACCTCTCATTGAATAAAAAATATGTAAAGTTGTGAATTAAACTATTTAGTTAAAAAAAGACACAAAACCTTTTATCTAATTGATGTTAAGTTTGTAATTAATAGAATTGCTCAGGTGTTGCCTGGATGTGAAACATCTTGAGTTTGTTATTGTTATTTTCATCTATAATATAATGATATAATGAAATAATGATAAAATGATATAACGAATGCTCAGAGTCCTGCTAGAGATTGTTGCTGCTGCTGTTGTTAAATCTTTTCATTGCATAAGTCTTTTTTTTTATTTTCTGGGACGTGTCTCTTGCAAAATGTACAAATTAAAAAGGATTTACACAAAAAAAGTTGGATTGTAAAAGGATGAAAGGAGAAAGAGACAAGAAAAGCAAAAATGGGGGAAGAAAAGGAAAGAAGGAGGAGTGCAGTAAAATAGGGGCAGGATAGAAAAAAAGAGGTCAGAGAAAGTGAATATTAAAGGGAGAGGAAGGATAGAAGGAAAGATGAAAAAAAGGAAGGAAATGATCATGATAGGGTGAGAAAAAGGAAGAAAGGGATTACGAAAGGAAAACAGCAGGAAAGATGAGTCAACACAAATAAATATAGTAGGGAGAAAGATGGGGATACTAAAAAGGCCAAGAAAAAGTAGCTGAAAAGAAATCAAAGGAAAAAAAATTGGAAGGAGAAATAAGAGTGAAGAAGGAATGAGAAAGGAGTGCAGATAATTAAATCAACTAAAGTTGGAATAGGGGCAAAGAAGGAGAAAAATATAAGATAGAATGGAAGGAAATAATGGAAGAGCAGATGAAGGGAGGAGGAATGTATGATGTGGGGAGTAAGGCAACTCAATAATATGTCGTGACAATATTGTTCAGTTGTGGCAAGTAAAGGGTTACTCACGTGTGCTTTTGCTGATCTTAGTTATTCAATATATAAACTAAGGGAAAAGTTGACTCCTAATGAACCCACTGTTGCTGCTTTGCCCAACGGGAGCTTTTTTTTTTTTTTAATAAGAATCATATACAGTACTTCCAACTAACAATTTAACGGACTCAAAAAAAAAATAGTCCATATTGCTCCTGTCGGGTGGCCCTGCAATAATAAGATGTACTGGTTTATTAGAATATTAAATAATAGATACATTTGGGTTTAGTGCTCCCCCTCCATGGCAGAACTAGTGCCTGACAAGAGCAGAACCTTGAACATTCAATGCCTGAGCCAACGGGGAATATTTATCATTCATGATCCTTCCTTGTTGCTTATTTGCATTATAGTGAGTTGCATTTGGGCAGATTTATTAGCTTCAGGTAGTATTCAATACAAAGCATCCCAATGAATACTGATATGGGCCAAAAGGGCCTCAACATAGATACTAAATATATTGCCGTATTTTCACTGTTAGCGTAGAGGTTGGCCAACCTCTGAGTGAGAGAGAGAGAGAGAGAGAGAGAGAGAGAGAGAGAGAGAGAGAGAGAGAGAGAGAGAGAGAGAGAGATAATAGATAGATAGATAGATAGATAGATAGATAGATAGATGATAGCTAGATAGATAGATAGATAGATAGATAGATATAGAGAGATATAGAGATAGATAGATAGATAGATAGATGATAGATAGATAGAGAGAGAGAGAGAGAGAGAGAGAGAGAGAGAGAGAGAGAGAGAGAGAGATGATAGATAGATAGATAGATAGATAGATAGATAGATAGATAGATAGATGATAGATAGATAGATAAATAGATAGATAGATATAGAGAGATAAATGATAGATAGATAGATAGAGAGAGAGAGAGAGAGAGAGAGAGAGAGAGATGATAGATAGATAGATAGATAGATAGATTAGATAGATAGATAGATAGATAGATAGATATAGAGAGATAAATGATAGATAGATAGATAGAGAGAGAGAGAGAGAGAGAGAGAGAGAGAGAGAGAGAGAGAGAGAGAGAGAGAGAGAGAGAGAGAGAGAGAGAGAGAGAGAGAGAGAGAGATGATAGAGATAGATAGAATCCAACACCGATGCAAGAACAAAATCAGGAAATTTCCATATCAAGGTAAAAGGATTATGGCTGATGCATTTTATACTTGAAAGTATTTTAAGTACAAACCTCCACCTCAGGCCCTTTTCTAGATACATCTCTTGCTGGTGGAGTCGAGAAAGAGTCTGAACACATTTCCCATCTCCTTTTATACACTAAAGAACCAACAAGTGGTTAAACAACCTTGGGCCAATGGGGAATCATTTCTTCCACCGGGTTTAAGTTACTAACCAGGGACTTCAAATAGAATGCAGGACAAATCCAAGGCAGTAAATTTGACTGCAAAGTGCTTTATTGGGGAAGTAAATGCTCCACTACATGTTTTAGCAGTCGGGGGAAAGTTAAGCAAATAGTTCCCCTACATTTAATATTATCTAGTCTGGTGATCCCCAACCAGTAGCTCGCGAGCAACATGTTACTCACCAACCCCTTGGATGTTGCTCCCAGTGGTGTCAAAGCAGGTGATTATTTTTGAATTCCAGGCTAGAAGCCAAGTTTTGGTTGTATAAAAAACATGTGCACTGCCAAACAGGGTCTCCTGTAGCTGCCAGACCATATAGAGGCTACCAAACAGCCACTCACAGTCCTTTTTTGGCACCTCCATGGACTTTTTCATGCTTGTGTTGCTCTCCAAGTCTTTTTACATTTAAATGTGGCTCACACGTAAAAAAGGTTGGGGACCCCTGATCTAGAGGGACAGATGCAACAGAAACTGATTGTTTTGGAAGTAATGAGTTGCTTTGGTTCTATGTCATTTTGTAGCAGAAAACTAGTAGAGAATGTTTTATTATTAGAGATTCTTGTGCTCTTGTCTCTTCCTGCATCTGAGATCTAAGCAACGGGAATCTAATGGCATAGCAGGCTTGAGCACATGTAAAACCAACAATTTACACACAGCGAGGACACGATCCAACTGCTGCTATTGCGGTTCTATTTGCTAAGCATTTTTTATGAGTTATGGAGCTTTATATGTATCACTAAGCTCTAGGGCCACCACCTGGCCAAATGCTCCATGCCAATGTTTTTAACAGGAAAGAAAGATAACAGAAAAGGTGTCAACCCTACTGAGCTGTAACACACAGACTGATTAAAGGAGGATTAGATTCGATTCCTGCATCAGCTGCTTTTTGCCCTGACCAAGCAACATAATCTCACAGAGCCTCAGGCATCCGCCATTAGATTGTAAGTTCTGAGGAGGAGCACCTGACACATCCCATATATAGTGATGTCTTAGTGAATAAGAACAAAGTGACCATGGGAGGCATAGCATGCCTTTAGCAAATAGCATTGAAACTATTGGTGCCAGGGAAACTAGTACTGGTATGGATAACATATCCTGGGTTTTATGGATAAGGGGGCTTTCTGTAATTTGGATCTTCACACCTTAAGTCTACTAGAAAATCATATAAATATTAAATAAACCGAATAGGCTGATTTTGCTTCCAATAAGGATTAATTATATCTTAGTTGGGATCAAGTACAAGCTACTGTTTTATTATTACACAGAAAGAAGGAAATCTTTTAAAAATTTGGATCATTTGGATAAAAATGTAGTCTATGGGAGAAAGCCATCCCGTAATTCTGAGCTCTCTGGATAATGGATTTCCGGATAATGGAGAATGAACTCAGCATGCAAACTATGCATGCGAACAAAAACATCTAAAAATCTTGACTGCTTTTACTTGGAGTTTTGCATTTGAGTTTTTTTTGTGATTTTTACACTTAATAAATCTTGAATTTTAAGAGTTTTGGAGAAAAAAAATTGAAATCTGAATGTTATTAAATTGTCCCCATAATGTTTCATTCAAATTCAATGAAAGAGAGACTTGTTGTTAAAACCGAGCTTACTCCGGTTACCTAACTAGTAAAGTGTTTGGCTTTTTTTTAAATTTTTGGTTCAAGATTAAGGGGCCGATTCACTAACTTCAAGTGAAGGATTCGAAGGTAAAAAACTTAGAATTTCGAATTTTTTTTGGGGCTACTTCGACCATCGAATGGGCTACTTCGACCTTCGACTACGACTTCGAATCGAAAGATTCGAACTAAAAATCATTCGACTATTCGACCATTCGATAGTCGAAGTACTGTCTCTTTAAAAAAAACTTCGACCCCCTAGTTCGCCATCTAAAAGCTACCGAAGTCAATGTTAGCCTATGGGGAAGGTCCCCATAGGCTTGGCTAACTTTTTTTGATCGAAGGATATTCCTTCGATCGTTGGATTTAAATCCTTCGAATCGTTCGATTCGAAGGATTTAATCGTTCGATCGAAGGAATAATCCTTCGATCGTACGATCGCACTATTTGCACTAAATCGTTCGACTTCGATATTCGAAGTTGAAGGATTTCAATTCCCAGTCGAATATCGAGGGTTAATTAACCCTCGATATTCGACCCTTAGTGAATCAGCCCCTAATAGTGTGACATTTGGCCAGGCCCCTCTTGGTTCATACCATGATTACAGATGAATTATGAACCACTTAAAGAGATTCTGTCATGATTTTTATGATGTAGTTTTTATTTCTAAACTACATTGTTTAATCTGCAAATAATTCACCATATAAAATGTTACTCCTGAACCAACAAGTGTATTTAGTTGTAATATTGGTGTGTAGGTGCATCTCAGGTCGTTTTGCCTGGTCATGTGATTTCAGAAAGAGCCAGTACTTCATCATGGAACTGCTTTCAGGTATGCTGTTGTCAGGCTCGGATTTGTGGAGAGGCATGCCACCCAGCCCCATAGTAAGGTGCACTACTGGGGACATAAGGGTTCCCATTGCTCCGACACATGTGTATGTGCGCTCGTGGGGGTGTGCACGAGAAGGCAGACAGTGGGCGCTAGGACCCAGCGGTCTCACAGTGCTGCTGAAGTCTGTCCCTGGTTATTGTTTCTCCTACTCAATGTAAGTGGAGGAGTCGCAGTGGGATTTAGATTTTTACTGTTAAGTGCTTTTCTGAGATCTACCAGGGAGCTGTTATCTTGTGTATCGTGTGGTTATCTTCCTATTGTTCTATTGTGAGGATACTGGGGGGGAGGGGTTGATACAGGATCACTCCGAATTGAGGGGCAGCAGTAAAGAGTGACTGAAGTTTATCAGAGCACAAGTCACATGACTGGGGGCACCTGGGAAACTGACAATAGGTGCCCCACGTCAGATTTTAAAATGAAATATTAAAAAATCTGTTTGCTCTTTTGAAAAAACGGATTTCAGTGGCGATTTTTGCTGAACTGGCACTATTAACTGACGTTTCTGAAAAAATAGAAACATGTTTTCCCACGACAGTTTCCCTTTAACCTCAGGTTCAAGAGTATCAATGACAGTAAATATGTGTTTACAACAAATCTGACCCTGAATGACACCCAGATGGAATTCCAGGAGTATTGTGGAAAAGGGGGGCTGCATTATGATATGAGAACCATTCATCTACGATGTTGCTGCTTTATTTAAACATTGTCCTCAATGTTCCTTCCTATTCACAGAGTTCCTCGTTTTCGCATTTGCTGTTCCCCTTCTCATATTGAACCTGTCTGTGTCTGCTCATAAATCAGCTCTGCGGAGACAAAGAGAGAGGCAGCACGTAGGGGGTCAGGCCTTTGTGTCGGCCAATCAGAAAGCTTTCTGGTGAGACTTGTTACTGACCAGATTTTTGTTAAAACCGAGGAACAGCTTGATATTTTGCCAGGGAAACTCAGACTGGAAATCAAGAGAATATTAAAGGCAAGGGATGTTTTGCATGAATATGGATTTTATTTGTACGATGCGCATTTTCATAAAAATCTACTTACTTTACACATTACTTGCCTTTCATTTGTAATAAAAGAGTATTAGCAGGTAAGGATGAATAACTCGTAGTTCTTTGTTTCCTGCACCTTAGAAAAAGATGTTCTTGTTTAGAAAAAGATGTTCTTGTTTAGAAAAAGATGTTCTTGTTTATATATCGGAACTGTAATTCATTAAAAGGAAAATGGATTTAAATGAAAAGATGAGATCACTGTCGGTGTTTTATATACAGTATATGTCCCGTGAAACGTATTGACATGGGTCATTTTTAAACAAAAAAGGTTTATTTGTCCATTTATTTTTTATGTATTTTGTCTTATTTCATTATTTATTTCACATCAACCAGAAACATAATAATAATAATGATGATGATAATAATAATAATACATCATCAACAACAACAACAATAATACTAATACTACTAATAATAATGATACTAATAATAATACTAATAATAATAATAATACATCTTTATAAATTAAACTCAAGGAATAATGCAGAGCTGGGAGTTAACTGATTAAATACCTCAAATAAATCATCCCTTTTTTATTTAGGTGGCAAAGAGTTGAACAAAGCTACTACAGGCATGGGACCTGTTATCCAGAATGCTATGGATAATGGATCTTTGCCTAATTTGGATAACTAAAGTCTACTAGAAAATCATGAAATAAACCCAATAGGCTGGTTTTGCTTCCAATAAGGATTAATTATATCTTAGTTGGGATCAAGTACGAACTACTGTTTAATTATTACAGGTATGGGACCTGCTATCCAGAATGCATGGGACCTGGAATTTTCCAGATAATGGATCTTTCTGTAATTTGGATTGTCATACCTTAATTCTAGAGAATCAAAAAAACATTAAATAAACCCAATAGGCTGGTTTTGCCTCCAATAAAGATTAATTATATCTTAGTTGGGATCAAGTACAAGCTACTTTTTTATTATTACAGGTATGGGGCCTGTTATCCAGAATGTTTGGAACCTGGCGTTTTCTGAATACTGGATCTTTCTGTAATTTGGATGCTTATGTTTTAAGTCTACTAGAAAATCATGTAAAAATTAAATAAAGCCAACAGGCTGGTTTTGCTTCCAATAAGGATTCATTATATCTTAGTTGGGATCAAGTAGAAGGTGTGGTTTTAATATTACAGGTATGGGACCTGTTATGGAGAATGCTCGGGACCTGGGGTTTTCCAGATACTGGATCTTTCTGTAATTTGGATGTGTATGTTTTAAGTCTACTAGAAAATCATCTAAAAATGAAGGGGGTTATTTACTAAAATCCCCATTTTTCAGATTAATTAAAAAAGAAAAATCAGACTAGAATCCATGATTTACCCTTATTTATCATTTAAAAGAACTATAAAATCTGAAATTTTTGTGAAAAAAAAACTTGAATTTTTCATAATTTATTATACCCCAAGGATGGAAAAAAGTCAGAATCTGAAAATGCGGCATCTCAGACCTGCCGAGGTTGTACTGTATATAAGTCAATGGGATAAATCCCAAAGATATCTTAATTTGCGCTGGGTTTCGTGCAATAATCTGAAGATTTTGTGGATTTTCAGGCAAAAATCAGAGTTTTCGGTCGGAAAATCCAAAAATTAGTACGATTCGAATTTTCATACGATTTTCACTATTTTTACGAGTTTTTTCCTGCACTGGAATTTTTCAGGAAAATGTATTGATAAACAGGTGGAAATAACCTGCTGAGGATTTGGTCGCGGTATATTTCAAAAATAAATAACCCCCTAAATCTCCTTTTTCTCTCTTTTTTTAAAAAAAGTTTTGCGATTCTCTCTCTTATTAAGTGCCACAGATTTTTTTTAAGCATTTTATTGTCCTGATTAATATACTATGGAAGCAAATAGATTCATTTCTACTCCCTACAACAGAAACATTATAAAAGCCTTCTTTTAATGAATATGGTTATAATAGAATAGAAGAAATGCAAAGGTATTCGCCTTATAACTATAAGGAGCACAACTGATAAATGGAATGAATATCGGCAGACACACATGGATAATGGAAGGAGAGCGATACCGTTTTTAATAACAATACATTTTCAGCCTCAGGGTTCATTTTTGGGTTTTGTGACCGAATATCTCAAGCTGGATTAAGACAGAAAAACAAACCAATTTTTATAAACCTTTTAGATGTTTATTATAAATAAACGGTGCCTTATTTAAAGTTTAAGTTACAATAATATACTGTGAATGAACACGGGCAAATGCATCTTCCCCTTCTTTCCGTATGTTACATTACAGCAAAAAAAATCCCATTTTCTCTTGAATAGACAGAGATGAAAGGTTGGAAATGTCCGTGTAACTCATTATGCCGAAGTGTGTCCTAGATTCTTCCTTTGTCCTCCATTCCTGTTTGAAGCTAACTTTTGTCATTTCTTCCTAATATGACTTATTTGAGATAAATCAAGTGTCTGCACTGAAATCTCCGGCATCCAGAACTCTCACTGGGCACCATTTGTCACTTCTTTTTGATCCTTTAATTAAGCTTAGTGCTCCCTCAGGTAGACGGTTCCTTATTGGGGAAGGATTATTAACATTGTTCCTTATTCTCAAGCCTAATTACCAGGAAGAGTACCTGCAAAAACCTACAACCTCAGGTAGAGCGGTGGAGGAAGTAAATTAGATACAAGGAATACTTGATGTTGACTGTAATATTCCCGACCCCTCTAATGAACCTCAAATTCCTCAGGAGGTGATGAACACAGAGAATGGAAATAGATCATTAGGCTGAAATCTCTAAGGAAAGGTTTTTGTTTTATAACACTTGGTTTAGAGGCATTGTAAGAAAATGTGAAAGTGACTTGATGTGAAGTAGGTAATTTCTTACCAAGGGGAAGACCCAAGAGAAGCTTCAGTTTTCCAGCTGCTGCAGGACTGTGAGTAGTTTGTAGTCAATTACACAGGCATATTACTGGAAATAAGTAACATGAACATGATCAGAGTTGGACTTTGCTCCTGTTTAGGACCTCAGTTTTAGTGGCCACCAATAGGACATCCCACTCACAGCATCCTAAGTTAATGATGGGTGCTGGAAGCTTTCAACAGAAACTGCGGACCCAGATATTGGGTTATACAGATAAAAAAACTATTTGACCCTTAATGGTGACATTTTGTTCCTCATTTTGCCCTACTGATGCCATCTCACTTTACTACTATATACAGCCCTACTTCTATGTATTACTCTTACTGCCTACAACTGCTGCTCTGCTTGGTCGTATTATGTTCAGGACTAAGAGCATTTACCCCACTTTGGTCCTCAGACAGGTCTGTATGTGCCTGCCATGACTAGAAACCTGTTTAGCCTTAATCCAGCTCAACATGGGGCCTATTGTAGAAAAATAAAATGATATGGAGCATGGTTGCATGGTTGAAAACAATCTCTCAACCATTTAAAAAGGAATGAAAGCCACAGACAAAAGTTAGTAGGCCTGGAGAGGCCCCTCCCCCCTAACCACACCAATGAACCTGCCCATAACGGCCCTATTTCCTTTACCTGTTGAGAAAAAAGCAGAGCAGCTTAGACAGGTAGGTAGACACCATCTCATGCCACCTATTCTTCTCCTGCCATACACAGTTGGAGACAGTTCTGGATCACATAAACAAGGGTCGAATTTCAAATTCATGTGAGTTTTTTTAAACTCCCTTAAATTCGAATGAATTTGAAATACAACAAGCTGTATAAATAGAGTATAAATAAAATAAAAGTTTGATAAAACTCTGAAACTTGAAGGCAGGAAGGCTGCAAACATCTCCAAATTGATCCCTGGACCTCTCCCATTGACTTAAAAAGTAATTTGGCAGGTTTTCGTTGGCATATAGTCAAATTCAAATTCTTAAAGGGATACAGTATCATAAATCTGAAAAATCTAATTCAAATTTTTTAAAAAAAATGTGAATCAAGCTTGGATAATTCCCTAGTCAAATTTGACCATTTTGACCATTAAAAAACAATGAAAAGTTGAATTTGAATTCAAATTTTAATTTTGACCCTTAATAAATCTGCCCCTTAAAGGGCATGTAAAGTCTAAAATAGGATAAGGCTAAAAATGCTGTATTTTGTATACTAAATATAAACATGAACTTACTGTACCACAAGCCTAATCAAACAAATAATTGGCTACAGGGGGTCACCATCTTGTTAAACATCTTTGCAAGACTAGGACTAAGTGCACATGCTCAGTGTGGTCTGGGCTGCTTAGGGATAGTTATAAACAAAGCTGCTTGAGTTCTGCATGGCTGGGAAGTAAGGCGGGGGCTCCCCCTGCTGTTCATAAGTATGATTGTTCCCTGCTCAGCAGTTAGGGACCATCTGACAATTTCTATCAACAGCAGTAAATGAAGGGAGAATTTCACTGCATACAGTCAGGTTTCTTATAAAAACAGTACACATTTTTTAATTAAAGTATATTGGAGATAGGTTTCTTTTTTATTAAAGAAAGTAAAAATGGGATTTTATTTTTTGCCTTTTACATGCCCTTTAATGTCAATGTTGCTTTCAGGAGAAGATTGAGTGATATGAGACAGTGTCCACCAATCCTGCTGCACTGATCTGCTTTTTCTAAACAGATAACAAAAAAATCGACAATATTTAGGCCACACTGGTTGGAGGCCTCTCCAAGGTTGCTACTTTTTTTTAGAACTTCAAACCTTGATATGATTGAAAATCATTTGCGGTTGGGACAACTTCTTCTTCCCCTGTGGTTGTGGAATATGGGGGATAGGGAATGTGCTGATAGGAGAAACAGTAGGAAACTGCCCATATATTATTATGTATTAATAAAATCCAATTTTTAAAACTCGGACGAATTGAAACAACCCGAATTCTCAAATCGAATTAGATTTGAATTCAATCAAACTCGATTCTAGTTGTTTCTCAGAGAAAACTCGAATGTCAGGAAGGTTGCAAACATCTCCAAATTGATCCCTGGACCTCTCCTATAGACTTAAACAGTAATTCGGTTTTAGGTGGCGAATAGTCAAATTAAATGTTTTTTTTTTAAATTATTTTTATTAAATGAAAACAATTTAATATACAGCATTTTCAATTCTGACATCATATATCATTGTTTGTTGATAAGTACATCACATTATGATATACAAATAAAAGTTGTCTCCTGTTGACAAATACTCATATTGTGTTTGCTTTTCTTTGCTGTCTTTTAGCTTGTGGCCTTGTAAGGCTGTTTGTACAAGATTTTGAAAATATTAGAAAAACATTTAACATATAACTCCTTATGGCTATACTCACAAATGAGTCTCTGAGTTCTAGAGATAAGGTGTAACTTCGGATAAGTGGTGGTTTGTATATCTATCTGGACTTGGTTGGCAGTGTATAGAAAGGCTAGGTTGGGGGTATTAGCATTTCAATTAGAGATTACTTCCTGATTAACATCTCAATTATTCCATATGCTATTAAATTGGTCCACTGTATCATTTCGTAGAGCCGTTAAAAAGTCCATTCGTCTTCTATAGCTGATCCGGTTCAATAATTCTTGTTCTGTTGGTGAGAATGTCCCTTTCCATTTGCTGGCTATGCAACATCTAGTTGCTGACAAGATAGAGTTTGTTAGTCTCTGTACTGGGTTTTTGAGCTTAGGAATCCTATCTCCTAGGACAAATATTAGTGGGTCTTTGGGTATAGTTGCTAAAAGTACCTTGTTCAGCCATTTACTCACAGAGTCCCACAATATTTTAAGTACCGGGCATGTCCAAAATATGTGTAAAATGTTTCCTTCTCCATGACTGCATCTCCAGCATGTAGAGGAGATATTCAGAGAAAACAATTTATTTAACAAAGTTACACCATATTTCTAGTTTGTAGATATTTTCTTTAATGACTGTACATATTGGACTTTTTGTTGCATTTTCCCACATTCTCTGCCATCTGGGCAAGTCTATCTTACATTGGAGGTCATTTTCCCATTCTTTTTATATAGGTATGTGGGTGTGTTTCCAAATCGATTGCGTTCAACAAATAATACCATCTGGATGTTAATCCTCTTTGAGCGTAGCCCACACGGCAAAGTGTTGACAATGAATCTGTAGGAGGAAGTATACCCTTAGGAATGTTAGTCAGAATAAAATGTCTCAGTTGAAGATAATTTGCGCAATTCGCCACCAGCGACTAAATTCACAAAACGCCCGCAAAAATTTGCCGGCACAGAAAAAAATGGATGCCGGTGTAAAATACGGCCGCCGGCTTCAAAAAAACGGACGCTGGTGTCAAAAATGGCCAATGGCGTAAAAAAAATGGACGCCGGTGTCAAAAACGAGACGCCGGCGCCGTTTCGCAAATTCGCCCATCGCTAAAGATACCGAAATCTCGAGAGGCTAACTGTTCCTGTGTCTGAGTTACACTCTTGATAACTCTTTATTTTCCTAGTGAGTGGGTGAAATACTTTATAAAGTAGAAACAAATTGTTGGTCAATTCAGAAGATACGTTTATATGTTGCAGATTTGCTGGTAAATCTGGATTTCCCCATAAAGGCAACAATGGAGGTGTTTTTGGTAAGACTTTATGTTTTGCTATTGTTTGTTGCCGTAATGTTAGTGTATGAAACGTTGGCCTCAGTAGAGTAGAATAGCATGGCGGTTTATGTGTAGTCCATGAATAATATGCTAGGTGTGGAGTATTGCAGTAGGACAATTGTAAATGTGCCCATTTAGTGCTTGGATTATACTCTACCCAGTCCATTGCTTGTTTGAGCTGTGCAGCTTTGTAATAATTTGTTAGATTTGGGATTGCTAGTCCTCCTTGTGTCTGATGGGTGAACATTGTTTGTCGAGCTATACAATGTTTAATGGAAATGGAAGTCACTACTCACATCCAAGATGGCGATAGCATCCAAGATGGCGGCGGCATCCAAAATGGCGACTCCCTGCCTCTCCATGTGGATCCTGCTGGTCGCAGCGCTATGACGCCAGCGTCTTCCGCCTGCCGATTGGTCGGCGGCGTCGGAATGGTCCTCGGCGTCAGAACGTGCAACAGCGTCAGGACACCAGCGTCAGCGTCATGACGCCATTGCGCCAATCAACTTTTGCCGCCAATCATGGCCTATATAAAGCCTTCGGGACATTGCAGACATTGCCCAAGTATAGGTTTAACTTCGTGTATTCCTGGGCGTGTTATTACTGATTGATTCCTGTGTACCAACCTTGCCTGTTATTTCGATTGACCCCTCTCTGCCTGGATTTAACTATTGCCTGGACTTTTGACAACTCTCTTGCCTTACTCTTCTGATACCGCAAACTTTGGTCTACTACCTGCCTCCTCCTTGGTCCGCACTCCAACTGTGCCTTCGGGCCCTTACACAATGCCTTTTACCTGCCTATATAAAGTTCATAATAGCCCCTTGTAGTTTATCCAATGCTGCTTTTGGTACCATTAATGGCAAGGTATCAAAGAAATACAGAAATCGTGGAAGAAGGTTCATCTTAGTTGCAGCTATCCTACCCAACCATGATAAGTTATATGTATGCCATGTTTGGAGATCTCGTTTTAAAGTTGCCAAAAGGGGAACATAGTTTTGTTTATATAAAGTATTGGAATCTGTTGTAAGCTTAAGGGTTTCCAAATCTGCTGAGCTTATTTGAGGGAGCTTAGCTTTTAGAAGAAATTCCTTTTGTTTCTGTGTTAGTTGTTCACTATCCTCTGCAGGAAATAAATTATATAGCTGGGTATAATAATGTTGAAATGCTTTGGCAATATCCTGTGGTGCACTGACTAGGCCTCTGTTGCTAGGGATGTCGCGGACTGTTCGCCGGCGAACTTGTTCGCGCGAACATCGGCTGTTCGCGTCCGCCGCAAGTTCGCGAACGTCGCGCGACGTTCGCCAATAGGCGTTCGCGTCAAAATCGTTCGACCATTCGACCATTCGATCGCTAAAATCGAAGGATTTTCGTTCGATTCGAACGAAAATCGTTCGATCGAACGATTAAAATCCTTCGATCGTTCGAATCGAACGATTTTCGGATGTTCGAAGTTCGCGAACTGTTCGCGAACTGTTCGCAAATTTTGCCGGTGTTCGCGAACGGCGTTCACGAACACATTATCGGCGGTTCGCTACATCCCTATCTGTTGCTACGGATAAGTTGTGGAGTTTGAAGAGCCTTCTTAGTTCTAAGTTTGTTTGCTAATAATGTGTGTGCTTTATTGGCCTTCTCAATATATTTGTCTATATGAACTTAGTAGTTTATCTGAATCCGCTATTTTTAAATCTCATAGTGGGTTTGTTAAAGAGATAATTTTAGAAAGGTTGCTTATTGTTGGGTGATTTGCCTGTCTCTTTACTTCTTTTTGCTTATATTGATGAGTTTTATCTAGCTATACATGTTCCCCCTATGACAGCTTTATAAACTTCCCAAAGTATATTTTGTGAAGTCACTGAGGATTTGTTAATAAGAAAGTACTCTTTTGAGTACAGTTGAGCAGCTAGATTTTCCCTCATGGCTGGAGACTTCAACAGATGGTCATTCATCCTCCATTGGTTTTTGTTTATTTGTAGTTTAGTTGTTTGGAGGGTTAGTTCTATTGGTGCGTGATCTGCCCATGAAATAGGATGTATTTTCATTGTGTGAGCTAGAGAAGTGAGCGGAGATGTTAGAAATATATAATCTATTCTAGTATGCACCTTATGTGCATGTGAATAGAACGTAAACTCTTTAGAAGTAGAATTTTGGATCCTCCATGCATCCTGTAGATAATAGGAACGTAACAAAGTTTGGAATTGAGCAGAGTTTCTATCAGGTAATTGGAGACGATAAAGAGTGATAGAGGGCTTGTCTATCCCTGGAAGGGGAATGTATCATGTTGAAGTCTCCAGCCACTATCATGTTTACATTATTAAGTGAAGCAGCCTTTAGCAATACTCTCCTAAAGAGAGCTAACGGTCTCTTATTCGGTAAATGGACATTTATCAAAATTACAGGAATAGCTCCCAGATGTCCAGAAAGAATAAGGTAATGACCAGATGGATCTGCCATACGGGTGGTGCAGGTGAATTGGCTGTTTTTGTGGATTAAAATGGCAACCCCATCTTTTTCGTGGAGCCTGATGCCCGAAAGCATTGTGGGTAATCTCTATGTTTGACATACTAAGGATCTGATTTTTTTTTGATGAGTTTTTTGTATACAAAGTATTGAGGAGTTTAAAGATTTTAGTTCCCTATACAGTAAGTCTCGTTTAAGCGGGGAGTTTAATCCATTAACATTTAATGAGTTAATTTTAGCCATTATTAAAAGTGGGTAAATAATGCGACTTATCTTTCTGGATTCTGATCACCTTCTCCTGTAATTTTCCAAAGGCAGTTAAACATATCCAACATACATGATACCTTCTTCTGCATACCAATATATTTTAAACATTAATTTTAAATATTGGGGCATCTGTCTAGTATTTTCCAATACAATTTAGCATATCAACCATTTACCAAGTTCTCCTATACCAAACCAAGTCATTCTAACCACCTGACTCATTTGTGTGTGCCATAAAAAAAAATAAGAACATTAATAGAACAAGAAACTGAGTATAGTCAAAGTATGAAAATAACCAACTTGGGATTTGAAAAAGTTCCCATCTTTTTATCACTATTTATACAAATACCTTTTGACCTTTCAAGGCCTTTGTAAAGGAAAGATGAGGATGAGAGCGAGGTTACCCTGCTCTTGGTGGGTGAGTGGGTGAGCCAGTAGGTGTGTAGGTTGGAAAATGGGAGACATTGTGCGCCCCAACTTGTACCATAGATTATGGGCATCAGGGTTTTTTTTTTAATAGCAAAGATGATCAGACATCTTGTATTGATGGATTCTGGTATAACTTGATATTGCGTGGGCCAGATTAATCGTTTAGGAGACATCAGTGGAGATCCAGAACCCGAGGAACCTTGAGAACGATGTGGCTTTGTCGATGTTGTGTTCCACAAGGGGGAGGGTTTAGGATGCGGTGGTGATGGAGCTTTTGATGTTCTCTCTTCCAGCTATAGTTGCGATAGTAGTTGGGAGCCGAGTTTTGAATCTCGAAGCACATCTTGTCGCCCATCTTTAGTGACTGTCAGCCGGAATGGGAATCCCCATCGGTATGTCAAGTGATGTTCTCTTAGTTTCTGTGTGATAGGCTGTAACAGTCTCCATTTTGCTAGGGTTGTTAATGAAAGATCATTAAAGATTTGTATAGTTGCTCCTTGATGGGAGAGTTGTTGCTGATTATGTAATTTTTGTATAATCGAGTCCTTACTCTCAAAATAGTGTAATCTAAACACCACATATTTAGGTAGGTTGGAGGTATTGCTCCCTAGGGCTCTGTGGGCTCTGTCCATTCTCCATGCTTCCAGGGGTAATTCTGGGTTTATGGAGGAAAAGAGTCCTCTGAGGTATGTGCGGAAATACAGTTGAGATTGTTTGGGATGCCTCTAATACGCAAATTATTTCACGGCTCCCTATTCTCAGTGTCTTCTTGTTGCATTTTAAATGCTCTCTTTCCTCTTTAAAGGGATACTGTCATCAGAAAACATATTTTTTTTCAAAACGCGTCAGTTAATAGTGCTACTCCAGCAGAATTCTGCACTGAAATCCATTTCTCAAAAGAGCAAACAGATTTTTTAATATTTAATTTTGAAATCTGACATGGGCTAGACATTTTGTCAATTTCCCAGCTGCCCCCAGTCATGTGACTTGTGCCTGCACTTTAGGAGAGAATGCTTTCTGGCAGACTGCTGTTTTTCCTTCTCAATGTAACTGAATGTGTCTCAGTGGGACATGGGTTTTTACTATTGAGTGTTGTTCTTAGATCTACCAGGCAGCTGTTATCTTGTGTTAGGGAGCTGCTATCTGGTTACCTTCCCATTGTTCTTTTGTTTGGCTGCTGGGGGGGGGGTGATATCACTCCAACTTGCAGTACAGCAGTAAAGTGTGATTGAAGTTTATCAGAGCACAAGTCACATGACTTGGGGCAGCTGGGAAATTGAGAAAATGTCCAGCCCCATGTCAGATTTCAAAATTGAATATAAAAAAATCTGTTTGCTCTTTTGAGAAATGAATTTCAGTGCAGAATTCTGCTGGAGCAGCACTATTAACTGATTCATTTTGAAAAAAAATTTTTTCCCATGACAGTATCCCTTTAAGGGATACATTTTCATCCTCCAGAAAAGCTTGGCGCTGGAGAAGCTCATTGGTATTTCCCTCCAATTTATCTGTGCACTCCCCAATAGCTGGTAAATCCGCTTTAAATTCTGAAATGGCAGACTTTATGGATTGGGAAATGGAGGCCGTTAGCTGATCATGAAGGTATTGAAGCTGTGTCATTAGGTATGTGGTTGTAATCGATTCAGCAGATTCTTCTGTCGTATGTGGCATCTCCATCTGGCTGTGTGTGTGTGGAGAGGAAGCCCCCGGGTCCCCAGATCTTTCACTTACGTAGGATTGCGCAGGAGAGTTAGGCGCTGTATGCCTCAGGTCATCGCCATCTTGCGTCTGCCTGCTGGTGCGGCCAGATTGCGCACGGTGGAGGAAGGGTGCAATGGTGCTGTTCGGATTCTTGTGCTTCCTCCGGCCCATATTAGTTCCTACCCCTTTCGTCCTCATGGTAGCCTGGATGCAAAGAAGAGGCTTTTGTAGCTGTAGACAGGCTTATATGTCGGCGTTAGTACGGAGATCACTGACTATGCTGCCATCTTGTTCGCGCGCCAAACCACGCCCTTCCCTGTCAAATTCAAATTCTTAAAGGGATACAGTAATCTCGAAATCTAATGCAATTAAAAAATGAATCAAGTTTGGATAATTCCCTAGTCAAATTTGCAAACCTTGATATGATGGCAGGGAATAAGACATCATCAACTATCAGCAACCGAGGGGACTGCACAATCCTCAACCAAGATGTCTATCTATTGATGGAGAATGTAGGCAAGTCAAACGTTCACTTCTGAGCTGGTTGCTTGGAAATATAAGTTTAGTTGGTCAACAGCTATGAAGTAAAATGGACTTCATCAAAATAAAAATACGACCCCTAGTCTTTAGTTTTTTTGCCAAATACTTGTATTTTCTGGAAATTCATGTTAAAGATAGCTGCAATACCATTTATTTCACATTGATCTTCTCCAGATATGCTTATCTTGTGTTTCCTTACAATACAATATAGTCCCCAACCCAGACTCTTTGCAATCTTGTAATTATACAACCAGCATATAAATATACACAATGCAAAACAGACAAACACACTAAACTCACAATGACAGCCTCATGTAATGGAGAATTGTTGGCTCCTGTCCAGGAGAGCAGTGCAGTGTGACAAGGTACTTTGTAAGTTGTCTCACTACGAGTCGACTACACTGCACCTGTCATGTTCCTGCACCTTCGCTAATGCACAGCAATGGGAAGTGCCACAATAGGCGGCAATGATTTGAGGCAGGACTGTAAAACTGGGGTAATCTAAGGACACTTTATCCATATGTTCATTCATCCTATAGAAGTGAGAAAGAAATTAGATAAACCAGTTATTCCTTCTGTGGTTTCTTAGAGTGCTTATTGTGTTTTGTTTTTTTTTAATTTTACAGCGGTAATTGCTGAATTTAAAGTTCCTAAACAAGGATCCACCTTTAGATTCTTTCCAGATCTGTTGGATACCTGTTGCCATTCTTGATGATATTGAATTCTTAATTACCAGTTTCATTACAATATCCTTCTATGATTAAATTGATTGAGGATACTCAAAGGCAATCTGGTTATTGGTTAAAAAAAGTACAGATATATATATATATATATATATATATATAGAGGGCCTTAGGATTAATCTCCAATAAAGTTCAGGAAATACCAGCCTCTAACCCATCCCCTGTGGGAGGAAGGCTTCCCAAATGGCCATGGAAAAGTGACCCATACCTGTTAAAACTTATGCAAGGGAAGTAAAAACATGGCTTATCATTTTTGGTCTCCACCTAGTACAAGGGGTGGATGCGCTGGTTGGCATAAAACCTTAGTAAAACCTTAGGGTGACCAGCAACTTTAGAGAAGTCAGGGAGCAGGGTCACCATTAATAAGGAATATGTAGTGATAGTTTGCTCTATCCTGGACCACTCATAGGAGTTGTGAGTCAGTAGGGTCATCTTAGAAAGGGGAACATTTGCTCCACCAAGGAGAAGTAGTGTGAATTTTAAACTCTTCAGGGGACACCCACAGCCTGAAAGGGAGTCATGCTTTTTTTCTCCTGGAAAGGGGTCTACTTCACAGACTTACAAAAAAGAGGGGGGAGTTATCAATGCATATTCCCTGGACCCCTGTCTCATAAGTAATCTAGTACCTATGCAAGTGCATGTTTTTACAATGACAGGGCTTTTAGTTACAGATTATGAACATAAAACCCCCACACCCGTCCCTTTAGAGGTGGTCAAATGCCTTTAAAAATGGGTGTTGGTCTAGGAAGTCTCTCTCTCTCTTAAAAACCACAAGTGCAGAGAATTAAGCCTGTAGAATCAATCCTGTGGTCTTGGCAATGTCTCTCACTTGGTCTCTTCTTCTAAAAGCTAATGGTTGGTGAGGACTAAAATGAATGCCCAGCTCCAAGACAGGAATTCAAAAAAAGCATCTGCTTTGAAGCCTCTGAAAATAACATCCAGGGGTTGGTAAACAACATACCACTGTTTGGAAATCACTGCTTTACAACCTTGCCTTCTTCTAAGGGTAATAGGACATGGACCTCTATAAATCAGTTTATTCTTGCTTTAACACTTCACTCTCTTATTGCCTCTGCTATTGTGCTCTTAAAGTTCATTATTCTAGCGAGTTAAAAAAATCATTGATTTGATAAATACCCACTGGTGCCTAATGTTTTCTTCATATGGTATTCTGTATATGTTGAGAGTTACAAATCAACAGCATCAAACATTTGCTCCAACACCTTCTTCAGGCCCAGCTGAGAGAGGAACCTGCAATGTAGTTCAATAATATCTCTAAAATCTATTCTATGACCATTTGATGGCATAACTCTGTAAATCGAGAGACTTCTTCCACTGTTCTTTTTCAGATATATCTCAGGAACATTCTGTTACTTGTCGCTCATTCTTCTCACTGGGCCATGCTAAGGCTGAACATTGAATAAGGTGATAATAAGTTGATGGGCAATTTAAGTAAGCATGAAACTGAAGCTTAGTTAATTACACCCACTAAGGAGCAAGAAAAGCAAAAGGCCATTTATAGATGTTTTTAAAGGCTTTTATTGGAAGTGCCCTAAAAGGATTTAGAAGGTTTTCCTTCATTCAGGTCAGAATACAAATATGATATTCTATTTTTCATATGGGTCTTATGCAATCGGACTTGTTGAGTAATGTTCATTCAGTCTTATTTTTATTTGCAGGTGCCTGGAAGTTTGTTTTTGTAGGAATTTTGGAGGCATTTCACGAATAGCTACTGTGTGAGGCCCCACTGAATACAACAGATCAGGTGGAGCTTATTTCAGAGAATGAAAATAACAGTGCTGATCACCAATTAATTATGCATGTTTTTAAACAAAATGTAATTGGTTTCATTTGTATCAATAAACTTTTTTTTAAACATTTGATTCACTGTTTGTAAACAGTCATTTTTACAAAGGGTCTCTCAACATTATACTCTGCCATAAAGATAGCTAAAATCTCAGCTGCCATAAAGCAGGACAGGACTGCTGCTTACAATGGGGATCAGATAGGATCTGTGCAGCCACTGGGACAGAATGTTCTGTTATACAGATAGCTAGAATCTCAGCTGCCATAAAGCAGGACAGGACTGCTGCTTACAATGGGGATCAGATAGGATCTGTGCAGCCACTGGGACAGAATGCTCTGTTATACAGATAGCTAGAATCTCAGCTGCCATAAAGCAGGACAGGACTGCTGCTTACAATGGGGATCAGATGGGATCTGTGCAGCCACTGGGACAGAAAGTTCTGTTATACAGATAGCTAGAATCTCAGCTGCCATAAAGCAGGACAGGACTGCTGCTTACAATGGGGATCAGATAGGATCTGTGCAGCCACTGGGACAGAATGTTCTGTTATACAGATAGCTAGAATCTCAGCTGCCATAAAGCAGGACAGGACTGCTGCTTACAATGGGGATCAGATAGGATCTGTGCAGCCACTGGGACAGAATGCATACATATTTGGTACAGGTATGGGAGCTGTTATCCAGAATGTAAGAGACATGGGTTTTTTCAGTAGTTCATACCTTAAGGGCGTTATTTACCGAATGCAAAAATCATGACAAATTTGTGATTTTTTTTAAAATAAAATCTGAAAAAATCACAAATTTTTCGGAATTTATTAAACCCTGAGAATGGAAAAGTCTGAATCTGACAATTTGACATCTCAGACCTGTCGAGGTTGCATATATGTCAATGGGAGTAGTCCCAATAATTTTTTGATGTGCACTGGGTTTATGTGCAATACCCCCAAAGTTTTCAGAGTTTTCGGGTAAAAAATCCAAAAAATAGTGAAATTCGTTAAAATTGGATGAAAAAATCCGAAAAAATCTGGAAAACCTGATTTTTTTGCCTCAAAGCAAATTTTTGGGAAAATGCAAAATTAAATAAGCGTAAAAAACCTCAGTGGATTTGATCGGAGTTTGTAGCAGAAAATATTGAGATAAATTCGGACATTGATAAATAACCCCTTAGTCTACTAGAAAATCATATAAACATTAAATAAACCCAATAGGCTGGTTTTGCCTCCAATAAGGATTAATTAGTTGGGATCAAGTACAAGCTACTGTTTAATTATTACACAAAAAGGATTTTTTTAATAAAAAATTGGATTATTTGGATACAAATAATGGAGTCTATGGGAGATGGACTTTTATATATAAAAGAGCAGGTTTACAAAAAGCTTCTCTATATTATAAAAAAGATGCAATTTTTGTATTTTCGGTGTATTTGGAGCCACATATCCATCTTGATTCAGAAGTGAAATTACATATCAATTTAGTTTTTATTAAAAAGCTTATGATGTCTTTTTAAATATAACATTTTTTCCAGAGGCCCATTTATGAAAGGCAACATTTGCCAAAATGCATTGAAATTGAAAAAAAAATTTTTGACGAAAGACAAATTGCCCATGAGTACGCGTGGGATCACATGAAACGCGTTGTTTGGAAAATAAAGCTGCTTTTTAAATTCACCGCTGTCTGATGATCTGAGGAGTGCACATTAATGGGCAAGTGAGGTCTCCCCAAGCTGCGAGACAAATTGTGTGACAAATTTTTGACGTGTCACAATTTTTTTCACCCATTAGAGGGTATGGGTCATTTTCATGGCGAAACTTTTTCGGTCATCAATAGTTTTCCTTAAAACCTTGAACGCCAATGGCAAGTTATTAAAATAATCAAAGTAAAAAAAGTATGAATGGGAAAAAATGCTGAACGATGCACTCAAAGTTATGAAACCTATTTAACCTTTACAAATTTGAGTACTTTGGACAATTATGAGCGAAAAATATAGAAAAAACCTAGAAAAATCTGAATGGCTGAAAAAAGGTTCAGTAGGATCAGCGCAGCTCTCATGAACTTCTATACAACCCGGCTGCTTTTCCTTGATGAAGTTTTGAAATTACAGTTTTTCATGGTTTTTAAAACACAAATTTTTAGAGAAAAAAGCATGATTAAAAAAAAATAGAAATTGTCCCCTAAAAGTCGGCTCTACATAATATCCTTAAAGCGATACTGTCACGGAAAAAAACGTTTTTTTCCAAAACACATCAGTTAATAGTGCTGCTCCAGCAGAATTCTGCACTGAAATCCATTTCTCAAAAGAGCAAACAGATTTTTTTTTATTTAATTTTGAAATCTGACATGGGGCTAGACATATTGTGAGTTTCCCAGCTGCCTCAGTCATGTGACTTGTGCCTGCACTTTGGGATGGAATTACTTTCTGGCAGGCTGTCATTTTTCCTTCTGAATGTAACTGAAGGAGTCACAGTGGGACATGGGTTTTAACTATTGAGTGTTGTTCTTAGATCTACCAGGCAGCTGTTATCTTGTGTTAGGGAGCTGTTATCTGGTTAACTTGTAATTGTTCTGTTGTTTGGCTGCTGGGGGGAAAAGGGAGGGGGTGATATGATTTCAACTTGCAGTACAGCAGTAAAGAGTGACTGAAGTTTATCAGAGCACAAGTCACATGACTTGGGACAGCTGGGAAATTGACAATATGTCTAGCCCCATGTCAGATTTTAAAATGAAATATAAAAAAATCAGTTTGCTCTTTTGAGAAATGGATTTCAGTGCAGAATTCTACTGGAGCAGCACTATTAACTGATGTGTTTTGAAAAAAAAAATTTTTCACATGAAAGTATCCCTTTAAAGAAAAGAATTGCTGAAAATTGTAGAGAATCAAATGGCAAACTCTATTCAAATTTGAACTTAAATATTCGGGTGTCCCTGGGAGTCACGTACTAATCCCGTAATCATTTTAAACTAAAGATTTCAAACATTCATCATTCGGACATTCTTTTCCTGTGAAGTTCCAGCAGATTTTGGTACAGAGAGCAAACGGTTAACAAACAAATATTATTTGGAAAGTCTGTAACCTTTTGACTTGAACACGGGGAAACTTTCTTTATAAAATATATTTTATAAATAAAAAGATTTCTCCTGTGGTGGAAGTCTGCTCTGCATTCATTCTTTGTTGGCTATCGTATAATTATGAATAAAAATCCAACATAAACATTGAAGTATTGTACTGAACTCTCAGTGTTACCTGCTACAGTATTCATCTCATATAAGGATATTACCTTGTATAGTGCTCTGCTTGGAGTTTACTTTTAAGACCCAAATATGAGAAGTCGTAAAGTACATATTAAATGTTTTTATTTTACCACATCTCAGGCATTCTTTTTACAGCAGGGCATTACTCTTAAAATATGGAGATTAGAAGTACCCACGCCTCCAAATTGTTTTTTTTTTTTTTTTAATAATACAGTCTTTTAGAAAAGGTGTGAGGATTAGTAGTACAGTTTCAATGGTTTTGGAGCTTCAGTTCCACAAAGGTACAGTATATTGGACAGGAGTATCGAAGGCAGCAAATAAACAATCACCCCAAATCTCACTCTAACCGGCTTTTAGGCGGCCCCCTTAGCTCATAACAAGGTTACAGATATATAGAAACATCGGGGTAACAGTCACCCTGCTATAGTTCCAGGGGTACCCAGGGTACAAATAAGCACTCACCCCAAATCTCTCCCTAACTGACCTTCAGACTGGGCCCCCTTAGCTCATAAGGTTACAGATATATAGAAACATTGGGGTGTCACCCTGCTATAGTTCCAGGGGTACCCAGGGTACAAATAAACACTCACCCCAAATCTCCCCCTAACTGACCTTCAGACTGGGCCCCCTTAGCTCATAACAAGGTTACAGATATATAGAAACATTGGGGTGTCACCCTGCTATAGTTCCAGGGGTACCCAGGGTACAAATAAGCACTCACCCCAAATCTCCCCCTAACTGACCTTCAGACTGGGCCCCCTTAGCTCATAACAAGGTTACAGATATATAGAAACATTGGGGTAACAGTCACCCTGCTATAGTTCCAGGGGTACCCAGGGTACAAATAAGCACTCACCCCAAATCTCCCCCTAACTGACCTTCAGACTGGGCCCCCTTAGCTCATAACAAGGTTACAGATATATAGAAACATTGGGTGTCACCCTGCTATAGTTCCAGGGGTACCCAGGGTACAAATAATCACTCACCCCAAATCTCCCCCTAACTGACCTTCAGACTGGGCCTCTTAGCTCATAACAAGGTTACAGATATATAGAAACATTGGGGTGTCACCCTGCTATAGTTCCAGGGGTACCCAGGGTACAAATAAACACTCACCCAAATCTCCCCCTAACTGACCTTCAGACTGGGCCCCCTTAGCTCATAACAAGGTTACAGATATATAGAAACATTGGGGTGTCACCCTGCTATAGTTCCAGGGGTACCCAGGGTACAAATAATCACTCACCCCAAATCTCCCCCTAACTGACCTTCAGACTGGGCCTCTTAGCTCATAACAAGGTTACAGATATATAGAAACATTGGGGTGTCACCCTGCTATAGTTCCAGGGGTACCCAGGGTACAAATAAACACTCACCCCAAATCTCCCCCTAACTGACCTTCAGGCTGGGCCCCCTTAGCTCATAACAAGGTTACAGATATATAGAAACATTGGGGTGTCACCCTGCTATTGTTCCAGGGGTACCCAGGGTACAAATAAGCACTCACCCCAAATCTCCCCCTAACTGACCTTCAGGCTGGGCCCCCTTAGCTCATAACAAGGTTACAGATATATAGAAACATTGGGGTGTCACCCTGCTATAGTTCCAGGGGTACCCAGGGTACAAATAAACACTCACCCCAAATCTCCCCCTAACTGACCTTCAGGCTGGGCCCCCTTAGCTCATAACAAGGTTACAGATATATAGAAACATTGGGGTGTCACCCTGCTATAGTTCCAGGGGTACCCAGGGTACAAATAATCACTCACCCCAAATCTCCCCCTAACTGACCTTCAGACTGGGCCTCTTAGCTCATAACAAGGTTACAGATATATAGAAACATTGGGGTGTCACCCTGCTATAGTTCCAGGGGTACCCAGGGTACAAATAAACACTCACCCCAAATCTCCCCCTAACTGACCTTCAGGCTGGGCCCCCTTAGCTCATAACAAGGTTACAGTTATATAGAAACATTGGGGTGTCACCCTGCTATAGTTCAAAGGGTACCCAGGGCACAAATAAGCATTCACCCCAAATATTCTTTATAATTTCAATCAAATTCTTCAATATACTAATGGAATTGGAATTTAAATAAATATATATATATATATATATATATATATATATATATATATATATATATATATATATATATATATATATATATATATATATATATATTAAAGGTAAAATTGAATTATTAAAATTATACTTTTTGACAGGCAAACCTCAAACCTATTCAGCTAAATCAATCCTCTATTCAATTTCTAAAACACATTTTGGAAAACTGTTCTCTCATATAATCTGCATTGTTCCAAAGGCCATTGGTAACTTTACTTTCCTTTTACCATGTGACCATGATCAGCTGTTTCTCTATGGATTGCAAAAAGGTTCAAGGAGTTTACACCTGTAATGTTAACTCTATTATCATTATCTCAGGAATTACTGTGTCAAGTGTTTTCTTTCTTCAAGTAATTTTATCACATCATCCGATTAAAGGAACAGTAACAATAAAGAGTAAAAGTAATGAAAATATAATGTAGTGTTGCCCTGCACTGGTAAAACTGGTGTGTTTGCTTCAGAAACACTACTATAGTTTATATAAACAAGCTGCTGTGTAGTCATGGGGGGCAGCCATTCAAGCACAGGATACGCAGTAGATAACAGATAAGTACTACTATAGTTTATATAAACAAGCTGCTGTGTAGCCATGGGGGCAGCCATTCAAGCACAGGATACACAGTAGATAACAGATAAGTACTACTATAGTTTATATAAACAAGCTGCTGTGTAGCCATGGGGGCAGCCATTCAAGCACAGGATACACAGTAGATAACAGATAAGTACTACTATAGTTTATATAAACAAGCTGCTGTGTAGTCATGGGGGGCAGCCATTC
The DNA here is from genome assembly GCF_017654675.1 of Xenopus laevis. Taxonomy (NCBI): domain Eukaryota; kingdom Metazoa; phylum Chordata; class Amphibia; order Anura; family Pipidae; genus Xenopus; species Xenopus laevis. Next base: position 197,525,616 of record NC_054372.1, on the reverse strand, counting down.
AAGCACAGGATACACAGTAGATAACAGATAAGTACTACTATAGTTTATATAAACAAGCTGCTGTGTAGCCATGGGGGCAGCCATTCAAGCACAGGATACACAGTAGATAACAGATAAGTACTACTATAGTTTATATAAACAAGCTGCTGTGTAGCCATGGGGGCAGCCATTCAAGCACAGGATACACAGTAGATAACAGATAAGTACTACTATAGTTTATATAAACAAGCTGCTGTGTAGTCATGGGGGGCAGCCATTCAAGCACAGGATACACAGTAGATAACAGATAAGTACTACTATAGTTTATATAAACAAGCTGCTGTGTAGCCATGGGGGCAGCCATTCAAGCACAGGATACACAGTAGATAACAGATAAGTACTACTATAGTTTATATAAACAAGCTGCTGTGTAGCCATGGGGGCAGCCATTCAAGCACAGGATACACAGTAGATAACAGATAAGTACTACTATAGTTTATATAAACAAGCTGCTGTGTAGTCATGGGGGGCAGCCATTCAAGCACAGGATACACAGTAGATAACAGATAAGTACTACTATAGTTTATATAAACAAGCTGCTGTGTAGCCATGGGGGCAGCCATTCAAGCACAGGATACACAGTAGATAACAGATAAGTACTACTATAGTTTATATAAACAAGCTGCTGTGTAGCCATGGGGGCAGCCATTCAAGCACAGGATACACAGTAGATAACAGATAAGTACTACTATAGTTTATATAAACAAGCTGCTGTGTAGCCATGGGGGCAGCCATTCAAGCACAGGATACACAGTAGATAACAGATAAGTACTACTATAGTTTATATAAACAAGCTGCTGTGTAGCCATGGGGGCAGCCATTCAAGCACAGGATACACAGTAGATAACAGATAAGTACTACTATAGTTTATATAAACAAGCTGCTGTGTAGCCGTGGGGGCAGCCATTCAAGCACAGGATACACAGTAGATAACAGATAAGTACTACTATAGTTTATATAAACAAGCTGCTGTGTAGCCATGGGGGCAGCCATTCAAGCACAGGATACACAGTAGATAACAGATAAGTACTACTATAGTTCATATAAACAAGCTGCTGTGTAGGCATGTGGGCAGCCATTCAAGCACAGGATACACAGTAGATAACAGATAAGTACTACTATAGTTTATATAAAAAAGCTGCTGTGTAGCCATGGGGCAGCAAGCACACCAGTTTTACCAGTGCAGCACAACATTACATTATATTTTATTCACTGTGACATTTTAATTTTTTGGTGTCACCGTTCCTTTAAACAGTTAAACTATAAGTCCCTCCCTACTTTTACATACATAATAGGTAGGGCCCAAAAAAAAAATATATATATATAAAATATTCTGCTGATGGGGTTTCCTGTCTTTCTATTTTTATAGTTATTCTGCAGATTAAAAACTTGATCTGTTTGTTTAAAATTCAATCATGTGTTTAATAGGTATATTTTTCAGATTTTCAGATTTTTCATACTAAAGTGTAATTAGGTTTACTGGTCAGTGAACACAACGGTCATTACTCAAGAGAGCCTGCTGCTTACAACCACGTTCATTTAATGAGAATTTGATAGTGATCAGTAATGGCCAGATGTTTCATTTGGGATTTTTTTTTATTTAAATGGCAAAGTTAAATCATCTTTAAGGGATACATTATTGTACAATTCACTGCAATTGATGCTTTATCTCCAAGCAGTCACCGTCCCACAAATGTTTGGGTTTTTTTGATTCAAGAAACAAATAAACCAATTAAACAATATCATCTTCTTTAGTAACAAACTCAATAACACTCTCAATTTGGTATATCATGAATCCCATTGAGGGATAATGTACCCCCTACTGTAAATGATAAGTTCTGAAGAATCCCATTGTATACTACAGAGTTTATATATTTGCTGTGTATCCTTTATATTGATATAAATTATAGAAGTATTTATCTGTTATCTATTGTGTATACTGTGTTTGAATGGCTGTCCCTATGGTTACACAGTAGCTTTTTTTTTTTTGGAAACTATGGTTTTGTTTCTGAAGCAAGCATGCCGTTTTACCATTATATTGTCATTACTTAGAAACACTTTCATTATTTGGTGTTACTGTTTCTTTAAAGAATTAAGTATTTATTTTCAGAGCCGTTATGATTTACACACGTTCCATGAGCACCCACATGGCCCTCTATTCTTATTGAATACAGTTAGTGATGGGCGAATTTATTCGCCAGGCGCGAATTCGCGGCGAATTTGCGCGATTCGCCGCCAGCGAATAAATTCGCAAAACGCCCGCGAAAATTCGCGGCAAAAATTCGCCGGCGTCAAAATTTTTTTTTTTCGAAAAAACGGACGCCGCCACCAAAAACGAGACGCCGGCGCGATTTCACGAATTATTCGCCGTTTCGCGAATTTCGCGCGAAATTTTCAGCGAAGCGAAACAGCGCAAATTCCCCAATCACTAAATACAGTTCTTCCTCCATTCAGCTGTGCTATATTCATAAAGATGGAATGGGGAAACCCGTAGGTAATGTTTATGCCACTAGAACTTACACTGGGTGTGTCTACCTCCTAAAACTTTAGATTTTAATGTGGAATGATCATGGTCGCATTATTTGTATTATTAATTAAGGTTTATCTTGATAATTACAGTAATCAAGGTTTATGTTTACCTATGTAAATAGTAATATCTCTTGGCCTCTACATGTTCTAGTAGAATATCCTTTAAATTAAATCTCAAAGTGGAGGAATATTGTTGATCTAGAGCAGGGGTCCCCAACCTTTTTTACCCATGAACCACATTCAATTGTAAGATGAGTTTGGAAGCAACACAAGCATGAATAAAGTTCCTGAGGGGGGCTTTTATTGGCTATTGTGTAGTCCCGATGTGGACTGGCAGCCTACACGAGGATCTGTTTGGCATTTCAAATGGTTTTTATGCAACCAAGATTTGTTTCCAAGCCAAGAATTCAAAAACAAGTGGATCCACTGGAAGCAACATCCAAGGGGTTGGAGAGCCACATATTGCTCAAAATCCACTGGTTGCAGATCACTGATCTAGAGTATGAAGCCAGAAGACCCCATGATGATTAAACCTGGATTTTGGACTGAGGCCTAGGTCTAGGCTATATGGTCTTCTTAGAAGCCCAGAATGATTTAAACATGACTTCCAAGAGAACCATTGTAAGTCCACAACCAGAGGAATGCATTCAAAACTGGCCCTACAGTGCTCAAGATTCAAGTGGATTGAGCACTTGCCTGAACTCTTTGGCACAGTCTGAGATTTTAAGTTTAGCAGAGGTCCCTGATGCTTTAGCAGCATAATTCAATAAAACTGTGTAGAGTAAGACGGAAATCCTTTAAAGACATGAGGTAGTGATAATAGTCATAATAGTATTCAAAGTGATAGAAATCTAAACTGAAAGTCATTCTCTTACCAGCCAAGCCCAACTATCTTATTCTATTGGTCTAATAGTCTTATAGACCCATCAGTAGTGCTCAACCTTTGATCTTTGCCCCATGTTGTTCTACATTTAATACATCAAACCTAAGACTGGCTAAAGCTTTGGTGCATGACTAAATGGGGGAACATACATTATGCATCAAATCAAAGTGTCCATACTATTTGACTGCAGGGCAAATGATCAGATAGTCTATGGATGCATTCAAAGATGGACTATGGATGCATTCAGTGATGGACAATATGGTTCAAATCAACTTACAGTATCCGTACCACCATATTGACCAAAGCCATCTTAAGTGAGTTGCTACCTTAGATGCTGGCTGTCTTGTCTAACAGAACAAAGAAAATGGAGAAATCACATGTTTAGAAAAGAGTAAAATCTCCTAACAAACTGTAGGTGAAACATATAAAACATTGTCCATTAGAGACCTATAGATGTAATATGAGAAAGAAACCGAGAAACCGAGAAATAAAGAAGAGAACGTTAAAATCTGCTGTAAGTAATGGATAGATGGAGTAGAATTTTGGAAGGGACAGCAACTATGCAGCAAGGGTGCAAAACGAAAAATAATTTGGGTCCCATAAAAACTTACAAAGTCGGTTAAGTGCCAATAAAAATATCGAGGCTTTTGAGTGAGTACTTCAGTTCCGGAGCAATTTAATTGATGGAAAGGGCGAGCGATGATCTTTAATCTTATCTGGTGAAATATCGAAGAGTGAACAAACAGTTGCCATGATTAAAATGCATTCATATTTTCTAAAGAAACTTCAGAGAAGGTTAGTCTGTTTTTTTGGATAAAGCGTTCATGAATTCTTCAGGGCCTAATGTTAGAGCTACACATTTTTCTTTATTGGATGAGTGTTGACATAATGATATTTTAATATCTTCAGCAAAAAGCATCTTGACGGGATGAAATGAACATATGGGAAAATGCATAGTAAATGATAATAAAACAAGTATGTAGATGTGACCACCATATTATCTTGTGCCGCGCCAGATCATCTCGGCAATACGTGATGCTCTTTGGCGCTTTGTGACAGGCCATTGTTGTTTTGTTGAGTTTTATTTTTGGAGAGAAAAAGTAGCTGTAGAAATGTGTGTTCACGAGGAAGGAAAAGGAAGGAAAGGTAGAGCAGAGGAGTTTTATTAGCAACGTTATTATTAGCCGACTTCTGATTCTGTCCATCTATTACAATTTTATCATTTAGACAGAATTTTATTGCTGATGCATCTAAAAAAGATGCTGAAATTCTGTTCTACTTTCTTTCTGTCTGTTAAATCCATACGCTTCACATTAGAGTTTCACAAATAATAGTTCCCACTGTATTTTACTGTAAGTTATTGGAGCCCTAGACAAGGAGGCTTTTGTGCACCCATATAGTATTGTCTTCTGGTTTATACTTCTTCCCTCTGACATAGTAAAGAGCCCAAACCAGAGAGGAAAACCATCTGTAATTTAGATTTGACCAGACTCTACTGCAGTGATCCCCAACCAGTAGCTCATGAGCAACATGTTCCTCACCAACCCCTTGGGTGTTTCTGCCAGTGGCCTCAAAGCAGATGCTGAATTCCAGGCTTGGAGGCAAGTTTTTATTGCTTTAAATTGGAGGGAAATTGTGGAAGCACTCAAGGCTAAATCAAAATATATTTAAATATAATGGAAGTGCTACTTACAATGCACTTCCCTGGGCCCCTGTCTCATAAATAATTCAGTATAAATGCAAGTGCATGTTTACAAAACAATGGACATTGATTACAGGTAATGCTAAAATGCACATAAAAAATAAAACAAGTTAGGGACCGCCATTCGGGGTTTACCTTGACGTGGTATGGTGGCTTATCAATTTTATGATCATAACTTTGTAACAAAATAACCCCTGTTTTGGGTACATATGCAATAGCATTTATTATACTTATATATATACTTTAAAGCCTTTAGAGTGCTCCCACAACCCCCCTGTTTTTTATTGCTTTAAAACCAAGTGTACTGCCAAACAGAATCTCCTGTAGCTGCCAGTCCATATCGGGCTAACAAATATCTGTAAGTAATACTTACCTCCGCCGCTGCTCTGGAGCTGCTACTGCCGCTTCCTCCTGCCTTCCCAAGATGGTGGAGCCCAGGGAGTCCACACAGCTTGATCGGACGGCAGCATCAGAATGGACGCGGCATCGTGACGCCAGTGTCATGACATCATCACGCTCGTTTGGCGCCAAATGAGGCCTATTCAAGGCGCCAGAACACTACAGTCATTTCCCTAATATAGGTTCTACCTTGTGTGTTCCTGGGTGCGCTTTACTGATTATTACTACTGATTTCTGTGTTTAATCATCTTTAAACCTTCTCTTCCTGCATTGACCCATCTGACCCATACATTTTTACCTGACCCAGGACCCACGAAAACTGGAAGTTATGTCACTGGTGGATGGAAGTGATGTCATTTCCAGGCGGATTAGCCAGGCCAGGAGGAAAACGTTTTTTTTTTAATCTATCTATCTATCTATCTATCTATCTATCTATCTATCTATCATCTACCCATATATTTATCTGTCTAATGTCTATCTATCTATCTTTCTACAGTCTATCAATTATCTATCTATCTATCTATCATCTATCTATATATCTATCTATCTATCTATCTATCATCTATCTATCTATCTATTATCTATCTATCTATCTATCTATCTATCTATCTATCATCTATCTATCTATCTATCTATCTATCATCTATCTATCTATCTATCTATCTATCTATCTATCTATCTATCTATCTATCATCTATCTATCAATTATCTATCTATCTATCTATCATCTATCTATCTATCTATCTATCTATCTATCTATCTATCTATCAATTATCTATCTATCTATCTATCATCTATCTATCTATCTATCTATCTATCTATATATCTATCTATCTATCTATCATCTATCTATCTATCTATCTATCTATCTATCTATCATCTACCCATATATTTATCTGTCTAATGTCTATCTATCTATCTTTCTACAGTCTATCAATTATCTATCTATCTATCTATCTATCTATCTATAATTGATCTGTCTATCATCTATCTATCTATCTATCTATTATCTATCTAATTATCCATCTATCTATCTATCTATCTATCTATCTAATTATCTATCTATCTATCTATCTATCTATCTATCTATTATCTATCTAATTATCTATCTATCTATCTATCTATCTATCTAATTATCTATCTATCTAATTATCTATCTATCTATCTATCTATCTATTATCTATCTAATTATCTATCTATCTATCTATCTAATTATCTATCTATCTATCTATCTATCTATCTATCTATCTATCTATCTATCTATCTATCTATCTATCATCTATCTATCTACAGTCTATCAATTATCTATCTATCTATCTATCTATCTATCTAATTATCTATCTATCTATCAATCTATCTATCTATCTAATTATCTATCTATTTATCTATAAATCTATCTATCTATCTATCTATCTATGTATCTATCTATCTATCTATCTATCATCCATCCATCTATCTATCTATCTATCTATCTATCTATCTATCTATCTATCTATCTATCTATCTATCCATATCTCCCCACTAAACAATGCTTGAGATTTTAGAATCCATGACACTTTCTGTATTACACAAAGTTATTAAAGCCACTTGAGAATTTAGCCAGGGAACACAACAGAAGACTGCAGCGAATCAGCTATTTATTCTTCTTGCATTGCTGTTGGATCTCTCAAATTGCAAACAGAACGACAGACTCAATGGCTTTATGGATAAGCGTCTAGACCCCAACCACAGGCAGGTAAGAGAATGCTTCTGTAGGGGGGACATAAATAAGCAGAAAGAGATAAGGAATCGGGAGAAGTAAGAGCAATAAGGGAAGGATAACTGAGGCAGTTATTAAAAGTTGGGAGAAAGCGTTTATTGGGGCCGTATATAAAGGTAATCTTTACTCTAAAATCAGCCACTCTTCCATTTGTTTGTATCTATTGTCATTTTTGTCCAGATGAATCACAGAAAATAATGCGGCACAAACACAGACTGAAAAGTTGGGGAAAGTAAAATTGCCTTTTTTTTTTATCACCGCTGACTTTGCTCTCAGTCTGGTAACTGATCCTGGGAGGCAATGGGCATCAGCTTTGATTTTCCATCATTTATTCCTGTTAGTGCCAGGCCAAGACAGAAAATAAAACCCTTCGCTTGGTTTGATTGAGTCCTGTGTGTGAAACTCAGGAGTAAAATGCCTGGCTGACCACAAAACTATGAATATTAAGGTGAGGATTAAATATTAATTAGACAAAGGCAATATTTCATAGAGGGTGTGATTATCGTAATGAAAGACTCCTTCTGGCTCTGTTTCCATTCAAACCAGACTTGGAATGAAATGTCAGCACTGTGATAGGAATAAAGTCAAATTGGAAAATATAAAATAGACATTCCATGTGTAGGATTAATAGGTTCAGCTTTCTCAAAGTAGTATCACAGGCTACTCTAGCTAGTAACCATTACGGGTTGTACAGGTATGGGATCCATTATTCAGAAACCCACTATCAAGGAAGATCAGGATTACAGACTCCCATAGACTCCATTTTAACCAAATTGTGGACATATTTAAAAATAATTTCCTTATTTCTGCAATAATAAAGCAGTGCCTTCTACTTGAGCTCACCTGAAATATAACTCATCCTTATCAGAGGTAAAAACAATCCTGTTGGGTTTAATTAATGTTTAAATTACTTTTTAGCAGACTTTAGGTATGGGCATCCAAGGGAACATGTACATTAAAGGGCATTATAGAAATTAGTAGGGGACTGGTGATGAGTAAATTTTTGTCACTGGTGGAAAGTTTCGCAGAATGTCGCAAAAAAAGCCACGTGGTAGGTTTCACATGCAACTAAATTGTTGTGTGGAAGACAAAAATGTTGTATAGTTGACAAAAATTACACAGTAGACAAAAAAGTTGCCCATAGACTCTAATGTATTTTGATGCCAAAATGTCACTGAGACAAAAATGTCGCCCATAGTTTGCATGTGTTTTCTGAAGTTTTTCGTACTTTTTTGGCGAATCGAAATGGGACAAATTCCCTCATCACTACAAGGGACCTTTTTCTCATAAAGAGGATCAATGCGCCAGAGGCCCCCTTCAGACTAGAAGAAAAGAAGTTTCAGTTGAAGCAATGTAGGTGGTTCTTCACAGTAAGGACAGTGAGGTTGGGGAATGCACTGCCGGGTGATGTTGTGATGCTGATTCAGTTAATGACTATAAGAGGGACTTGGATGATTTCTTGGACAGACATAATATCAAAGGCTCTATAGTTAGTATAGATATGAGTATACAGTATATAATTTATGTGAATGTATGGAGGAGTGCGTGTATGGGGCTTGGTTTTCATTTGGAGGAGTTGAACTTGATGGACTTTGTTCTTTTTTCAACCCAACTCAACTATGTAACTACCGGGCAGCCAGTTAACCCAAAGTTTCTGTCACAGAAGATCCCATTCTTCTTTGCTGGAAAGTGGCATCTCCTATAGCTTCTCAGTTTGGTAAAGAAGTCTAAAACTGTAAATATTTGTATGGCATATCTAGTAGAATTAAATTTAGACTGATTACTGAGTAATTATTAAAGAGTTTTCCGAGCGGCTTCTTTAGTTCAACTGACTGGTATGAGAAATCCTCGGCATATAAACTCTTACAATAACCCAAACACAAAGGTCCAATGTAACTGTTCATAGAGGATGAAACTCACTCAAAGGTGTGAAGGCTTGTGAGGTCGGGGAGTATCCCCTTTTATTTGCCACCAAACATTCAACGTTTCGGGGGGGCACACCCCCGAAACGTTGAATGTTTGGTGGCAAATAAAAGGGGATACTCCCCGACTGCAATAATCTGTGTGTGCGGATCCGTTTCTTCAAAAATACACGTTGTTGGGTGGCCCGGCCGGGTCAACGGAAGGACGCACCACTACTGCAGGATTGGTGAATTGGAGGTGTGCGGTAGGAATCTAAAATCAAGGCTTGTGAGGTTACACTTGAGAAAGGGCTTGTGGCCCGAAACATATAGTGGCACAACTTGATAAATTTAATTGCAGCAAAGTTCTGCTTTGAGACTTCCTTCACCTTTATTGGTTATTTGCTTCAAGAATTGTGTGTGATGACAGGAGCACGTGGTGGATCCATCCTAAGATTTTCCAGCCAAAATTGGAACACTGGATATCTCTGATCTGTAAATGCTTGTGAGGTTACTGTGATAGAATTACCAAGGTGTCATAAAACTCAAAAAGACAGGTGTTACTTGTGAGAGTTGCATGAATAGAGGTGTGAAGTTTTGTGAAACTGCCGAGGTACAGATCTTAGAACAGCATTGTATTTGTCGGACAGGTGGTGTGGAAGGCCCTCTCCTCTGTTTAGAGATGGTTTCTCTACCTTAACCTGAATTGCCTCTTTTAGGCCTCATTCAAAGCAGTGGCCTCCTCTGTCCATAATGAGAACAATGCTATCTTCAAAGGAGTCTTCCTTGTCTTTTCGGAGTAGAAGGGCAGCAAGTCCAGTTGACTTCTACTAGACATACCTTGACCTGGATGGATGAAAACCTTAGCAGACATGTGTATGACAAATGTCTTCAAATTAAGGAAAGATCCCTTACCTGGAAACATTTCTGACAATAAACCCATAATAACACAAACCCATATAAAAATAAAACAAGAAAAAAGAGCAATGTATTACCTTTCAGTACATATGAATCAGAAATCAGTATAAAAATAGAGCACATGGTTTTTAAGAGGCTTTGAAGCAAATGCCTTTATGTAGTGCTTGGAAGCAGACAGAAATATCTACATCTACATCCCTTCCCTCGAAGACGAGCCAAACTGAAATATCTCCCAGAGTAAAATGACAATGTGCATTTTTTTTTACGGAATATTAACCTTTATAAAGGAAAATAAAATAGTTTCCAATCCACGCGGTTGCGCTCGCCCAGGTTTGTTGAGGATTTCGTTGTAAGTCGCCGGCTTTAATCATTTTAATTGTACATGTTTTTGTACATAGAAATGATGCGGAATTTACAGATAAACACGAGGGGAAATGAGATGGGTATGAATATGGAACTCGGCAACATATGGTCAAATATCAATGGCTTCATTCCTTTCATCTTTTCAGGGTACTGGAAGGAATAACGTTAATAGGGGGATTAATTTTACCAAGGAAATTAACAGGAATTACTTTACAAAATGACTTTAATTTGTTTTAATATTCAGCCTCCAGATACTTGCAGGATATGATATCTTTGGACAGCAGAATTATATGTAATAGTATCCATTTCATAGATAATTATATATTTTTTTTAATATTCTGTTATGCTATCTTGATTCAGAAATATAATCTTGGTTGAACAGCAAACGCTGTCCATAATAGAACTCCTCCATTTCTTGATTTTCTCATATGGCAATCACACATTACACAGCGATATTAATGTTTAGATCCCAAAATGTAAAGGCTAATTAGAGGCTGATTTGCATATTTGGATATGATTAATTGATGAACCATATAGACTACAGCATTCCTTTGTGTCCTATTTTAAATGAGTAAGGGGCTTAAGTAGGAATGAGCACATTTTTCCAATTGATACAGATTTGCAGTGAATTTTGATATTTCGTAAAAAGGCAAAAAATTTGTCTGCACAAGAATTGGGCAAGACATGTGTTTTTGTTTTCATAGAAATTTTTTTTTTTGGAAAAAAGAAATTTGGCATGGGAAAGACCACAGAGAGGAAAATGCCTGTTGACTCCAATGCATTAAGCACATGAAACAAAACATGAAAAAACATGCAGATCCAAAAAAAAATCAAAATTTTTTGTGAAAAAAAACCCTCAAATTTTTCATGATTTATCATACCCCGAGGATAGAAAAAGTGAGATGCCAAAAATCCTGCATCTCAAAACTGCCGAGGTGTAACGTTCACAGCAGGAAGCCGCTGTAACGGGAGTAAGTCTCACACTTGGCAGTGGGTGTGGTGAAAGACCAGGGAAATAGCCATAAACTTGGACTTTGCAGGTTTAATGGTAACTGAAGATAAACACAGGAACAGATCAAAGTCAAATACAAAGTCAAAACAAAAGTCTTTACCAGGCAGGCAATGAAAGCTGAAACAAAATCACAGGAACAAGAACTCTGGAACTAGGAATTACAGGAACAAGGAACAAAGGTTATCCAGGAACAGACGAATTTAATCAATGACTCAGCCCTGATCAAAGCTCAGGGCGGGGTTTATAAAGCGCAGGTGATTAGGAATAGAAAACACATAAGGGAAACAAGAAGGGAGGAGACCAGGGAGGAGACAAACTAGAAACATGCAAAAATACAGGAACATCAAAGACCAGATCAGGACCACATCCAAAGGCCTCCAGTGGCTCACATGGTAAGTGCAATAGTGTCCAGAACAGCATGAACAAGAGTTTGAGTCCCGGGCTGGTCCTTACACGAGGTTGTAAATAGGCCGAAGTCCCAAACATATCCTCATTTGCGCTGGGGTTTGTTCAATAATCTGAAGATTTCATAATTTTCTGGCAAAACATTTTAGCACTGGAATTTTTCAGGAAAATGTATTGATAAATTAGCGAAAATAACCATGTATATTTGGTCGGAGTATATTTAAAAAAATAATGAGATAAATTCATATTTTGATAAATAACCCCCTAAATGTTACCATAGTCCCTGCCCCAATGTAGTTTATAAATTAATTCCCCTTCCACAAGCACACACCATGGGCAAGCTTTATTGGAAACCATTTTACTCACCAGAATGCATTTGGACAATGGGCAAAAAACTAAAGACATTGTAAAAATTATAATATTAAAAAACACAACCTCAATGGACATAGACAAAACCCATTAAGAAACCAGTGCTTCTTTAGAACCTTCCATCGAACCATGTAAATTGTCAAGGATCTGTGAAGTAAAACTCGAGCTACTTTAAAAATTCACCCATGAAAGTTATCCTAAACCAGAAATAAATATGCACTAGGAACAAGGAGTGCCCCAATACAGCCTCTTTACAAATGATTGTGACTGCCCAGGATTACAGAGAAATGGAATGGCAGAAGTCACTTTGAAAGCAAGTATCTTGATGGACTTAGGAGGTTATTTACTAAGATCCAATCATGGGTTCTAGTTTAGTCAGACATTTTTATTAAAATAATCAGAAAAAAATCGGTTTATAATAAATACCTCTCTTAGAGTTGACTTTATTAGTGATGGGAATCACGTTGCCAGGTAAAAAGTGATTAAGGATTTAGTAACACAATAACTATGTAGAAAATTAAGGTTCACTGGAGAGCAGATATGTTCTCCAGTGAACATTCATTTTCTATAGGATACATTTACTTATTTGGTGAAACCAGATCACTGTTTGATTGAGCAGCAAATGATTTCGTACCCGGTTTGTGGTTTTCAAATACTTTTAAATTTTTAACAAAATAACTATTAGGGGCCCATTTACTAAGGGTCTAAGTGAATTTTTGAATTAAAAAACTTACAAATTCGAATGGTTACTTTGACCATCAAATAGACCAAATTCGTCTTCGACTTCAATTCGAATTGAAAATACTTCACAAATTCGACCATTCGAAAATCGAAGTACTGACTCTTTAAAAAAACTTCGACTTCAACACTTCGCCACCTTAAACCTGCCGAATTTCTATGTTAGTCTATGTGGGCCTCCTAGAACCTATAGCTAGTATTTGGCTAAGTTTTGAGAAGTCAAAGGATTTTTTTTGTAATCGTTCGATTCGAAGTACGATTGAAGTACAATCTTAAAAATACTTCGAATGTCAGACTAGCCTATTCGATTGTCGAATGTTTACGTTTTTCTAACTTTGAAATTTAACCCTTTATAAATCTGCCCCCTAGTATTACTATAATAAACATTATTACAAAAGAAATAACATTTGAATAGAACATAAGACCTGTCTTGGCCAAAATGCGTATTTGGGAAGGAATGAGTGGGTAAGGGTGACCACAAGATTCAAATATTGGACAGTTTTCCACCTGACCTGTTTTGATTGCTCAACAGATTTTAAGAACTTTTAATTGAAAAACCACAGGGCAAATCTTCTTATAGAAGAATTTGAAGCGATGGGCCTCTACATTTTTGGTGGAGGCTAGCCTCACCATTATAGGTTCTAGCCCTTCCTAAGGTAAACTCTAGATATATCCAAGGAATTGTGACAGCACATAAAATGTTATGTTTAGAATCCACTAAATAAAATATATCCTCTTTGACCTAAGTCTTCAGACTTCTTTTATATTAAATGGATTATTATTTAAGAAATGTACGTTATTGGGTGATAATCACTTGCATGAAGCCCCTTGGTTACCTGGAAAGTGTTACATTTAGGCATTTGATAAGTAAAAGCACAAAATAAATATCTCCAAAACTACACAGAATTCATTTAGCTTGTGTAAATCATAAATGGAATTATTAGAAACGCAAGGGCAACTATTTCTTCCCAGTTGAAACAGATTTTACAACTACAGTGGTTTTTTATATAACCATGCATATAAAACTTTGATAAAATATTCACAATTGAGTGATTTTTCTAAATAATTTACTGGGAATAAGCATGTTGATTAAAGATTCACAAGTTTTTGGCATATTTGAGAGGCAAAACTAATTTTAAACAAACCTTTAGAAGTGTCAGCTCAGAGTTAAAGACATTGTGGAAAACAGGCAGAAATCATTTCAGAAATAACTAAACTGTAAATAATTTAGCCAAAAATTAACATGGTGGAGAAATGTTTCTAAATAGTGAATTCCTTATTAAAGATTTCTATGAGTATTAATTCATATTCTACCATCATTAATTATTAAATGTACACTGATATTTACATATGGTTTCCATTGGACCATGACCAGGATTGATGACTTCATAGAAGCCTCAGAGGTTTTTCAAATTGCTAAATTCAAGTCTGTTTTGTAGCACAACTCAAGTTTCAAAGCTTGGCTTCAACAGTCGTGCAACCTTCTCACATGCCTGCTAATTGTCATGATCTCAAAGGGCGACCCCTTTATTTAAATAAAGTGTATTTTTATTGATAATGATTTATTTGCAACAGTATTTCAGAGCGTAATAACGATAATAATCTTGTTTATGTAGTTTGCACCAACCAAATATACTCTCTTGTGTCAACATTGCCTCCTGCAAGACTTTAGGATGCTGAAGTAGTTACATTCCAGTTTTTCAAGTTTTTTGTGCTTAATAGATACCAGACATTTGAGTTTTTGAAAATGTAATTCGAATTTGTGAGTTTTTGTGCAAATATGTTGGAATTGTGTCAAAAATGCAATGTTGAACATTGATAAATCACCTCCCTGTTTAATTGATAAAAAGGATTAAGGTCTCTCTCTCTCTCTCTCTCTCTCTCTCTCTCTCTCACTATCTCTATCTATCCCTGTCATATTCACTTTTTTCATCTGCCAACTCTTCACAGATGTCTCACTCTGTCTTTGACTCTCTCTCCCTGACGTTTTATCTCTCTTCCCCTCATTTCCTCTCTCTATGTCTTACCATCCCTCTTCCCACTACACTGTTTCTGTTTCTTTCTTGCTCTGAGTACTGTATCCATTGAACGTGTGTTGGAAATGTCCATGTGATTGGTAGTCTCAGCAACCATTCACGTTATCCTTGACGGTAGAAAAATATACGGGTGATCAGAATTTATAAAAAGTAGGAGGGAATATAAAAATCAGACACAAAAATGGAAAGAAAAATGAGCGCAAACTTTTATTGTCTCTGTCACTCCATGAAACTCGTATATAAGAAAAATGTGACACACTAATGGGAAACAATTTACTCAAGGATGCGTCCATGCCTCGAAGAGCCTTCTACATGCATTGCTTTAAAAACTCTGCAAGTGTATTTGCATCCGAGCTGCTATTCTACACTGAGCTTCCCAATTTGTGGCTGATATGACTTTTATAATGCTATTAAAACCATTTCATCAGAAGAGCTTTACAAAAACATGATACGTGATTGTTCAAGGAGTCTGAATACAAAAACGATATCTTCTCTTGTAAAGTCACTTTGAGATTGCGACTGAGCATTGAAAAGCTTTTGTTTATTAAGCCTGGGAATAGCTAACTGTGCAACATCTCCAAGCCTACCTTTTCTTCCTCTGCTAGAAATCTAGAAACGTCCTTCAAGGACACTTGATATTGCCAGACTTGTAGACATCTGTCATTGTGATCAGCTGCAGCCAAAGGTCAACTGTTTTGTGTTATCTTTTTATACTTGTCTATAAGGAATATAAAGGGGCTGATATGTTAACTTTTTTTATGTTTTGCTGTATTTGTGTAAACATTTTCTTTATGTTTTTCCAAAAAACTTAGAAAAACATTTTTTTCCCAGAAAAATCTTCAAAGTTAATAAATCTGCCACTGTTTTTTTAATGGTGTTTTTGACATAAAAAATACAAAATATTTTTATTTCCCCCCCCAAGTTAAAAGTGGTGGAGATTTATCAAGGTTGAATTCTCCTGTTAATAATGAGATTTTTTTCCAATTTATAAAAATGCTCACATTTATTTTGGCCCATTTCCCCTCATCCCATTTTTTTTTTTTAATTATTAGTTTTGAAGCTGGTAATAATTATTATATACAAAATCTCACAAATCTGCCCCTAAATCATTGACTGAAGTGAAAAGATTTTTAAGCTGGGAAGAAAACATTATGCAAATTTAGGGTAAATTAAAATAAGGGATGCAATGAATCCAGATTCGGTTCGGGCAAATGTTAAATTCACCCGGATCCAAGTGCCTAGCCAAACTGAATCCAAACCCCTTAAAGGAGAACTAAACCTGAACTAAACATGCAATATTTATATAGTGAACTTATTGCACGAGGCTAAAGTTTGAGCTTGTCAATAGCAGCAATGATCCAGGACTTCAAACTTGTCACAGGGGGTCACCATCTTGGAAAGTGTCTGTGACACTCACATGCTCAGTGGGCTCTGATTGGCTGTTGAGAAGCTAAGCTTAGGGCTCGTCACTAATTATCCAGCAGAAAATTAGCTTCCCTGGCTGTAATATAAGCTGATGCTACAGGTTTGCTGATTATTACATTCTGATGCTAATTGCACTGGTTTCTGTGCTGCCATGTAGTAATTATGTGTATTAATGACTAATCAGCCTTATATTGTGACATTTCTATTCTATGTGTACTGTATATTGTGAGTGGCTCCCTAAACTCAGTAAGTGACAGCAGCGCAGAGCATGTGCAGTGAATCAGCAGAAAAGGAGATGGGGAGCTACTGGGGCATCTTTGGAGACACAGATCTTTACTGCTAAAGGGCTGTGGTTGCCTTGGGCTGGTACAGAAGCACAAAACATCATGTACAACATTTTTACCTACTTCTTTAGTTAGGCAAATGATTAAGAAAACTGTAAAATGCTTTCTAGCACACAGATTGTCCCCATTTCAGATTTGGCTAGGAATTTGGCTGAACCCGTTTGAAAGATTCATTGGTTTCACTTCATAGACAGTCGTCATTTTGCAACACCAACTAGCTTTATAAAACTATATGGCATTTGATAAACCCTTTACAGAAAACCAACTTGGGGTCAAAGCCGGGCATTTAGAGACCCAGACAGGGCACATGTTGTGTGAAACCATCTGATGGTCAGACATGACAAAGGCCAACAAGTTACAAAACACAAAACAATCAAAACACAAAACAATCTTCAAATTGGTTCATATCCTGTAGATATCGATAACCACATCTGATATTAACAGTATTTATCTATACTAAGCAAAGTAGCACAAGAAATTATCTCTTATTAACATTTCAGCGTATGAACATGTGCTGTAAAAGAAGTTTAGTACTGGTGATTTTTAATCTGTCCAACATACCCTAAAATAGTTGGCTGGTCAAGGAGATAAGGAGAAAGGTCTCTTTATGGGATATATGTCAAATGCCTCCCTTGTGGAATAATCCTTCATAAAACTGTATATATATATAAATATAAAATGTAGATTTACAAGTTGCTTGAGGGGATTGGAATGAACTGTTTCTACTGATGTTAGAATATGACTATGGTCTTACCAAAAATACCATTCCAGTCATTCTAGTCTAAAATGGTACAGTTTACTGTGATCATCTAATAAAAAGTAAAATTATACCCAATCACATGTGATCAATTGATTGATGGTCTCCCAAATTATGTGAAAGTATCTCAGCAACTTTTTCAATTGCAAATGGACAATATGTAACCAAGTCTTGGTCTATCCTTGGTCTACCCTCTCAACCGTTTCTCACTATATAATGAAAAGAGCAAAGGGGACTATGGTGCATGTGGTTGAACTGAACTTCATCAATGATCTTGTCTTATGGATATTTTTAGTGGTTGCTCTAGATAAAGGATACCCAACCAGTGACTCAGGATCAACATGTTGCTCAACAACCCCTTGGATGTTGCTCCCAGTGGCCTCAGAGCTTATTTTTGAATTCCAGGCTTGGATGTAAGTTTTGGTTTCATAAAAACCAGGTGTAGTGCCAAACAGAACCATCTGTAGGCTACCAGTCCACTTAGTGGCTACCAAATGGCCAATCACAATCCTTGCTTGGTACCCCCCACCCAGAATTTTGTTTTCATGCTTGTTTGGCTCTCCAACTCTGTTTATATGTGGATGTGGCTCACGGGTAAAATAAGTTGGGGACCCCTGCTCTATGTTTGGGTTCCTTTCCTTTTTAAAACTGAATATATGGGGTAGATAGTGTGGCATCAATGATTAGATTTGAATGGGCAATTATCTCAATAAAATGCTAAAACTAATATAGAAGGAATTCTGATGATCTTGATACCAATGGACACATTGATGCATTATAACTGGCTTGAAATTCCCTCCTTGGGACAAATATAGCTGCTTCTGTATTTTATCAAAACATATGGAATACTCCCAAGTATACTCTGCATCCCATTGTGTTAGCAGCTATTAATTGTAGAAACAGGATTAGATTGCGTTATAACTGGCATATTGAAACACTGACAGATCAAATACATGGTTAAATGGAGTCTATGAACAAGTACAGATCTCTAATTGCAATTGTTCCTTCTATAGTAGAACCCACACATGGTAGATCAGAAAAGTAACCATCTGTGCGTAACAAAACTACAAAACAATCATTCTGAAGGGGACAGATGTCTATAAGTATAAAACAAAATAAGAAATTCACTAGGTGAGCAATAAAGCGTGGAGAAAAGGAAAATTCTTGCGGGTAACTTAGAATCCAAAGGATACAAAGCCAGGAAAAGAATTCCCAGTGCTCTCTTCTTCTATGCTGTATATATGTGTTATAGGCAATGCTTGTGCACGTGCTCACAAATGCACACAAAAGTTATGGTGTGCAAAAACATTTCTTTTTGCATTCATAGTAGAGAAGGAATTAGAGGGAATGTTGGTCTACAGGTCTATAAGACACTCACATGGGATACAATAGGGTTTACAAAATGGTAGGGACTATAAGAGCTGGGATATGGTAGGGCATAGTGATGGGCAAATAGGTCAAGTTTCACTTGGCTGAAAAATTCGCAAAATGGGCATAAATTTGCGAAACGCATTGAAGTCAATGGGAAAATTTGTCGGGAATCCATCACTGCCTACTGTATAAGATGCTCACTTGGTATAGAGTAGGGTCTATAAGACACTCACTTAGAATACAATAGGGTGTATAAAACACTCACTTGGCATATGGTAGGGTGTATAAGATGCTCACTTGGGATACGTTAAATCCTATAAGACACTAACTTGGGATACCGTAGGGCCTATATGATTCTCACTTGGGATACGGTAGGGTTTA
Source organism: Xenopus laevis (assembly GCF_017654675.1). Taxonomy (NCBI): domain Eukaryota; kingdom Metazoa; phylum Chordata; class Amphibia; order Anura; family Pipidae; genus Xenopus; species Xenopus laevis. Next base: position 197,506,285 of record NC_054372.1, on the reverse strand, counting down.
TAAGACATTCACTTACAGTATGTTTATAAAATGCTCACTTGGGATACAGTAGGGTTTATAACACATTCACTTATGTTTATAATTATGCTCACTTGGGATATGGTAGGGTCTATAAGATGTTCACGTAGGATATGGTTAGGTGGGTGTTCAGTTTGTAGTCCTCAAATAATTCCTCCACAGAGGTGCACCACAACTGACTCCGGGTAGGCTGGGAAGGCCCAGGGGTTCAGGGGAAGGTAACCATCTAGCTTTGGCTCGGGCTTCATTTGTGCCCAGAGTTGACCTTTCCCTACCTTCATGTCCTGATTCCCTGATGATTCCCTGATGGCAGGAAAGTCAAAGACATTCCTGGTCTGTTGATCTAGATGGGGGTGTCTTGTTTTCAGGGTCCATGTCTTCTACATTGCCCTGTTGACTCTTAACATTGCATGGTTGGACATCAATGCACACAGTAAATATGTATTTAGAGCCTTAATGCCATTATTATATTATTACTACAGATTTGCACCTCTAGTATCAGCTGTTCTGCCTTGCATGCCCTGAAATGCTGACTAAAAGTCCCTCCTCGACAGCCAAAGAAAATGATGCAATTCTGCAAATAAATGTTGGTTCTTCACAACTTGTTCAGGTTGTACATTCTTTAATAAATACACTGCATGTTTTTTGGCAAGAACATTGGTGAGTATTTGTGCTACGCAATATGTTGGCGCTATATAAATACATGTTAATAAAAATAATAATATTTGGGAGAGAAGCAACACATGTTTGGCAAGGGACAAGGCATGAGATTTTGTGCAGGAAAAAGAATGAATAAACACTTAAATCACCTTCAGTCTATCCACAGGACAGCCTCAGTTTGCACTAGATTTTATTATTCTACAGAATAAAAATTCATAGGTTTACAGCAATAAGAACATATTTTTCTACAATAACACAATCAAGATATTATACTACACTAGGGTACAGATCTGCATGGGTCCAATTGGAAGTACCCTTGCCCGACTCTGATCCTCTGACCTCTACACGGGCCACCCAATCCATCCCCCTTACCTAGAACCATTTTACAACCCAGACAGTATAGAGTTATCTTACCTTCCTACCTGGGAACCTGCAAAACCAGGAAGATGTCACCATATACCGGAAGTGGCATCACTCCAGCCCCGATTCAGTAGGACAGGAACAGAAAATTAACTACACCACAGGGGCGGGCTAGAGGGCACCAACCCAACACCATAGCTGGGTACCAAGGCAGGTTATCCACGGACTGCATGCATGGGCAAGAATTTTGTGATTTTTGTGAGGTTATTCCTCGGGTACCCAATGCAGGACTCTACACTAGGATAGCCTTCTATACATATGACTCAGATAGGGCAATATACAAACCACCAGTGTTGGTCTGGGCCTCCAGGGACCACAAGAAACCAGGTGGATCCGGCCCTCGTGGGTCCCAGCCACCCTTGGCCTCCAGGTAGATCTGATTGTGAAGGCCGCTGGCAGCAGCAAGGACATTGGTGCTGCAACTTAGAGGTAGATGTTGGGGAGGAGAGAACGGTGCTGCTTGGAAGAGGGGGGATTCACACCTTTGTTGGGGGCCTCCATGGTTGGGGAGTCCCATCAGTCCAATGCTTCTAACTGGTGCAAGATTGCCCCTGGACTAGTAACCCATAGCAGCCAATCATAAGATATGCAGATGCTAGCTATTCATTGGTTGTCCTGGGTTACAAGACATGGAGCAAATTTAGCACATAGTTTATATTTAAATTACATTACGTAAAAAGAAAAATGCTGGGCTTTCCCCCCTCCATTGCCTTTATCTTGATCCCCTGGACCGTGCCACTGCACTTATAGGTCAGATAATTACCATTTGGTAACACAGCAGTGATCACTCTTTGTCGCATCAGCCATTTGGTTTGATCCGTCTGCTACAATCAATTAAAAGATCTGATTGGTCGCTAGCAAATTCCATTGTATAACGTTCTATCAGTTTTTTCTTCCGCTTCCCAGTACAGCGTTATTCTAGTAAATGTGAGATTGATTGGAATTCGTGCGTGCTCGAGAGAGATTTAACTACAGTGTTTTTAGGATTAATTCTATTTCCACCTTAATACCATTTAATTAATTCTCTAGTGTTGGCCGGTGCATTTTAATTCGCTCCTCTCCGTACCGTGCCACGCAGCCGTCCCCTCGTCTTTCCAATAAGGTGTGAGAAATGCTGATTTCTATGGATCACCGGTTTGAGTGAGCAAAGAAATATGCTTTTATTACTTGGATTGTGTTCTGGTGATTATGGAAATGTCAAAGTTTAATTCTGCTGAAGAAATGGGTATGCTTCATTTAAATAGTGTCTCCAGTAATTAGAACAAAGTACTAATTCATTGCTCCATAAGCAAGAGCTGCGATCAGCCACCATTTCCACTCAAGCGGTTACATCTTTGCATTTATTTTGACGGTGATAATGGTGGATTTTGGCATCACCAATTGGCACCATCTCAGCAGGGCATCAATACCCAACCTGCTGAGAATGTGACGTTGTAATGACAGACTTTACCCAATGAATTAGTCTATATCACAGATACATTTGTTCTATTCATGCCGATGGGCAACTTATGCAGTTGTTAAAGGATAAGTAAACCTTTAAAATAAGTGAATGTAAAACTGATGAGGGGTCTATTCTAAGCACTTTTGTCATTTACATTCATTATTTATTTTGTTTTTATTCCAAGATATTAAGGGATACATGTACTGTTAATATGAATGAATTTTGTTACAACAGCGCCACCTGCTGGTCAGTTTCTGACCAGTCTGACCAGCAAGTAGTCAAGGAAGTTGTCAGGAGAAAGAAAGAGGCTGATGTTCTTCTGCTTAGGAAAGATGTGAGAAAGGTTTCTAATTTTATTCCTAAGCAGAAGAACATCAGCCTCTTTCTTTCTCCTGACAACTTCCTTGACTACTTGCTGGTCAGACTGGTGGGAAACTGACCAGCAGGTAGCGCTGTTGTAACACAACTAATTCATATTAACAGTATAATTATCCCTTAGGTTTACTTATTCTTTAAAAGACAATGGAAAACAAAATCTCTGTAGGGTGCCAATGGTTAGAGTCTTTTTCAGATTTGAAAGTCTTCCCTCCCTCTAACCAGTTTAGTTGCACTTAGTCTCTGCACTCTCTCCAGCTCATTTATATCCCTCTTAAGGACTGGAGTCCAAAACTGCCCCCATACTCCAGATGAGGCCTCACCAGGGACCTATAAAGAGACACAATTATGTTTCATCCCTTGAGTTAATGCCCTTTTTTATACAAGAACTTTATTTGCTTTAGTAGCCACAGAATGACACTGCCCAGAATTAGACAACGTGTTATCTACAAAGACCCCAAGATTCTTCTCATTTAAGGAAACTCCCAACACACTGCCATTTAGTGTATAACTTGCATTTATATTGTTTTTGCCAAAGTGCATAACCTGCATTTATCAACATTGAACCTCAGTGATATTACATTTCATTGGCCCTAGTACATGGCTTCAGATTTATGTTTTTTGGGGTTCATGCCTTGCGAGTTCTGTACAATTAATGGAATCCAAGGCAGCACCCACATCTCACCCCTTATGTGCCAGGCATTATATGACTTGGGGCTTGGGATTGACACATCACAGCCCTGATATGGGAGCACAACCTGTGGCCAATTACAGCCGGGTGCAAATCTCTGTGTCTTTATTATGGGGCCCAAAGATTTACACCCGACCTTGGCAAAAGCTAATGCAAGTGCTGACTTAGAATAAAGGAAACATTCTATTTATTGTTTTGTTCCATTTTTGCACTTTGGGTTTGTGAGTCGTGATGAACAAAATATTTCACCAAGTTTTTCTGCGAAAAATTACGCCCATAGACCCTAATGGGTGAAAAAAATTGTCGCCCACACAGACTTTGCATTTCGGCAAATTTTCAGAGTTTCACACCTCCCAACATTTTGGAAATAGAAAGAGGGACAAAAAGATTTGCTGTACAAATGTTGATGACCACACACATTTTGTGGCCACTCCCTCTAATTACCATGTTCATTTTACAAAATTTGGCAGGTTAATAAAGTTTGAACACATTTCTGTGTTTTTTATGTGTTATAACAGTTTTGCTAATGAACGTGACCTGCCCTTTAAACTGCAAGTCTACGTTCTCCCAAGAGACCTGCTTATCTTAAATTGTTACAATCATTTCTTTGTTTATCTTAAATTGTTACAAAAGTATCTAAGGGCACCTGCCACATATTCTGTGCTCTCTGCCAAAAGACAGTTAGAAACTTTGTATCTTTTTCTGGCTGGTCAGTGCAAAGAGAAGGCTGTGACATTTCACTAACAATCCGGGACTGCGGGTTGAGCTTCCAAAATGGGGACTGTCCCACAAAAAAATGGGACAGTTGAGAGGTATGTTTTCGGCAAAATGAAACATGTCAGATTCGCCCATCACTATTTGCAAAGCCTGCACAGGCCCAATTACAAATGCAAGTGCAATGTGCAAAACTGGACCTACTCTTAGCAACGGGACTTGTGTCTATAACTGCACCCTACAGCTTGCACCCACTTTCACACTGACTCCAACTCACGCATATTCTAATGCTGTTACTGATGCCGTTACTGATGCCGTCACTGATGCCCCAGCATTCGGTGCTCTGCTAGTGACATCACAAACATTCACTCTGCCGCTTGAGTTCTGGAATTCTGGGTAAAAATTCTTTATTATGGGTGAAAAAAACGTGTGCATCAATTTTTGTTTCTGCTAAAATCCTTAAAAATATGTAAAAATGGTGTAAAATATAATATAAACTGTTTTGTTGAACTAACGCATGAATGTGTGCCATGCATTGTGCCAACTAATGCCCAGTCCCATTATTGCACTTTAAAGGGCAAGTTAGGCAGAAAAAAATGTTACTGTATAAAAACTGCAGCACTGAGCCGCTTTTTGCACAACTTTCTTTTCACATTAAGTCTGATATATTTCAACACTATCATTTGTGTGTTCATTTATAAATACGCCCCAGCACATATATCTCTGGTCTGTGTTTCAGTGCAAAGCCAGGGATTCCACCTCTTCTCTTGTGCCCCCCGCTACTTCCACTCACAGTCACGTCTGTAATGTGCCGCTGAATAATTTACTGGCCATTCTGTTGAGCTTTTATGCCAAGGACTTCCAATTCCCGCGTTGGATGGTAAAAAACAATACAAATTGGCCTGATGGAGTAACTGAGGATAGATAGAAACGTAACTAGAGGGGGGCGGGCCCTGGCGCAGGACGCGCAGCCGGGCCCCCGCCCCCCTCTGTACACCCGGAACTGGCCGGGAATTAGCGGCGCATGAACTGCCAGGGGGCACTGAGGGGGTGCGGGCCCTGGCCCGCTCGCACCCCCTGCTCCCCCGGTAGTTCCGCCACTGGATGTGTGGGACTCCATCTCCCAAAATGCCTAGTCAGCAATGCCTTGTGCGTAATCACATGTGAAGTTCAGACAGCCAGTGAATTCCACTAATTCTGATAGAAACTCATTCAATTAATCTGAGCATCAAAACAAATCAGGTTTAGACCTGCACTTCAAACCATTGTCTAGAATAATTTGGAGGGGGGAATTTACATCCTATCTGATCCCCATTGTAAGCAGCTGTCCTGTCCTGCTTTATGGCAGCTGAGATTCTAGCTATCTGTATAACAGAACATTCTGTCCCAGTGGCTGCACAGATCCTATCTGATCCCCATTGTAAGCAGCAGTCCTGTCTTGCTTTATGGCAACTGAGATTCTAGCTATCTGTATAACAGAACATTCTGTCCCAGTGGCTGCACAGATCCTATCTGATCCCCATTGTAAGCAGCAGTCCTGTCCTGCTTTATGGCAGCTGAGATTCTAGCTATCTGTATAACAGAACATTCTGTCCCAGTGGCTGCACAGATCCTATCTGATCCCCATTGTAAGCAGCTGTCCTGTCCTGCTTTATGGCAGCTGAGATTCTAGCTATCTGTATAACAGAACATTCTGTCCCAGTGGCTGCACAGATCCTATCTGATCCCCATTGTAAGCAGCAGTCCTGTCCTGCTTTATGGCAACTGAGATTCTAGCTATCTGTATAACAGAACATTCTGTCCCAGTGGCTGCACAGATCCTATCTGATCCCCATTGTAAGCAGCAGTCCTGTCCTGCTTTATGGCAACTGAGATTCTAGCTATCTGTATAACAGAACATTCTGTCCCAGTGGCTGCACAGATCCTATCTGATCCCCATTGTAAGCAGCAGTCCTGCCCTGCTTTATGGCAGCTGAGATTCTAGCTATCTGTATAACAGAACATTGTGTTTCTAGCGAACGGTGGAAAAAATGTTCGTGAACATATTCGCGAACTTGCGTCCAAAAATGCGAACGGTTTGCGAACGTCGCGAACCCCATAGACTTCAATGGGAAGGCGAATATTAAAAGCTAGAAAAGACATTTCTGGCCAGAAAAATGATTTTAAAGTTGTTTAAAGGGTGCAACGACCTGGACAGTGGCATGCCAGAGGGGGATCAAGGGCAAAAATGTATCTGAAAAATACATTGTTGACACAGCGCTGCGTTTTGTGCTGTAAAGGGCAGAAATCACACTACGTCACTCAGGTGATGTTTCTGGACACGGAATGTGAAAAAGCTCACACAGCTAGGTGGCACTTGGTTAAAGACTGGGCAAACAATGCCTGCAAGGGCAACGTATACACTACAGCAGTGGATACGGAATATATTATTGCTGCTTGGAAAACGTCACTCAGGTGGTGTTTCTGGAGACGGTATTATTATTGATATTTAGACAGAATGTGAACAAGCTCACACAGCTAGATGGCAGTTGTTTGAAGAACACACTGGGCAAATAATGCCTGCAAGTGCACTACTATTGGTGCACTACTATGAAGAACAGCAAACAGCACTGGACACGTTAAAGAACAGTAAGATAAGTAAAATAAAAAAAAATATATATGTATATTAAAAAAAAAAATTACTCTGGTTGGTGCTGAACTACTAGGAGCAGCACACCAGCCCCACTCCCCAACACAGCTAGACTAATAGCACTGGGCTCTTATAGTAGCAAAGTAAAAAAACAAAAAAGAAAATAAAAGCAGTCCTTACAAGGACTATTGGGTTATTACAGCAGTCAGCAGATGAGATCAGAAGCAGTGCCCACAGCAGCTACATACAGAGCACTGCAGTAGAAGGTAGATTACTAGCCAGCAAAGCTAACTAACCTAAACTCACTGTCCCTCAAATCCCTGCAGAGTTCTGTCCCTACAATACAGAGCAGTATCAAGTAGATTACTAGCCAGCAAAGTTACTATCAACTGTCCCTCAAATCACTAACCAGCTCTCTCCCTACACTAGCTCTTCCAAGCACACACAGGCAGAATGAAAAAACGCTGCAGGGCTTCAGTTTATATATGGAAGGGGAGTGGTCCAGGGGGTGTGGGGGTGGTCCAGGAGGGAGAGCTTCCTGATTGGCTGCCATGTATCTGCTGGTCTGGGGTGAGAGGTCAAAAATAAGCGCCAGCTAAGGCGAACCCAAATTGGCGAACGTCGCGCGACGTTCGCGAACATTCGGCGGACGCGAACAGCCGATGTTCGCGCAAATTAGTTTGCGGGCGAACAGTCAGCGACATCCCTAATTGTGTCCCAGTGGCTGCACAGATCCTATCTGATCCCCATTGTAAGCAACAGTCCTGTCCTGCTTTATGGCAGCTGAGATTCTAGCTATCTGTATAACAGAACATTCTGTCCCAGTGGTTGCACAGATCCTATCTGATCCCCATTGTAAGCAGCAGTCCTGTCCTGCTTTATGGCAGCTGAGATTCTAGCTATCTGTATAACAGAACATTCTGTCCCAGTGGCTGCACAGATCCTATCTGATCCCCATTGTAAGCAGCAGTCCTGCCCTGCTTTATGGCAGCTGAGATTCTATCTATCTGTATAACAGAACATTCTGTCCCAGTGGCTGCACAGATCCTATCTGATCCCCATTGTAAGCAGCAGTCCTGCCCTGCTTTATGGCAGCTGAGATTCTAGCTATCTGTATAACAGAACATTCTGTCCCAGTGGCTGCACAGATCCTATCTGATCCCCATTGTAAGCAGCAGTCCTGTCCTGCTTTATGGCAGCTGAGATTCTAGCTATCTGTATAACAGAACATTCTGTCCCAGTGGCTGCACAGATCCTATCTGATCCCCATTGTAAGCAGCAGTCCTGTCCTGCTTTATGGCAGCTGAGATTCTAGCTATCTGTATAACAGATCATTCTGGGGAATGTATACTGTAAGTATTGATATTAATTGATATTTCTTAAAAAATATAAATATGTGTTCCTTTTGCATAATTCTGATTACATTATTCTGGAGATGATCAGAGTCATATTGTCTGTTCTCTGCGCACAACAAGTGCTTCGCGTTGGCCCCCAGAATCCCCGGCTTCCCACTGGCCTTAAGTGCAGAGAAACAAAATAATAAGCGAGTGAAGAAAAATTAAATATTTATTGGTTTAGTTAAAATACATCTGTTCTGAGTGGCGGCAAAACAGGAAAGATATAGGAATTAGGATTCAGTGTTTATTCCTTGTCTCCAGAGTCTCCGCTCTGAAAGGCTTTGACATATTTGGCAACTGTGATGGACGTATGTAATGAAGAACTGCATTGATATTAATATGCACATACAAAGTACAAATCATCTCAGCCGAGCGCGGCAAATAATGGCCGGAATGAGAAATAAAAGGAAGAAAACAATAAAGGATGAGGCCAATGTGAATGTGCAGGAGTCTCTGGGTGAAATGAATAGGCCACAGATATAAGAAATGAACTTCCCAAAACTCCCTCCCTCTCTTAGGGGTGAATTTACTTTATTGGACTCTGAATATATTTGTATAATATAAAAATTTATAAATAATGACGCCAACATTGTCCAAACAGTCCAATAATCAGCAGCCTATTGTTTATGGTGTGTCAGGTTTATGTACAGGGAGATAACATAAGCCTATTCTAGTATAAGTATTCCCTGTACTAAGCACAATTCAGCAGGAACAGCCCCCTAAGTTTTCTCATAGTCTGTACAGAGAGATCCCATAAAACTATGGCAGCATAGGTATTCCCTGTACTAAGCACAATTCAGCAGGAACAGTCCCTAAATTTGCTCATTGTCTGTACAGAGAGATCCCATAAAACTATGGCAGCATAGGTATTCCCTGTACTAAGCACAATTCAGCAGGAACAGTCCCCTAAGTTTGCTCATAGTCTGTACAGAGAGATCCCATAAAACTATGGCAGCATAGGTATTCCCTGTACTAAGCACAATTCAGCAGGAACAGTTCCTAAGTTTGCTCATAGTCTGTACAGAGAGATCCCATAAAACTATGGCAGCATAGGTATTCCTCTGTACTAAGCACAATTCAGCAGGAACAGCCCCCTAAGTTTGCTCATAGTCTGTACAGAGAGATCCCATAAAACTATGGCAGCATAGGTATTCCCCTGTACTAAGCACAATTCAGCAGGAACAGTCCCTAAATTTGCTCATAGTCTGTACAGAGAGATCCCATAAAACTATGGCAGTATAGGTATTCCCTGTACTAAGCACAATTCAGCAGGAACAGTTCCTAAGTTTGCTCATAGTCTGTACAGAGAGATCCCATAAAACTATGGCAGCATAGGTATCCCCTGTACTAAGCACAATTCAGCAGGAACAGTCCCTAAGTTTGCTCATAGTCTGTACAGAGAGATCCCATAAAACTATGGCAGCATAGGTATTCCCTGTACTAAGCACAATTCAGCAGGAACAGTTCCTAAGTTTGCTCATAGTCTGTACAGAGAGATCCCATAAAACTATGGCAGCATAGGTATCCCCTGTACTAAGCACAATTCAGCAGGAACAGTCCCTAAGTTTGCTCATAGTCTGTACAGAGAGATCCCATAAAACTATGGCAGCATAGGTATTCCCTGTACTAAGCACAATTCAGCAGGAACAGTTCCTAAGTTTGCTCATAGTCTGTACAGAGAGATCCCATAAAACTATGGCAGCATAGGTATTCCCTGTACTAAGCACAATTCAGCAGGAACAGTTCCTAAGTTTGCTCATAGTCTGTACAGAGAGATCCCATAAAACTATGGCAGCATAGGTATTCCCTGTACTAAGCACAATTCAGCAGGAACAGTTCCTAAGTTTGCTCATAGTCTGTACAGAGAGATCCCATAAAACTATGGCAGCATAGGTATTCCCTGTACTAAGCACAATTCAGCAGGAACAGTTCCTAAGTTTGCTCATAGTCTGTACAGAGAGATCCCATAAAACTATGGCAGCATAGGTATTCCTCTGTACTAAGCACAATTCAGCAGGAACAGCCCCCTAAATTTGCTCATAGTCTGTACAGAGAGATCCCATAAAACTATGGCAGCATAGGTATTCCCTGTACTAAGCACAATTCAGTAGGAACACTCCCTAAATTTGCTCATAGTCTGTACAGAGAGATCCCATAAAACTATGGCAGCATAGGTATCCCCTGTACTAAGCACAATTCAGCAGGAACAGTCCCCTAAGTTTGCTCATAGTCTGTACAGAGAGATCCCATAAAACTATGGCAGCATAGGTATTCCCTGTACTAAGCACAATTCAGTAGGAACACTCCCTAAATTTGCTCATAGTCTGTACAGAGAGATCCCATAAAACTATGGCAGCATAGGTATTCCCTGTACTAAGCACAATTCAGCAGGAACAGTCCCCTAAGTTTTCTCATAGTCTGTACAGAGAGATCCCATAAAACTATGGCAGCATAGATATTCCCCTGTACTAAGCACAATTCAGCAGGAATAGTCCCTAAGTTTGCTCATAGTCTGTACAGAGATATCCCATAAAACTATGGCAGCATAGGTATTCCCTGTACTAAGCACAATTCAGCAGGAACAGTCCCTAAGTTTGCTCATAGTCTGTACAGAGAGATCCCATAAAACTATGGCAGTATAGGTATTCCCCTGTACTAAGCACAATTCAGCAGGAACAGTCCCCTAAGTTTTCTCATAGTCTGTACAGAGAGATCCCATAAAACTATGGCAGCATAGATATTCCCCTGTACTAAGCACAATTCAGCAGGAATAGTCCCTAAGTTTGCTCATAGTCTGTACAGAGATATCCCATAAAACTATGGCAGCATAGGTATTCCCTGTACTAAGCACAATTCAGCAGGAACAGTCCCTAAGTTTGCTCATAGTCTGTACAGAGAGATCCCATAAATCTATGGCAGCATAGGTATCCCCTGTACTAAGCACAATTCAGCAGGAACAGTCCCTAAGTTTGCTCATAGTCTGTACAGAGAGATCCCATAAAACTATGGCAGCATAGGTATTCCCTGTACTAAGCACAATTCAGCAGGAACAGTCCCCTAAGTTTGCTCATAGTCTGTACAGAGAGATCCCATAAAACTATGGCAGCATAGGTATCCCCTGTACTAAGCACAATTCAGCAGGAACAGTCCCTAAGTTTGCTCATAGTCTGTACAGAGAGATCCCATAAAACTATGGCAGCATAGGTATTCCCTGTACTAAGCACAATTCAGCAGTTTTTACTCCTGGAAAGCCTTGTGAATTCTATATATATGGACATTAAATATCATATATTTCAATGTGAGCGTTCTGTAACAATAAAACATTTTATTGCCTTTATTGTCATGGGAAATGTCATTCAATGAGACTACCTGTAAATCTAAATAGCAAAGAATGGGACAAACGAGAATGGGGCTTGAATGGGTTACATGATCCTCCGAAGTCTTTGTGATTCTTATGTGTGCAAAGAGGTCCAAAAAGGATAGAGGTCTACTGACATGTCTGTATATGTTCACCCAGTTTATTTATCCTTACCCTTCTCCCCCCCAAGAAAAAACCCCCATCTCAAGGTCCATATACCGCAGCCAAGCTGACTGGACACCCTCGGAAACCCAGCCTGCTCCCACGCTCCCACGAAACCCCCTATCCGTAAGCTCAGTACCCATCCAGTGCCCCTCCATCATTGTGCTCTAGGCAGGTGCATCTTCTGTTTGCCCCTAGTTCTGGCCCTGCTTTATACCCACTACCCAGTTCCATACATTTCCTTCCTAAAGGGCTGGGCAGCCATTAAAACTAATGAGTACTTTTTTGGATTTGGAGGTTTCTCTGCTGCATAGGCAGAGGGGAATTTTTCAGTTTGAAGTGCAAGTAAATAGATTTTCTACACAAATTCCTTATAAAATATCCATATGGCTGAATCCATGTGTAATGCTCCAAAAATTCAGGGTCGATTTCAGTGGTGTAACTTCAATACAGCAGACCCTGTGGTTGCAGGGACAGGCCTGGGGATAACAGGACTAGGGTTTCCACCTGTCCAGTTTTGACCTGGACAGCACGGTCTTCAGAAGGATTGCTTGCTTATGACCCAAAGCGTAGCATAGAGAAGCAGGTCATGTTGGGGTTTTAGGAGGGCAGCCCAAGACCCCCTTTTTTCTTGTGGCTTGAATGGGATTGGACAGTTTAGGAGTCTAAGGAGGAGGCAGGTGGAGAGTCATGCAGAGGTACTGGTCTTACCTCAACAGTTGGTTCCAGACAGTGGTAGAAGCAGAAGCTCACAATGTCCCACCCTTTATTCCTATGAAGTGAGGGAGTGGGGGGTTGTGTTTGTTGTTGCGGTTGGCAGAGGGTGACTGCTCCAGGGGGAAGGCAACTGAGGTAGTTGACAGGGAGCAGGAGTAGCTTGAGAGGCCTGGTGTCCTGATGGGAAGGTAGTCAAGCCTTGGTTTAGGGTGAGGAGAAAAGAAGCAGGACCCAGGTGTTACATGGGAATTAGGTTTTGCCCTGTTGGCGAGTAGGAATATATGGTTATGTAACAGTGTGTTATGCAAATGGCCCTGTTACAAGTCTAGAGTGTTATACATGTTAAATTGTAATTAAATGTCATGGTTAATAAAATATTAACTGCTGCCTTCTCTTTCCCAACTATAGTCTGAGTGTCTTTATTAGGGAATTGGAACCGGTTGAGTGGTTGTTGGGTAAGTACAGGAGGGGATGGGTTGCAGTCCCGACCATGCACCCGTCATGGTTTCTCAAATTTGGAAAACTGGGAAGGATTTTCCAAGATTGATGTGGCAAACGAACAATTGCCACATCATTGCCCCACCCTTGTGATGGTACTGCTCCACCCCCTGTGATGCCACTGTCTTCCAACCCCTTGGCTGGATCTAGAGGCAGGGATAGATGGGAATCTAAAGGAGACCTGGATTGTGTGGTTTGTTATATGGTAGTTTCCCCTCACCTGAACCTGCAGCCTGAGGCTTTACCAAAACATGACTAGGGGGAATGGCAATTTAACAGCCATTTTAATGGATTTCTTGGATTCCACCTCATTATTGTAGCCTACAACTCTGGGTAATGTCACTTCTGTATCCTATGGCTTAACACCAATCTCTCTCCTGAACTGTTATTCCAATTGGAATAAATCAAACCATCAAGACGTGGTTCCATCAGCAGCGAGAGAGAGAGAGAGAGAGAGAGAGAGAGAGAGAGAGAGAGAGAGAGAGAGAGAAAGAGAGAGTGCAAAGGGTTAAACTAAAATCCAATGCATTTTTATTTTTACTTCTTAAAAGAAAACTCTATGGAAATAATTGCCCTTCTTCCAAGAAAATGGCTAACTTTATATATTGTGATCAGCGAGGTCATTGAGGTAATATATGGACCATAATATTCTGTATAACTGAATTATTTACATTACTGCTGTTTGTCTTGGTTAGGCCGACTCGCTGCCCCGCGCGCAGAGACCTCCTCTAATGGGAATAAAATAGGATTTAGCACCTACTGAATAATGTTTCTGTCCGCTTTATACTATAGATAAATTGAAGAAATTGACACATAAAGCTTTGGTTACATTTTCATTTCATTGCCCTTTTGTAAAGTAACACGAGAGAGGAATGAAGCCGCGGCGCTGGGCTCTTTATTTCTTCTTAATTCGCTAAGAGGGCTGCGCCGCGGTTCCAGAAATGAATCTGCGTCGAGGCGACTGGTCACTCGGGAGGATCGATTATATCGGGGTGAAACTGAACTACAGAGGTTCTAATGATGGTGGAAGGTTATAAATGGGGTCATCAGTTGAACCCAGGAATCTCTGATCAATAACGTTCTGGTTTTCTATCATTGTAACTATAGGCGCCAACTTGGATGAATGGGGATCATTATCTCTTGTGAAAAGTGATTCGCTTGGAGTTTTTTTGGCTCTGCGGCAAATAAGACGCCAAGACAAAATCGCCACAGAGACAAAAAAGTCGCCAATAAGATAAAAGGCCCATTGGCTTTAATGCATGTGGACAAAAAAGTCGCCAAGACAAAAAATTCGCTGAGACACAAAAGTCTCCAAAAGACTAAGGGGCCGATTCACTAACTTCGAGTGAAGGATTCGAAGTAAAAAAACTTCGAAGTGTTTTTTGGGCTACTTCGACCATCGAATGGGCTACTACGACCTTCGACTTCGAATCGAACTATTCGAACTAAATAAACTAAGTAATAAAAAGTAGCAATAACAATAAGGGCCAGATTTATCAAGGATCAAATTGAAAATTTCAACTTTCGAATTTCGAGTTTATTTTAGTGTAATTCAACTAGGGAATAGTTCAAATTCGATTCGAGTTTAAACAAAAAAATGATCATGTACTGTCCCTTTAAGAATAAAAATTTGACTATTCGCCATCTAAAACCTGCCGAATTGGTATTACAATCAATTTGGAGTCATTTGGTGGACTTTTGAAAAAAAATAATTTTGTGTGAAAAAACTCGAATCGAATTCGATTCGAGTTTGCAGGTGGATCCTATTCACCCAAATGTAACTTTTTTTTAAAATAAATTTCGATTGGTTGATTTGTTTTGGAATTTCGAGTTTATGGGAGTTTTTAGAAACTCCCATAAACTTGAAATTCGACCCTTGATAAATCTGCCCCTTTCGGAGTATTTGCCTTTTAGATGGGGTCAGTGACCCCCCCAATTGAAAGCTGGAAAGTGTCATAAGAAGAAAGCAAATTACTCAAAAACTGAAAAAGAGAAAATGAAGGCCATTTGAAAAGTTGCTTAGAATGAGCCATCCTATAACATAGAGCACTAGAAGTAAACAAAAAGGTGAACTACCCCCGAAGGAATTATAACACAATGGGGCTCATTTATCAACACTGGGCAAATTTGCCCATGGGCTGTTACCTATAGCAACCAATCAGATTGCTGCATTCATTGTTCTTCTTGCAGCTGGCTTTATAAAGCTAATCACGGATTGGTTGCTATAGGTAGCAGCCCACGGGTAAATTTGCCGAGTGTTGATAAATGAGCCCCAATAAGAGGCCTATGGAGGTGACTTGCCAGTCTATGCAACAATGGCTAAGCTGCGAATTTTAGCGAATTTTTGGCAAAGAGAAACGCGTCAGATTCGTCCATCTCCATTTTATTTTCCTCTATAAGTCATAAAATATATATGTGGGGATCATCCCCTCTTATTTATTACTCTTTGGCTAAAGAATTTCCTTTGGAAACGTATGTTGGAAACAGAAGAACAGAAGGCGGAAACAGGCCACGGATCAAGACAAATGGAAGGGATAAAGAAGAGAAAGCCGTAAGAGCTCATTGTGACACTTCAGGAGATAAGGATTATTTCTAATACTCAGAGCTGTCTGATTAGTGTCAGCTACAAACTACCCCCGCAACTTTTAAAGCAAAGTAATTCTACTTATGTGCCACAGAGCTCACCGAGCCTCCGGGAAGGAACACATATTACTTTACTGTAAGAGATGAGAGAATTAGTTTAACACCTTCTACCTCAGAAAACTCAGAGGAAGAAAATCTCTGTTGTGCGTGAAAAGAAAGCTAAAACTATATATATATATATATATATATATATATATATATATATATATATATATATATACTGCATATAGGGGTATATTTATCAAAGAGTGAAGTTAGAGATCACCACAGTCCTCTAGCTTGAAATTCCGCCACTCTCCATTCATTTCTAGCGATACTTCATCAGTGCGAGCATTTCATAGCGAAGATTCACTAGCGTTTTACTGAGAAGTCGCTAGTGATCTTATGCTTAGGTCAATTTGAACAGGGTGGATGCATTAAAAATGTATGGACAAAAAAGTTAGTTTGGACTTTTGCAGGCAATCCCGCTTAAAAAAAAGGAAAAGTCGCCAGCGTTTTTTCAACTTGAATGCATTTCCAGCAGACAGGATATGATGTAAGTGACAGAAGATTGAGGAAGATGCAGCTGCTTTTAAAGGGATACTGTCATGGGAAAAAATTTTTTTTCCAAAATGAATCAGTTAATAGAGCTACTCCAGCACAATTCTGCACTGAAATCCATTTCTCAAAAGAGCAAACAGATTTTTTTATATTCAATTTTGAAATCTGACATGGGGCTAGACATATTGTCAATTTCCCAGCTGCCCCAAGTCATGTGACTTGTGCTCTGATAAACTTCAATCACTCTTTACTGCTGTACTGCAAGTTGGAGTTATTTCACCCCCCCTCCCTTTCCCCCCAGCAGCCAAACAAAAGAACAATGGGAAGGTAACCAGATAGCAGCTCCCTAACACAAGATAACAGCTGCCTGGTAGATCTAAGAACAACACTCAATAGTAAAATCCAGGTCCCACTGAGACACATTCAGTTACATTGAGAAGGAAAAACAGCAGCCTGCCAGAAAGCATTTCTCTCCTAAAGTGCAGGCACAAGTCACATGACCAGCGGCAGCTGGGAAATTGACAATATGTCTAGCCCCATGTCAGATTTCAAAATTGAATATAAAAAAATCTGTTTGCTCTTTTGAGAAATGGAGTTCAGTGCAGAATTCTGCTGGAGCAGCACTATTAACTGATGTGTTTTGAAAAAAACATGTTTTCTGATGACAGGATCCCTTTAAGCACTTTGCCTGGTCTGAGGTGGCAAAATCAACTCTGGTAAAAGAGGTAACGCTCAGTAAAATTCGCACTTTAGTAAATTTGTGGAGTAACAACCATTTGCCTGAGCGAAAAGTTGCCTGGCGATAGAGAGTGTGGACAAACGCTAGCGACAGCCTCTTTCAATAGCGAATTGTCGTCTGCCCCTGTTAGTGAATTGTTGATGTCCCTGCGGATTGGATTTCTGGTGAATTTTCACTAGTGACGGCCACTTAGCCCTTTAGTAAATCTGCCCCCATGTATACAATCACCAACATGAATCAGCCATTGCTAATTTCCTTGGCTGCCATACTAAATAACCCCCAAAGGGTCATTTAAGTAACTCAAGTGCCATTTTGGACACATTTTGGCATGTTTTTTACCCATATTGCAGTTAAACCCACAAAGCCCAGCAGTTATAGCAGACACGTCAAACCTAGTGATGAGCAACATTTTTCTCCAGGTTTCATCATGTTTCACACTAAAAAAGATGCCCATAGACTCTTTTAGGTGAAAAAAATAGTTGCACGTCAAAAAATTTACGTGTGACAAAATAAATTGTCTGAGTGTAATAATAAAAATTAAAGCAATTTCTTGTGCAGGTTTTTACAAATTGGAAACAAGTTGCAGTCAAAATTGTGTGGGTAGGGATTGCATTGTTTCTTGTGTGTGCCATTAAAATTATGTTTGTTTGGAATAGTTTGGGGGTTCCTATTGATGCTCCCACTAGAGGAATTCTGGAACTAACAGCAGGGGTAGCTCCTGGGTTTCTTAGCAACAATATGTGATTCAGGAGAAGAGATACAGTAGGAAAGATGATCCATGGTGCAACAATACAGAAGATTGTGTTTGGACATCAACAATGCAGTGTTTTTTTTAAAAAAAAAATTGAAAATCGTAATTTCAGCTGTTCGTAAATTTGAGCCGAGGTCAGTTACATAGTTACATAGTTAAATTGGGTTCAACCCCTCCAAATGAAAACCCAGCCCCATACACACACCCCTCCCTACTGTCACATAAATGATATATCCCCATATCTATACTAACTATAGAGTTTAGTATCACAATAGCCTTTGTATTATGTCTGTCCAAGAAATCATCCAAGTCCCTCTTATAGTCATTAACTGAATCATCACCCGGCAGTGCATTCCACAACCTCACTGTCCTCACTGTGATGAACCCCCTACTCTGTTCCTTTAAATGAAACTTCTTTTCCTCTAGTCTGAAGGGGAGGCCTCTGGTACGTGATTCTCTTTATGGGTAAAAATGTCCCCTGCTATTTGTCTATAATGTCCTCTAATGTACTTGTAAAGTCTAATCATGTCCCCTCACAAGCGCCTTATATCCAGAGAAAACAACCCCAACCTTGTCAGTCTCCCCTCATAATTTAACTCTTCCCTCCCTCTAACCAGTTTAGTTGCACTTAGTCTCTGCACTCTCTCCAGCTCATTTATATCCCTCTTAAGGACTGGAGTCCAAAACTGCCCCCATACTCCAGATGAGGCCTCACCCGGGACCTATAAAGAGACACAATTATGTTTCATCCCTTGAGTTAATGCCCTTTTTTATAGAAGAACTTTATTTGCTTTAGTAGCCACAGAATGACACTGCCCAGAATTAGACAACGTGTTATCTACAAAGACCCCAAGATCCTTCTCATTTAAGGAAACTCCCAACACACTGCCATTTAGTGTATAACTTGCATTTATATTATTTTTGCCAAAGGGCATAACCTGCATTTATCAACATTGAACCTCATTTTCCAGTTTGCTGCCCAGTTTCCCATGTGTCTTCAGCCTTAAGGAAACTCTTTCTGACCTTTAAATATGTCCAGCTGCCCCAATGTCTCCACTTTTCTACTTATGTGTAGGACAAAAAACGAGGTTAAAGACTAGAGTTGAGCACATTTTTTTTCACCAGGTATGGATTCACGGTAAAAACCCTCATTTCACCACCTGGAATTTTTTTTTTGTGAAGCAGCGGCAAAAATTCACTGACAAAAAAAATTTGCTGTGACAAAAAAGTTTCGGAGACAAAAAGTCGCTGCAAGAAAATACACTGATTGACTTGAATGCATAAGATAATTCTTGTGTCGTCTATTGACTTCAATACTGTATGTTTTTTTTCATGAATTTTTCTCCTGACCTCACCTGTAGCACAATCTGTAGTCTTGCTCCCACCCCATGTTCCTCTTGTGTGTTACCGTTATTGTCTGTAGGAAGAAGAAATCAAATTGGATGGGGAAAAAAACCTTTCTGTGAATGAATTTATTAATTGAATAAAGTTTTAATTTGTCTTCTGATCCCTATGATTATTACTTGGTTTAATTAGTAGTTGAGTTGTTGAGTGGCTATGACAAGCTATAATATAGCGTTCCAAATATTTTACGAATTTGGATTTGAGCGAATAAAAGAAAGCCATTGAATTTAATGAGCTCGTATTAAAATAACTCGGCCTGATGAGCCTGAAGGTTATTCAGGGTGAGATTTGGGGAGAATACTCGTTAGATCTCCTGGATATATCAGAAACCCATCTTGAAGGTCTGGGTTAAAACGTATTTCCTAACTTAGATATTCTTTCTTGAAACAATGGCTGAATGAGTGATGCCACATGCCATCCTATATCTGTAACCCTAAGCAATGGGTGGTCCTCCAAATGGGTCATGAACTGAAAAATGTCTAAAAACAGTCGAGGTGGTTTATTGAAGCAGGCAAATTTTCGCGGGAGATTCTCAACTTTATTCGCTAGCGGCGATATGAGGAAATTTGCCACATATTCTTCACAGGTGAATTTATTCGCCATCACTAATACCCAGGCTTGAAACAAATCCTATAGTCGGCATTGCAACGGCATCCTGGGAGTCCTTTTATGTTGAATTTGGCACAAAAATGCGGCGTCATGACATCACACATTTACACCCAAAACCACGCACAACCATGGGTGCCGCCATCTTGGATTCCCCACGGATGGGAGCAGGAATGCTCCATAGCGTTCCTGGCAGTTTCTAATAAATTCCAGAATCATGACACCTGCCCTAAATCCCAAAGAATAATTTAGTGTATTTTATGTTTATTGTTGTGCATTAACAACAGAAGCGATTTTTGTCTGGAAACAGTCATTTAAATCTTTCAAAACCTTTAAAAGGTGAATGCGTGAATCAGATCGACAACATATGTTCTATAGAGACATATAATAAATCAGTAAAGATGTGTTGGGCAAGTCATTCTCTCTCTACCAACTATTTCATATTTCCTGCACCAAGGGAGGAATTGTCGTGAGACACAATCTCCTCTTTGTTTAACGATCATTTCAATTTGATTTTCTTATGACGACTCATTGCAGCTGCTATATCTTTGCAAGAAATAGGTACAGTAGTTCCTCTGCAAATGCAACTTGAAAAGTAACACCTTCTTCATGGACGTCTGTTGGATGTGGATATGGAAGCTGTGATGAATCATCTGCATTCTCATGATCCTGAGAGCATCTATATATAATATCATAGTCATATGAAAATAGGAGACGTTCCCAGTGTTGCATTCGAAGTGCTGCCAATGTTGGAACGGCAGATTTTGGCCCAGAAGTGGTTTGTGATCAGTGACCAATGGAAATTTCCTTCCATAAAGATATTTATGTAATGTTTTTACTCCAAAAATGATACCTAGTGCCTCCCGCTCTATTTGAGCATAGTTGCTCCCTGTCCGAGTTAGGGTTCTAGACGCAAAAGCAATTGTATGTTCTTCTCCATTAGGCAGTGTATGTGATATAACAATGCCAACTCTATAGGGCGAGCCATCGAATGCTAATCTTAGTGGCTTATTGGGGTCATAGTGTGCTAGCCACTTGCTGTTGGTTAGTCTTTGCTTTGCATCCTGAAATGCCTTTTCATACCCAGCTGACCAAGTCTATTTGGTATCTTTCTGCAAAAGTTCAGGTAAGGGTTACAGCAATGGGGACAAATTAGGAAGGAAACGTCCATAGTAATTTAGCAGTCCTGAGAAAGAGCGTAGTTCAGACACATTTGAAGGTGCATTAACAGTAGCAGTTAACTTCTGTTGGATGAAGACCTTGTTCATCTATGCAATATCCTAAGTATTCTACAGACTCTTGGAGAAAGTGACACTTGGGGGCAAATTCACTAACTTCGAGTGAAGGATTCGAAGTAAAAAAACTTTGAATTTCGAAGTTTTTTTTGGGCTACTTCAACCATCGAATGGGCTACTTCAACCTTCGACTACGACTACGACTTCGAATCGAAGGATTCAAAGTAAAAATCGTACGACTATTCGACCATTCGATAGTCGAAGTACTGTCTCTTTAAAAAAAAACTTCGACCACCTAGTTCGGCATCTAAAAGCTACCATTTAGGCCGTAGGCTTGGCTAACTTTTTTTGATCGAAGGATATTCTTTCGATCGTTGGATTTAAATCCTTAGAATCGTTCGATTCGAAGGATTTAATCATTCGATAGAAGGAATAATCCTTCGATCGTTCGATCGTACTATCTGCGCTAAATCCTTCGACTTTGATATTCGAAGTCGAAGGATTTTAGTTCCTAGTCGAATATCGAGGGTTAATTAACCCTCGATATTCGACCCATAGTGAATCGGCCCCTTAGACAATTTTACTCGCACTGCAGATGCTTTTAATTTTGATAACACATTATCTAACAACGCCAAGTGCTCTTCAACAGATGAACCTGTAATCAAAATGTTATCCAGAAAACAGACCACATGATTGGTTCCTTGCAGAATGTGATCCATTGCAAGCTGAAAAATTGCTGGAGCTGTTAATACTCCAAATGGCAAGGGCTGATATTGGAACAAACCCTTATGTGTGTTGATGGTAAGATATTGCTTTAAATCCTGATCCAGATAGCTGTTGATAAATCTATTTTGCTAAAGTATTTACCTCCAGCAAGTGTAGCAAAGAAGTCCTCAGCATTTGGAAGTGGGTTGGGTTCTGGTTCTACACAGCAATTGACAATGACTTTGTAGTCACCACAAAGTCTAATAGTTTTGTACTTTTTGGGAACCACTATGATTGGGGCAGCCCAGCTGCTGTACTTAACGCGTGACACAATACCATAACTTTCTAGTTCTTTCTCCATAGGTTCTTTCGGGGCATATGGCAAGGGATGTGGCTTATGAAAAATGGGTTTTGCATCTGAACTTACTGTGATAGTTGCTTTTAGCCCCTTTATATTGCCAAAACCTTCCTTAAAGAGAGAGTCATGCTTACTCAACACCTGTTTCAGATTTTTAGGTAGCTGGAGACAATGTAACAATGTAAACTCTCATTTTAACTCTCGCTTTTACGTCTTAAACTCTCATTTAAAAAAAACTCAAAACAAATTTGAATGTTTGCTTATTTATTAGAAAATCTGAATATAAAAAACTCAATTAAATAAAATTGTGAAAAACAACTTGAATACCTTGAATTTGTGAGTTTACAAGCTCAAAGACATGAATGAAAAAGTTGCTTACATTTTCAGCAGCTTTTACGTCTTGATTCAAGTTTTTTGAGATTTTTTGTGATTAATATAGCTTGAGGTTTTGAAACTCTTATTCAAAATTGTGAGGCTTAGCTCAATAAAAAAAAACTTGAATCATGGCAGAAATTTAAATTAGAGCTTTGTTAAACCATCCCTTTATTATTCGAGTTTTTGCGATTCTACCTTCCTTCTTCAAGAAGGTCCAAGACCATTTATACTTCCATTGGGTCAGCTGATCCTGCCACAACATCTAAAATAACATGGCAGGGCTGCCCTAAACTCTTTTACCATATAGTCTATCTAAGCCTAACCTCTTTTTTTGGCTATTTTACAAAGCTCCAGCTGCTCTGCATGATTGAACACCATTACATAGTGACTCCACAACTCAGATGGGCCTTCTCAAATGTACTAGTGGAAGGGCACCATTTTGTTCTTAACCGGGAACTGTTTATTACTAAATATTCAAGGGCTTAATATTGAGTTCACCATGGGTATTACACCACATTCGTTCCCAATTAACTCATTTTAGTTATACAAAATCACCCCCCCCCGCATCCAGCTTTAGTCCAAAAAGAAAGAACCACAAAAAGAAAGAACCACACGATTCATCCCCTTTTACAGGCTACGGAACAGGAAGCTCTACCCCATGTCCAATGGGAAGACATTTCTTCTCTATCAGTTGTTCGAGTACTATAGGTTCTTGGCCCCTAGCTTATCTCAAAAATGGGGGGGGGGATTCTTAGAAAAATGGGGTGATTGGGGCAATGAAATTAGAATTTTATTAGCCAGATCTGATTGTAAGGGCTGAGAAGCTGATCTGGAGTTAAGTAGGTATAGGCGAATTTTTTCGCCTTGTTTCGGCAAAAAAATGACGACCATAAACTTGTATGGCGTTGTGCGTCAAAATAAAAAGACGCGCTCCAAAAAATTTTTGCGGCGTGACAAAATTTTTATGACGCTCATAGACTTTAATGGGCGTTGGCGACATTTCGCTATACATTCATGTTTTACCAGGAGAAAAAAGAATATTTAGGTAATTTGAAATTTTTACATGTATTTTTTAAACCTGGGATATTCACATAGTTGCAGTTTTGTCCAGCTCTGTCCTTGTGGACTACACAGGATTTTAATTTGTAGTCTTAACTAATCTTTGGAGAGGATTAAGAACCACAATTCAACATAAAATGAATAATAACCAAGTCATCTTTATGAATTACACTCCCGGGAATGCCAGAGATGTGCCATCTATTTTCCCAACATAAACCAATGAATAAAAAAAAACCTCACCCCTGATTTTGCATTCTGATGTGTTTCAAAAGGGGTGAATTTTTTTGGAGGGCAGTTTAATAACAACTGGGAATGCTTCACCTCATCCATTTTCTATGAAATAAAACTGAAACACTTAACTAGGGAGTGCATAAAACAAATCTCTCAGGCTGACCGCTAGATTATTACTTTGCTGAATTTTTAAGAGTTGCCAGGGTTCAGCATTTATTTTAACTACACAAAGTTAATAAAAACACAAATATTGGCGAGGATGTTTAATATCTATTATCTTCACCCCTTGGCCGTTGGTAAATAACCCCTAAGTGTTGTGCGATTTCAGAGCAACCGCACATAAGCTGAGCTCAAATTAATGTTCCTCCAAGGCTCTTAGATAATTAGTTTTTGCTGAATGAAAGTGGGAGATAATTGAATAGCCCTCTGTTATTGCAGCAGTCATATTTTTTTTTATATATATTGCCTCGTAATTAACAACTGCCATCCTGATGGTGGTGATTCCATTCTACAAGACATGCTATTGTCCATGTTATTTTTAATAGTTGCTTTTTTGGAAGCTGGTGTAATATTTGTTTTAATCAGGGCTGCCTGTGCTTGTGAATAGGGAGGAGATATCAGCTCAAATCCATCTGGAAACTACACATTTTGCTCAAGAAACATGGATGTTCTGTTCACAAATTCAAAAAAGGCTTCATGTTCATTCTGTGCTGAGAACTATTTTGTCTGTTCTCTTTTGTGCTCTGTTGAGTTGCCATTAAATTTGGGAAAACACATTCACTTATGGAAACCAATACTTAGGGGGTTATTTACAAAACTCAAGATGTTCTCATTATATTATTAAAACTAATTCAACCAAACTCCCATTCACAATTTCATCAATAAAATAACTCCAAAAAATTTGTTGTGCAAAAAGAAACTTGAAAAAAATTCAATCCTACAAATTTTTAGAATTTCACTTGACAAAAACCCAGAATTTTTCGGATTTGCTGACTGAAAACCAGGAATTATTTGGATTATCGTACAAAACCCAGAATAGATCATTATATCTTCCCATTGTAGGTGCCATCTCGGGTCATTTTGTCTGGTCATGTGCTTTCAGAAAGAGCCAGTGCTGCTCAATGGAACTGCTTTCTGACAGGCTTTTGTTTCTCCTACTCAATGCAACTGAATGAGTCGCAGTGGGACATGGATTTTTACTATTGAGTGCTGTTTTATATCTACCAGGGAGCTGCTATCTGATTACCTTCCATTGTTCTGCTAATTGGCTGATGGGCTGATGGGCTGATGGGCTGCAGGTGGGAATGAAGGGGTGATATCACTGCAATTTGCAGTACAGCAGTAAAGAGTAACTGAAGTTTATCAGAGCACAAGTCACATGACTCGGGGCAGCTGGGAAACTGACTATGGCAAGCCCCATGTCAGATTTCAAAATTAAATATAAAAAAATCAGTTTGATCTTTTGAGAAATGGATTTCAGTGCAGAATTCTACTCGAGCAGCACTATTAACTGATGTGTTTTGAAAAAAAACATGTTTTCCCATGACAGCATCCCTTTTATGCAGCCCATAATTCTAGAGTTATCCAAGAATGCACAGAAAGATGATAGTTTGGGATGGAATTCTTAACCAATACAATTCTATATTATTGTATTGTAAGGATATTGACTGAGAAATGTGCATTTGATGAGATCACTTAAATACCATCTGTATGCATCTGTACATATAGGAATTTCCTTTACAGCCTACTGAGCATTTCTAGAATACTAATAACATGCACAGTGGGTTATGTTTTCCCTTTTAAATGAGCGTCAAGGATCAATTTGCTACAGAACTTGCCGCCTCGCTCAGCACACACAAATCTGAACCTGTTATGTAAGAATATCTCGTTTCATGTAAACACGTGTGGAAGAGCTGGGTACCTGGCATTAGACAATCTGATTTCCATCACAGTCATTTAAGCAGCTTAACCTCCTCTCTGGATTCCTGGGTTTCTTTGGAAGTTCTGTTCTTCCATCAGAAACATGTGTAGCTCCCAAGCTTCTTAAAAATCTTTCATTCTTGACCAAGCTCTCAAGACGTTTAATCCTGCTTAATTAGGTACATCACCATAAAAGAGATTCCCAAAGGAACATTCCCTTCATCATATTTGAGTCTCCCTCTGTTTTAATATCAAGTGAAAATATCCAACAACACACACTAGTTAAGCAGAGAAGAAAAACATATATACATTATATATATAAAATATTGTACATTTCAATCTATAAATGGCTTTTTAGTTTGCATCATGCCAGGTGAGACTAACCATTTGGCAGTTTACAGTTCATAAATGATTCTGAGGAAAGCTTAGAAGTTGCTTGCCCTTAACTGCTTGCCTAGATATCGACCTTGATCTGCTTAACCCTTTTGGTCTTATTAATTCAAAAATTATTTTATCTACTTCGAACAATTTCAAAATACTTTTCGTTATTTATAAAATACGTTTCCTTATTTATGAAAGCATCCAAAAGAAAAAAACTCGATTGAATACAATTGTGAAAAAAACTTGAATACCTTTAATTGTTTCTAGTTTATAGGCTCAAAATCCTTGAATTTGTGAGTTGACAAACTCGAATATCTTGATTTAAAAAAATGTCTTGAATTTTGCCTAGGAAAACTCCCATTGACTAGTAATGGGCGAATCAGACCCATTTCACTTCAACAAAAATGTGCACAAATAGGCAAATGCATTAAAGTGACAATTTTTTTTTGACGTGCAACAATTATTCTGAAGTGAGACCATTTTTTTCACCCATTGGAGTCTATGGATGTCTTTTTTTCTGCTGAAACCTGGTGAAAAATTTCGTTCATCGCTACCGTTGACTTCTAAATGAATTTGCCAGCTCTTAGATGCAGATTTTTTACTTAATAAATACCAGAGTTTAAATTTGAATTTGTGAGTTTTTGTGCAAAAAAAAATTTGAATTGTGGCAAGAATTCAAATTAGAACCTTGATAAATCATCCCCTATGTGAACCGCAAATGGGACTATTTCCCATCAGTCTGCACACCAGCTTCTTGCTTGGTCCCAACTCCATTAGACCCTCACATCTACTAATTACATATCTGTAGGGGAATAAAAACTTCTTTAAATCCCATCCATGTGTTTGACCCTATAAGCCATTGTGACGTTCTCCTTTAGTAACTTATTATAACAGACACCTAAGGGAATAAGTGGAAATCAAAAGGTGAGAACATATGATGAGCCTCTAGGGCTGAGTTGCAACAGCAGTTGCAGTTGAGAAGTGATGCATTCATGTTAGGAGACCATGTCAAATATCAACAATTATAGCAACTAAAGATGAGGTAAGAGCTTGGATAGGGTAATGGTAGATCAAGTTCCTGCTATTTATGGAATTCTACATTTATATTTAATCCTTTATGTGATTGCTGAATGACAACTGTTGGAAGGATTATCACCAAGGAGGGTGGATCAGTTATAAAATCCTCATTAACGGCTTCAATTAGCCACATTAGTGATTACTTCTCTTTACTTTGACATCTTTCAACACAACATATTTATGGCTAATTCTAAGCAACTTTTCCCTTGGCCTTTATTTTATATTTTTTATATTTTTTAATTATTTGCCATCATCTTCTGACTCTTTCCAGCTTCCAAATGAGGGTCACTGACCCTGCATACAAACAAATGCTCTGTAAGGCTACACATTATTGTTATTGCTTTTCATTACTCATATTTCAGGCCTTTCCTAGTCATATTACAGTCTCATGTTCATATCAATGCATGGTTGCTAGGGTAATTTGCTGAATGTTCAAACTGGAGAGCGGCTGAATAAAAAGTTAACTCAAAAACACAAATACTAAGAAATGAAAACGAAATTGAAATTGTCTCAGAATATCAGTCTCCGTCTCTACATCTTATTAAAATGTAATTTAAAGGTGAAAAACCCTTTAAATATACAATATCTATTTCCTACATTTTTAAAAGGTTTATAAAATATCCTGGATTCACAGCATAGATATTTTTGCACTTACTGCGATGTAGCCCCTGGTTTCTTGGCTTCCCTGGCTTCTTGGCATTAGAGAAGCATATTTCTAAAAGTAACAAACTCCACCATTGAAAGAAAAATTCTACTGAGAATGATTGGTATGAAGAAGCAATTGAGTGACAACAGGATTTGGATAACCCACAGCTGTAGCCTTCAGCCCCTCACCATGAGCAGATGCTTTCCTGATAGTCAAGGAGCAATTTGTTTCAAAGCTATTGTATAAGCTTCAAGCTGTGGGGAGA
This sequence comes from Xenopus laevis, assembly GCF_017654675.1. Classification (NCBI taxonomy): domain Eukaryota; kingdom Metazoa; phylum Chordata; class Amphibia; order Anura; family Pipidae; genus Xenopus; species Xenopus laevis. Next base: position 197,478,270 of record NC_054372.1, on the reverse strand, counting down.
AGGGTTGGAGTAAAAATAGACATACCACTGATGTATTTCCAACCAAATGTAAAGATTATGGAAGGCGCTATAAAAGGTCATGGTTTAGTATGTGTATTTATGTTGATTGTAATTCATAGAAAAGCAAGTTTTGTAGATCATTTTAAAGAAGCTTCATGTTTGGTCCTCAGTTCAATATCAAAGGTGCCAGTACAACGGTCTTCTATTAAAAATTGCTATAAAAACATCCTCCATACACATTTCACCAGCCATTGATACAGAGCCCATAAATAATAATTGGCAGTTACTTCCACTTATTTATTGTTAAAATATGCTAAAACACTTAAATGATCACAACCCACATTTTAGCAAGAAACTGTGTGGAACCACATTTCCCAGACATAACAATTAAGTCAACATCAACAGTTTAAGTAAAAGTCCGCTGTTTGGAACTTCTACATACTGAATTATACTTCCAATAGTGCTTTGTTACAGGGAGACTTAAACACACCTGGAATCCAATTAATGGTCTCTTCTGCACAAATTTAAGATAGGGACAACTAATTCCAAAACCTTAAGGGGTGATTTATCAATGTTCAAATTAAAATTTCTGCCACAATTACATTTTTTTTTGCACAAAACCTCACAAATTTGAGTTTTCAATAACTCGGATGATCAGTATTTTTAAGCACCGTAAACTGAAATGTAAAACTTTGGCATCTAAAAGCTTCTGAGTTCATGTAGAAGTCAGTGGGAGTTGTCCTAGGTTAAGTTCAACCCATTTTGTAAATTTGAGATTTTTGAGCTTTTTCATTTGAGCTTGTAAATGCACAAATTCAATTTGAATTTTTGAGTTGTAAACCACAAATTCGAGCTTTTTGAGCTTACAGTATAAACACACAAGTTTGTGTTTTAGGATCTTGTAATCTCACAAATTCTATATTTTTAAGATTGTAAACTCACAAATTCATGTTTTTTAGCTTGTAAAAACACACATTTGAATTTTTGAGCTTGTAAACCACAAATTTTAACTTGTAAACTCACAAACCTTAGTTGTTTGAGCATGTGAACACACCATTTTTATTCGTTGAGCTTGTAAACTCACATATTTGATTTTTTTGAGCTTGTAAACTCACATATTTGATTTTTTTGAGCTTGTAAACTCACAAATTTGAGTTTTTGAGTTTAAAAACTCACAAGTTTGATTTTTTCCAACTTGTAAACTCATAAATTCTAGCTATTTGAGCTTAACTCACAAGTTCTAGGTTTTTGAGCTTGTAATCACAAAAATAGGAGTTTTTTGAGCTTGTAAACTCACAAATTAAAGGATTTGGAGCCTATAAACTGACACATTTGAAGTTTTTAATAATTAAGTAAACATTGAGTGTTTTTAAATTATGAGTTTATTAAAAGTAGAAAAATACCTCTAAAACCTCACAAATTCGATTTTCGATAATCTCTCAGCATCTATTGACCTAAACAATTGCTTAGCCAGTGGAGATGCTCCTGTCCAGTGGCCAAATGGTAAATCATTTTATATTGAGACATTTATTCTAAAGCCAACCCTGTAAGTGAAACCTGCATATTAATCAATAGTTGTAAAATAGAGACTCTTATAGAGAAACAAGCTGAACCTTTCTGTGCACAGCCTTGCTCATAAAATATATTAATTATTAATACATTTATCAGTGAACTGCTCAGATAAATGAACATCGCTCACAAATCTCCAGTATGTTTATGCATGCATGGGAATTCTAGTTTCTAGAGTAGTGAAGGAATTCTGCAGCCTAGACCTACTACAATGAACACATGGAGGACTTTTTACATGATACAGTATTTATAATATAACCCTTTTTAACAGACATAATATCGGGAGCACTGTATCTTATCAGAAAGGCTGTGTGACTTGTCACCTGATTTCTGTGATGAACTATTTAGTTACATACTGTATATCTGGGGATCTGGGGGTTTCCAGATAATGGATCTTTCTGTAATTTGGATCTACATACCTTAAGTCTACTAGAACATCATGTAAACATTAAATAAACCCAATAGGCTGGTTTTGCTTCCAATAAGGACTAATTATATCTTAGTTGGGATCAAGTAACTGTTTTATTATTGCAGAGAAAAAGGAAATACATTTTAAAAATTTGAATTATTTGATTATAATGGAGTATATGGGAGATGGCATTTCCATAATTCAGAGCTTTGTGGATAATGAGTTCCTGGATGATGGATATATATATATATATATATATATATATATATATATATATATATATATATATATATATACTGTGTATATAGAATATAAATTCTATCTAAATATATAAGAAAATATGAAGTTATACGTAAAAAATAGAATGTATGAAAATTAATATATATATATATATATATATATATATATATATATTTACTGTACTTATATAGAAAACATTTATAGCAAAATATATAATAAAATATAGTTATTCCTTTCTGAGTTTTGTGTACAAGGCAAAGCAGCGTTACTATAAGAAAAGAAAAAAAATCTGTTTGCTAAATGATGTTGATGCCTAATTGTTGGCTTAGACATAGGCAATTAAGTGATAATCTGTTCACCAACAGCGGTAATTATCATTCAGGAAGCCTTGCCAAGATTAAAGAATGAGTGTTGACATTTTGGGTTTTGCAGTCAAATTTTAAAATCAGTTTTGTTTTTTATTTTTTTTTAATTGTGGACAACAGACCTAATAGTGAATAGTGATTTGCAATTTAAATACAGCTATTTTTGGAAACAGGAAAAATGTAACTAGTTCAGAAACAGACATCATATGGTGCTCCATGCAACTAATGGGGCCTAATAAATAGCTTTTTGATAATGAACACTCCTTTCCTGTTACCTGTAATATGTCTGTAGGGGCCCATAGGGGTTAATCTGCCCTTATGGTTTTAAGGCCCTACCCCTTTCCTTAGTTACTAAGCAAAAGCCTATGTATCCATTTGAGTTTAAGCTCAGTGTTATTGGCCGAGGGGTGTAATGACAACTTCCTGCCACACTGCTATATAGTGAGTGTTAAGGAGTTGCCTCTTCCTCTTTGGTTGCTGGATGCTGATCCAGCTGGGTGAGCCCAGGGGAGCCTGAGTACAGCAAGGCCCAGAGAAGCAAGAGTTCTTGAGAGAAGTTGGGGGCCAGGAACCCCCATGAATGAGGTTTAGTGAGAACAGGGTAGACTTGTAATAGTCTCTCTAGGAGAGAAAGGTAGATAGGGTAAAGAGAAAGAGCAGTTGAAGCTCCAACAAGGATTTGCAGCAGGGAGGAGCTTCCCAGCAGGGCCGGGCCAAGGTAGTTCGGCACCTAGGCAAGAGCTTCAATTAGCGCCCCCCCCCCCCGATAGAGCATTACAATTTTCCACCTTACCATGAATATTTAAATAAAGAAAGCAAGAAAATGGACAACACATTAATGAATGAAAGAGTTTTCATATATATATATATATATATATATATATATATATACAGTATATTAACAAAAATAAGGTAAATGTCAGAAAAACAAAACAGTAGGATAATTTGATCCTGTTAAACAAAGTGCAACTAAAGGGTTCACTTAACACCAATAATGAAATGTCCACAACATTTTACTTTTAACACAACTCCTATTAGAATAAGCTAAAACCTTCTCAGTGATGAGGTAGCCCTTACACTGCCAGCCCTCCCATTTTTGAGGTGGCTTAGTATGTAGCTGCAGAGTATTCAGCCAATCCTTCAACCACAGCCATCATACTGCCCCCCCCCCTGTACCTGTGCCTGCAGCCATCCATCATACTGGCCCCCTGTAACTGTGCCAACAATCAGACATAATACTGCCTCCCCTCCGGCAGCCATCATACTGCCCCCAGTACCAGCAGCCGTAATACTGCCCCCATACCAGCAGCCATTCATCATACTGCCCCCCTGTAACTGTGCCAACAGTCAGACATAATAGTGCCCCCCTCCAGCAGCCATAATACTGCCCCCGTACCAGCAGCCATCCATCATACTGCCCCCCTGTAACTGTGCCAACAGTCAGACATCATACTGCCTCCCCTGTACCAGCAACCATCTACTGCCCCTGGCCCCAATTTTTACCTGTGCCAGCAGCAGCCAAAAATAAATTAGATCATGTGGCCCCCAAATATATCTATGTACCTGTGCCAGCCTAGCAGCATTATTAAAAAATATAGCCCCAAATCTGTACCTGGCTGTGCCAGCAGCAGGAACCTTCACAGAACAGAATCCAGTCTTCAGTGCCTGCAAATAGACTGCAAGGCTGCGAGCACTGAGCCACACCAATGCGCCCATTCACCAGCTCTCTCCCGCGTCGGCGTCAGTGACGTCGCTGATGTGCATACGTTTAAGACGCGCTGGCGCTGCACCACCAGCAGTACTAAGTTGCCGACAAGAGGGAGAGGGTGGGCGGAAGTGCTGGAAGGAGGCGGAAGGAGGCGGGAGGTTTTACCACAGGCCAGAGTGCCATAAAAACGGTGAACGGTCAAAATAAATAATTAAATAATCACTTAAAAAAAAAAAAAAAAAAGAAAATGGAAAAAACAAAACATCCTTTTTAATGTGCGCCCCTCACTAATGCCGCCCTAGGCAGCCGCCTACCCTGCCTACCCCTAGTTCCCGCCCTGCTTCCCAGAGACTCTGTGTGATTGGCTCCAGTGCAGGGACCTCAGTGAAGAGGGTGTTAGGTTAGCTGTCAGCTTCCTGATCAGTGCACTGGATGGGAATGGCGTACTGAATAGGGATGGGCGAATTTGAGCCATTTCGCCAAAAATGTGCCTCCAGCGAATTGTCGCAAAGCCCACAGTGAAATTTTTTTGATGCTTGCCACCATACAACTCTATGGGCGTCATTTCCACGGCGAAACAAGGCGAAAAAATTTGCCCATCCCTAGTACTGAATACTGCAACTGCCTATTACCCGATGTGACTGTGTATCATGTGCTAACACCTCATCTGTGTACGTGAGTAAACCTGGGGATATTGTCTTCGCACTAATAAACAGTTTCTTGTTTCATCATAAGAACCTCCTGGCTCCCAATCATTTTGTATGTTTTGTATTCACAGTAGCCTGAGTGTTGTAGTTGCCCTACACCTTAGAGGGAATGCTTCCACATAGCAAAGGCCCTGATCCTGAAGTGTGAGTCCAAATGTAACCATGCTCTGCTCATAACCTGTTCTGGAATTTACAAGTGCCTATTTCATCTTGTTTGACTCCCCCACAGACAGACTCACAGCCTTATTTTTCAGCCTAAACATGACTTCTTAATAGAGGTCTATTATATTGTAATATAAAACTACTGTCACTAACTTTTCCTTAGCCCAGCTGCAAATTCATGATATTAGCAGTATAAAACTGCTAATATCAGAACATGCAAAAGAGAAATATATGTAAATTGCCCAGGGATGCACCGAATCCACTATTTCGGATTTGGCCAAACCCCTAAATCCTTCGCAAAAGATTTGGCCAAATACTGAACCGAATCCTAATTTGCATATGCAAATTAGGTGTGGGAAGGGGAAAAGATTTTTTACTTCCTTGTTTTGTGACAAAAAGTCATACGATTTTCCTCCCCGTCCCTAATTTGCATATGCAAATTAAGATTTGGATTCGGTTCAGCCAGGCAGAAGGATTCTGCCGAATCCGAATCCTGCTGAAAAATGCTGAATCGTGGCCGAGTCCCAAACCAAATCCTGGATTCAGTTCATCTCTAAAATTGCAAAAGTGCTCAAAAGAGCACTTTGAGCATTTTGACATTAATTTGGGTGTGCAACACTTTTCTTTCATGAGAGCTTCCTATTTCAACTATTTTTTTTTTGAAGTGCATTTTATTCACTCCAAATATATCAAAGCAAAACAGGAAACCGGCAGCAGGAGCGAAGAATCCCAGGAGATATTACCAGAGCACAAAACATTTCTCATGTAATGAAGTCCTGACATTGTCTCTTATTCTAAAAGATATTCATTTGCTCTCAAACGAAACGAGATAATGTTTAGAGTTCAATTTAGAATTTCCGTGAGGCTGGCGCCGTCTTTTTTCAAAATAACTATTTTGCTGAGTGATGTACGGCTCGGGCGGAATGTATTCCCGTTTGGGAGCACGTTCTAGATTTAACTGCAATAATTATTGTCGATGCCTGCTAGGAGAAATGGATTTAATAAAAAACACTTGATATTGAGAAATTGATTATTTGATGAATATTATCGGATGTTTATGGCATTGTTTTGCCGGTTAATATTTGTTTTTATATAACCATTTTTAACTCCCCATTCCTTCCATGGCAGATGCTGGAAATCAATAGAGAAATATCTGTCAGAAATGATGGTGTATCCAGACAAATGCTGTGTCATCTTTAATACATCCTATTTGACTCACTCGCACAAACTTGGGCTGAGCTCGACTCTACTACTGTATTTTATTGATTGCCCCATTGTTTCAAACGCTCGTTCTTCGGCTGTGCATCATTAGACAGAACTATGAGCGCTGCACTGCTGAAAACAACGCTCTTACAGAACATCCAAGCACTCACTATGATGGAGAGACACCAGTTCACTCTGCTGGGATTGTAAAAAGGAAAACGCTGCCAGTCTTCTACCTCGATAAACATGTTTGAGAGCAAATTCATTTGCACAAGTGCAGACTGTGGTGCCAATGTACTTTATGCTTACGGAAAAGGAAAGTGTCAAATGTTCCTTTAGATGCTGCACCAAGAGCAAGGGGGTAACAACAGCGTGGGGCTCCCCCATCAGAAAACTATTTGGAGGGTTCAGCATGAATAGGCACCCCTACCCCCGCCTACTTTCAATTTAAAGAAAAAGAAAGCGGTGGGGACAGGGCCGGAACTAGGGATAGGCAGAGTAGGCACGTGCTTAGGGTGTATAAACTGGGGGGGGGGGAGCCAGGCACGTACCTCCTCTATCACCTACCTCATGTCCAGTCCCCTCTCTCTGACTATAAATTTGCTGTGCATTTGCACTTCCACGCAGGCATGCGTTGAATCGCGTTGAGTGCCATTTCTTGCACGGGTTCCGAGTGCACCAATTACCTATTTCCGGAGGGGCCTGGCTCTGGGTGGGGAGGGGGGTTTTAACACTATAGAGAAGATAAACCCTCTGGTCTCTACCCGCCCCCCCCCCCCACGTTACCGCGGGGTCTGCTTTCTCTGTAGTTTTGCCAGTGGCCAAGAGCCCCCTTTACATGTTGCATAGACGAGTTATATCTTCTGGTAGAGAAAACACGGCTAAACACTAACTAATTCTGCATTGGCCTGGCCACCGTTTTATAGTCATTTTGGTAAAAGGGACTCTATTGCCAATTCAATGGTAGGCTGGCACAAAAACTGGACTTCACTCCAAAGTATGATGCAAATAATAAAAAAAAAATGTTATTACACAAAAAGGAACATCTCAGAGGGTGGCCTTATGCGTTTCTTGCCTTGTGTGCACTTAGTCATAGGCTGGGGGATATTCTGTACAACCAGTGATATTTGAATTGGAACACACCAATCAGAGAAGTGTTTTGGACAGCCAATCAGAAAAAAACACTTCTCTGATTGGTGTGTTCCCATTTAAATATCATTGGTTGTACAGAATATCCCCAGCCTATGACTAAGTGCCCACAAGGCAAGAAATGCGTAAGACCACCCTCTGAGATGTTCCTTTTTGTGTAATATATATATATATATATATATATTTTATTTATTTATTTTTTTTAATCATACTTTGGAGTGAAGTCCAGTTTTTGTGCCAGCCTACCATTGAATTGACAATGTATAACATTTTCTCCCCAAGCTGAAGGTCTGGGGCTTGAGCAACCTGTTAGTATTGGTAAGTGCACCTTACTGCTTACAAGCTTTTGATGCTGGACATTTATCTTTCCTTTCCCCCTTCCCCCTTTTTCTCCCTCTCATTATTATGGTTAAAGGGACTCTGTCAAGATTTTTGTGGCATAATTATTATTACTAAATTACATTGTGTCATTTGCAGGTCATTCATTCTACCATTTACATTTTATTCTTGAACCAAGAAATGTATTTTTTTTGGTTGTAACATTGGTGTGTGGGAAGCCATCTCAGGACTCTTTGCCTGGTCCAGAAGAAGCTAGCACTGCACAATGGAGCTGCTTTCAGATAAGCTATTGAATCTCCTACTCCGGAAGAGTCACAGTCAGGCTTGGGTGTTTTACTATTGAGAGTGTTTTTTATATTTACCCTAGGTGAGACATGGGACTATTTTTAGCAATGCAGATGTCAAGGAGCTGTTATCTGTGTGAGGCTAAGTTATGCCATATACATTTTTCATGTGTATAAGAATGAGGATAATTAAATATAAGTATATAGTTAATAATGACAGCCTAGTAGTTTACATCATAAGGATTGTACACTTAGGATTTGGAGAAGAGCTGTTTGGCTTGTAATGTTCTTGCTGAGATATTATCATCATTATCGTCATCCCATATGTCTCAAGTCCCTCAAAATGTTCCAGACAAGATTATCATCTGAGACCAGATGGCCTAGAGCAGTGCTGTCCAACTTCTGTGGTACCTATTTTTACTGGCCTATGTGGTGGAGGGGCAATAATAGAAGTCAGTGTTGGTCATTCCCCCTTTTAAACCACACCCACTGTAAGCCACACCCATGTTACCACAAGAACTTTTAAGAGCATATTCACATTAACGGTGGTAGCACACCAAAAAACCAAATGGCTGGTGCTCATTGCAGGGAAATCCCTCGTCACTCATATGTGAAAAATTGAAGTCATGTTAAAACATACCTTTAAATCCTCCCCTGTGGATAATACAACAACCCCCCCAACACATGATTAAACACCTTAGGGGCCCTTAACAACAATTTCCAAATGCTAACAAACCTCAAGAACAAACCCCTAACAGGCTTACATCCCACAGGTAGCGTAGGGCAAGCAGAGAATGGCACACACAAGCAGCACTGGGCAAGCAGAGAATGGCACACACAAGCAGCTCTGGACAAACAGAGACTAAAAGAAACAAGGACTTTAACCTCTAATTGGTCAGAACTGAAGCCTTTGGAGAGCCCCTTACAGGGGTATAAAAGGACCAACACTGGAGGACTGTTTTTGGAATGCTTATGTACAACTTGTGTCGTCTGTCAGTGTCATTCTCTGCCCAAATAAATCTTTTCTGATTTCTTTATCTCATAAAAATCTTTACTTCCTGTACTGAGCATAGTTACCTATATTCATCCCATGAATACATCCCTACAGTGCTGTATTCATGTTGGTTTCACTCCTCCCATCTCCTAATGATCTCATTATTCTGTGGTCTCAGTAATTGACCACAACATTTTTTGGAGGGTGCAATTATACTCACATTGCTGCATTGTAGTTGGGCTCAGTGAGCAAATTTGCATCTGGGCAGTAACCCCTAGCAACCAATAAGTGCTAAGCTTTTTTTTTCAGCCAACTGAAGGTAGGACAATGGAAGGATAGCAGCCCAATTTTGCATGGCGTGTTCTCAAGTTAGAATGACGAAATATTTTGTTGTGTTTCAAAACAAAAAATGCCTTTAGACTCTAAATACAGGTATGGAACCTTTTATCCAGAATACTCAGGACCTGGAGTTTTCCGGATAATGGATCTTTGTGTAATTTCACACCTTAAGACTATTAAAAAATAATTTAAAAATTAACTAAACCCAGGCTGGTTGTACTTCCAATGAGGATTAATTATATCTTAAATGGGATCAAGTACAAGCTACTGGTGATGGGCAAATTTGTCCCGTTTTGCTTCGCCAAACACATTTCGAATTTCCTGTGAACTTCGTGAAACGCCGAGAAAAATTTGTGAAACACATGGGCATCAAAATTAATTTGACGCATGTCAGTTTCGACGCCCATGACAATTTTTATACATGCGACTATTTTGTCTAAATGCATTGCCATCCAAATAATGTCGTAGTGTGGAAAATTTTATGCGCGCAACTATTCTGATGCATACCAAGGCGAATTCGCGCCTGGCAAATGTATTCGTCCGTCACTACAAGCTACTGTTTTATTATTTCAGAGAGAAAGGAAACCCATGTTTTGCCATTTAGTGAAATTTTGTGGAAGTGAAATCCGACCTGCATAGTTAAAATGCAATTAAAAGATTATTTTTCTGCAAATTTTCTGCACCTATTGACACAGCCTGTTGTGGGACCCCTGGAATTCACATTATATTCAGAGGGGCTGGGCCTTCAGGGAATGCAACCCTTTAGATGCTTCTAGAAGGCATGAAACGGCCGCTAATCATTAGAAATTAGGGTTTTCTTCCATGGATTTTATAACAACCCATAAAAGAAGAGAACTTTGCCTTATCAAAATGTCCTATAGATTTTGTCTGTAAAGGAAAGAATGTTTAACAAAATCACCCCCATCCCCGCCTTCATTAATTTCACTATAAACTGACAGGTGGGCAATGGGCAATCTCTGCTCTTATCTCTTTAGAAATACAATGCTACTAGGGATGTAGCGAACTGCCGATTTGGTGTTCGCGAACGCCTTTCGCGAACACCGGCAAAAAATGCGAACGTTCGCGAACAGTTCGCGAACTTCGAACACCGCTAAAATCGTTCGATGGAACGATCGAAGGATTTTAATCGTTCGATCGAAGGATTTTCATTCGAATCGAACGATCGAAGCCATTCGATCGAATGCTTTTCATTGGATCGATTGCTTACAATCGTTCGAACGAATGGAAATCGTTCGATTTTTAGCGGTCGAAGGAATTCGAATGGTCGAATGGTCGAACGATCGAACGCGAACTCAAACTGCGAACGTTCCCAAACGTTCGCGAACATTCGGCGGACGCGAACGGTCGAAGTTCGCGCAAACTAATTCGCGGGCGAACAGTTCGCTACATCCCTAATGGCTACAATCACTACAAAAACACTGCCTGTGTGCACCTCTAAGTCTTAGTTAAAATGCCTGGGTGACAGGGTGATTGACTCGACAAGGACTTTTTTTTTGGTTTTCAGTCATGGCATTTTTTTAAAGTAATTGATTTATATATTGATCTTTAATGTAACATCACTTTGACTAGAAAGGTTAATTGATCAGAAATCTCGGACATCAGTAGCGTCTCGGCACAAGTGATCGGACCCCGAGCGCACATGTCAAATGTCATATTTAGTAATGAGTAGTCAAGAGTCATGGGGCAATGTCTACTTCATTCTGACACCAGAGCTTTCCTTTTCTGTTTCCTACTCCTACAAGGAACATGACTATGTATTTATTGGTCAATGATTTTCTTATAAATGTTTCGTGAGCGAGAGATGCAAGTCAACGTTGGTTTTACATTGGTAAAAACTAGGGGTGAGATATTTTTTTCACCAGAAATTTCTGCATTTGTCCATTTCTGCTGCAACTCAAAAGTCCCCAAGACAAAATTGTCATTGAGACAAAAAACTTGCCATAAGAAAAAACGCCCATTGACTTTAATGCATTAGCACAAAAAAGTCGCCATAAAAAAAACACCCTAGGACACTAGGACAAAAAAAATGCTCATTGAGTTTAACACATTTGGAGTGAAAAAAAATTGACGAGCGCGTAAAAATCTGTCGTACATTATATTTTTGACGCCCATTGACTTTAATGTGTTTCACGAATTTAATGAAAACTAGTTATAAGTGAATTTGTCCCGTTTCACCAAAAACTTTGCAAAACTGCATAAAAAAATTAATGAAATGGCGAAAGATTTGCAAAACGCATTGAACGCATTGAAGGCAATATTTTTTTTTTCCGTGCAACAATTTTTTACAATTTTTACAGCTTTTTTTTCTCATGGCAAATGCATTAAAGTCAAATGGCCATATTTCTTGTGGCAACTTTTTTGTCTCTCCAACTTTTATGTCTCATTGACTTTTCGTCCAAGTGCATTAAAGTCAAAGCGTTTTTTTCTTATAGCGACTTTTTTGCCTTTGCGACTCATTGTTTAAGTGCATTAAAGTCAATGGGCTTTTTTCTTATAGCGACTTTTTTGTCTCTGCAACATTTTTGTCAGGCAAATCCATGTCTGGCTAAAAAATTCGCTCATTACTACTGAAAACATGAGGTCGGATTATGCTTTATTAACATGGTCTTCTGACCCCATTTTGTTTTGCCTTTTTTCACGCCATGAAAGCTGATGAGTGATGCCAATCTTTTTTCAATTGTGCCAACCAGTAGTTCCTATAACCTTGAGGTATTTAATGATATCAGTGATGTAATTATAGCAATCACCCAATCAAAATGATGTATTGTCATCAAGCTTTTATCATAAGCTATGGGAGTGGTCCCAATGTGACTCCATGTTCAGTTCTTCTATGGCAACAAATGTGATATTGTATTCTAGTGCCAGTTTAGCGGAAAACAAATGAAACATGAGCTTCAACTTATTACCATAAAAGGAGTGTTTTAGGAATGGCTTAAAATGCATTATTATTTAGATTATAACATATTGCATTATGTAACTGTCATTTAACATTCTTGGGGGGTCTATTTACCATCCTGTGTTAAACCATTTATAGTGAAAATGGTGTAAAAAGCAGGTTAAAAATCAATGGTGAATTTATAAATGTGTATTTTCTTTTACGCCATATTTAACACTGTTTTTACCCCATAATTTGTATTATATACAGTAGAACCCTGATTTTCCTTCCACAGAATTCACTTTTTTTTCTGCAATTAATTCTGTCTTGTCTTCGTCCCATTCAGACAAACTATGTTTCTCTTCATCTAATTTACCGTTTCCTGTAATTTACAATGTTTTGACGCAACCACCTGGGAACGTAAACTCTGAGTTGTACTGTAGTGACAATTCTATTATAATTATAATTCTATTAAGTCTATCAAGTTTATCTTTCTGAAGTCTCTCTAATATGAGGGGAATACATTCTTTCTGGTTTAACTTTGTACAAAAAGAGCTATTTTTAGTAACCCTGTATTTCCTCTCTCACAAAAAAGCCACTCAACCCTTTATTAAAGCTATCTAATGTATCTGCCAGTAAGACTGATTCAGAGAGATGAAACGTAATTTCTTCTAATCGGAATGGGTGACCTTGTGTCAGCTGGAAAGACCTACTGGTAAATAAATCATTAGAAAGATTATTATATGATCCCCTTATATATTTATACATAGTTATCATAACGAGTGATGAGCGAATCTGTCCCGCTTTGCTGAAAAACTAGCAAAATTCCAAAAAAAATAGTAAAACAGCAAAAAATTTGCAAAATGTAAATCAATGGGCATAAAAAAAAATGGCGCTCATGACAATTTTTTCTCAATTCAAATGCAACTTTTTTTGTCTCAGCGACAATTTTTTTTTCTCTGCAACTTTTTTGTCCAAATACATTAATGGCAATAGGCATTTTTCCTAAGTCTACTTTTTGTGTCAGAGACAATTATGTTGCGACTAAATTTTCTGTGGCAATTTTTGTGCCGCGGTTTCATGAGAAAAATGTGCAGGTGATGGAATTTCACAGACAATAAATGCCTGGCAGATAGATTCACTCATCACTACTCATAACCTGCTCCTTAAGCTCCTCTTCTTAATCATAGTCATGTGATTGTCTCTGCTTCCTGTGTGGTTGTCTCTACTTCCTGTATAGGGAAAAGAGGCAGCCTTATTTTGCTTTATGGCAGTGATTTCCCCTATATAATATGTGGAGTACTTGTCTCTTATGACACAGCAGTATCAGTTAGTCTTTAGAAGGCTGATTTGCTTTGCTGTCTGGGCTGATCTTTATCCAGAATAGTTAAAATACCAAAAGGAAGAAGAGATTTTTAACTGAAGATAAATTAATGGTGGAGACTTGCTATTTATTTTGAGGGCGTAATATGAAAATGCTTTCATAGGGTTGCCACCTGTTCAAACTATTATTCTATTACTTCTTTGGGTCTCAACTTTCTGTCCAGTTTTCAGTAGAGGAAGACGGAGCAGAAATCCACCCAGTTGTGATGAAATTACCCAACTCCACTGACATCATTGTGCCCACCTCTGATGTCATCATGCCCACCCCTAATTATATCTACCCCACCCCCTTTGTTTGGGTTTAGCCACTCACAAAAGAAGGCAACCCTAGTGAGGGGGCAAGTGGGGATTGTAACCAAATTTTAAACAATCAAATAGAGTAAATAACACAGCACTATTAAAAAAGGGAGCAATTTTGCAATAAAAGTATCACTTTAAAAGACTTCTCTTTCCTTCCCTACTCTTAGTTCATTACTCGTTTCCTGCAGTTTCTAACAACAAAAAGCCTTTGTTTCCAGGGGGGAAAGAAAAGCACGTTGAAGAGTTTTGCTTTATTCCAATCCTGTGTTGTTTAGGAGTACACTTATAGCAGTCAATATCCCCGGCTTGTTGGAATACTTGCAGAGATGATTACTATACAATCATTTGAGCCTAGGTAATGGGACTATTGGGCATAAGAAAATGACAAGAAAACAAACATTGAACGACAATACAGACAAATGATGTTCCCCTCCCCATAATTATAAGCAATTTTGATTTTCTCTGAGATGCTTTCTGCAGCATGGGATGCATTTTCAAGATTTTTCTCTTCTTTCTGAACATCAATCACCTCTATTGAATGAAACATTAAAGCTCACAGGTTGCCAACCCCCAAAACATCTACTTAGCGAGTCTCATGTTCTAGAAAGTTAGTGTATAATGCAATCGTAGTGTAGAGATAATGGACAGGAGGGAGTCACCTGGCTTTAGATTAGGGACCGTTTTCACCTGGCTGATTAATATAGTGACCCAATGTGAAAAACATGGGCTGTTTGATGCTAGAAAAAGCTCTTTCTTTTCTTTGTTACCTATTCATACTCTTAGGGGCGAATATCGAGGGTTAATTAACCCTCGATATTCGACTGGGGAATGAAAATCCTTTGACTTCGAATATCGAAGTCAAAGGATTTTGCACAAATACTTTGAACGATCGAAGGAATAATCGTTAAATCATTCGAATGGAACGGTTCGAAGGATTTTAATCGAACGATCGAAGGATTATCCTTCGACCAAAAAAAAGTTTGCCAAGCCTATGGGGACCTTCCCCATAGCAACCTGTGCCTGAAATGGCTTTTTGCACATTTTTTTGTACATTGTGGTTGTGGTCATAAACCCGTTATACATGATTTACATAAGATCCTGTTCCAGTGGAGCTCACAATCTAAGGTCCCTATCCCAGTCACACATAGGGGCAAATTCACTATGTGCCGAAGCTCCTAACGCTAGCTAGAGTTGGGCATTTTTGTTACTTCGCAAATTCACTAACGGACGCTGGCGTAACTTCGCACCCTTACGCCTGGCGAATTTGCACAACGGATGTAACTACGCGCATTGTTCTGAACGCTACCTTTTTACACTAGACTTCCTTTGCCACCTCAGACCAGGCAAAGCGCAATAGAGTAGATAGGGATTTCTTCAAAAAAATTTAAATTTTTTCTAAGTCCCAAAAAACGCTGGCGTTTTTTCTATATTATGGGTGATAGGCTGAAAAAGTGCGAAAATTTTTTTTGGGGCTCCCCTCCTTCCCCCCTACATTTCCTAACTCATGGCAACTTAACTATACAGTGGGCACATGTGTAGGGCAAAATAAAATTTTTATTTGATGTTTTGAAGGTTTCCCAGGCATTTGTAGTGCTGCTACATATTCCTCCATTGAAATTTGAATTTGGTGCGTATGCAAATTAACCATCGCAACTAGGCTTCGGTTAGCGAATCAACGCTAGCGCAACTTCGCAACCTTACGCTACCCCTGAGTGCAACTTCGGATTTTAGTGAATTTGCGGAGCGCTGGCGATACTACGCCTTGCGAATTACGGCGAAGTGCAGCGAAGTTATGCCTGGCGCAACTACAAATCTTAGTGAATGTCCCACATAGTTGGAACAAATTCAGCAGGAGCCAATTAACCTTCCTATGTTTTTGGAGAGGAGGAGGAAAACAATGCAAACATGAGGAGAACATACAAATTCCTTGAAGGCAGTCCTCTGGAAGGAATCAAACATAGGACCAGCAATATTAACCATTGTGCCCTCATATTTGCATTGAGAAGGATTTCTTGAAGTGATGGGTGAATCTGACCCATTTTAATACACCAAAAAATCTGCAGAATGGCAAAAATTTGCCGAAATGCATTGAAGTCTATGGGTGCCAACATTTTGATGCGCGACAAATTGCGAGATGTACAACAATTTTTTTCACCCATTAGAATCTATAGGAGTTGTTTTCGCAGCGAAACTTGGTGACAAATTTCGCTCATCGCTAATTTCTTTTTTCAGCCTTGCAGTGCCAACCTTGTATTTATTATTGAAATCATTTTTCTGATTATTTATCTGCCGAGGCAACCTGTTCCGCAGAGTCTGAATCCAGGGTCTCTCATGTGTCAGTCACTTCGTTGTTGTCATCAGGAAGAGTTCTGCAAAATTTTTCTAAATAATCAGTCCTTTAAAAAAATGTTCCCGCCAGTTTGTCATGCATAAAACACATCGCCCCATCCTTATGCCCATTAAAATATGTCACACCATGAAGACATAGCTTTCTGTTTTTTTGATCCTTCTTTAAAAACGAATGCATTTGTAAGCAAAGTCGAAAAAAAAAATCATGTCTGCATTTCATATGCACAAAACAATCTGGCAGATTTACACATTCTCTACTAAAGGATTTCACTCAAAACATGAAGGTCTGTCAAATTGTCTGCCATTTAAATGTCAGAAATTAAGAGACTAAATTTGCGGGCGAATCAATAATCGCTCACAGTTATTGATGAGCCGATAGTGTCCTTTTAGTCAAAGAGTGAGGATTTTTTTTTAAGTCACCTTTCATCTAGTTAAAAAAAAAAAATCAAATTTTTTGAGAACTTTTTTTGTGGACACGCCGAGAGAGGGGACATTGTTACAATAAACATTGACTTGAAATCTAAGTTGCATTTCTATCAATTAACATTTCATCCCAGGAGAATGATTATTACTGACTTAATCTCTAGTTGCAGGATATGGTTCCAATGTATGAGCGTGCCATATTTATTTCCCGTACATTATTACTTGCCTAATCTGTGTGTGCAAAATCTATCATATTTAATACATAATTTGATATGAGCAAATTCCCAGTACATTGCCGGCAATTTAATTTGACACTAGTTTGCTCATCTCGACTATTAGATTTATACTATTTTGGTGGAGTCGTGGCTAATCAACGAGTAATGGTCCAATTTGCGATTCAACCTATTGATTTTAATTAACTGGGACTTGCCTCTCAGCGATGATGACACAATCACTCATGTGATATTCAATGGCCGAGGCTGCTTGTTTAAAGCACCATTGTTACACGTTGGCTTCTCAACCCCCGATATTGCTAACATATTACTCTGATATGTGATATGTGTATATTAAAGGAAAAAGCTCCACTATTAGGGTTTGTGAAAGTATGGTAGAAAGTATGTTAGTTACAGTGGGTTAACTACAACTGCAAATAAATCTTCAGCATATGCTGATCCCCATCCTCCCAACTCTCCCGCCCACTTCCCACCCTGCCCCGCCCACCTCCCACCCTGCCTCTGCCTACTCCATGCCCTGTGTTGACTTGCACCCTGGTTGGGGAGGGGTTTTTTTCTTGTTAGTTATAGAGGAAGCAGCTCCCGCTGTAGTTACACCACTGCCTCTTGATGTATATATTCTCCAGCCCTAAACCTAATACAATGACCTTCTCTGCACTCACAGTTTAAAACACAACAATGCCCTTTAAAATAATTTCCAGGGAGATACATTACAAATTAAAATACATTGCACAAGACCCAGTGCCCTGTTATAACCCATTGAAGTGACAATTATTAGGTGCTGGATATCCCAGGTTAAAGATGGTCCCACATCCAGAACTATATGGAATATTCAGTCAAGTTGACCAGGGTAAGACTGTCCAACTGCCCCACATATATAGCAGAGGGGGGCATAGTTTGCTAATTAGATTTAATTTAGGGAATTCAACCTTCACTACTCTTTGTTGAACTGTAAAACCTCCTAGCATTGGTCAATGTTTTTTGGTGGTTGTAGGCTGGACAATGCTAATGATTTGTTTTTATCTTGGCTTTGTTTCAGTCTACTGAAAGCACAATGATGCCTTTATCACTAGCCCATTGTGTTGTATGAATGACCATTGTGACACCTATCCATTAGTAGATCTAACTGGGAAAGTTACTTTAAAACCTAGTCCTGATTGTGACCTAGGGCCCTACTCTACTTTATGATAACAAGTTTTATCAAAGCTTAGTTTTTTTTTTTATTTCCCCAGAACTCCATGTATGGATAATGTCAAATCTCTTAGAAATAATGCCAGATTGAGGGATCTAAAGGGCTTTAAAATTTGCATGCAGTACACATATACGGGGAACTGCTCTGTGTGTTCAATGGGTTGCACCCTAAGAATGTATTGTATAAAGGAAACAGTACTGCAGTTGCTACCAATAATCATTTATGTAAATATTATTAATGAAATAAAAGATAGGAAGCTAAAACCCCTAAGTGCCACTCTCTGTGCCCTTTCACTACTTTTAGCCCTTGATGTAAATGTCAATGCTGCTTTTATATATACAACATTATAGTTTCACATATAGACCATTCTCCTTACGTAAAATACTATAGCACTTTGATGGAGTCTCTGCACGAGTCTTGTATAACCCTATTTTGGTACACTCTCTTAAATGGCGATTAACCCTTTGCAATCCAGGGCCCTGAATGCTCTTTGTGTATGAAAGATACTGATAACTGGGATTTACAGTGCAGTGCCTTCACATAGTGGGCACTGATGAATTATACCTCAGGGGAATTCCACCAGGAACAATGAACACACAAGTTTGCTGAAAAACAATATAAACTTTATATTTAGCTGAACAAAAAGAAAAGGGGTATCTAATACACAATGCTCTCCTGCACTGGATACCTAGCTAACTCACTATTATGTATCACACTGATTGTCTCTCTAACACAGTCCTTTTATTATCACACTGGAAATGGTTAACAGCCACAGAGTTCTGTTCAAATGAAATGTCCCTTCCTGAAGTAGCACTACCTTTCCCAAAAGTATATCTCCCATAGGAAAACACTTGTTTTCTAATTCAATATCCATTGAAATGGAGGTTTCTCTTCTGGTTTAAGGGAAAGGCTCCAATTTTTATTGTGAGTAATGTGGTGATACCAAACATGGAATCTGTCAACATTGACACCTTTGGTAAGTCTATGTGGGTCTCTTTAGCCATTAAATAAACTGCTTTATTGAGCCTTTATAGATTGCTGATGCAAAACCTCTTTCTCTCAAAGACAGATAGCTACACTAACCTACATTTACTCTCCCCTTATTGAACATAGTAACATAGTAAGTAAAGTTGAAAAAAGACACATGCCCATCGAGTTCAACCTTTTTTTTTTTTTTTATTTTTTTTTTTTATTAACTACCTATCTGCCAGTTGATCCAGAGGAAGGCAAAAAACCCATCTGAAGCCTCTCCAATTTGCCTTAGAGGGGGAAAAATTCCTTCCTGACTCCAAAATGGCAATCGGACTAGTCCCTGGATCAACTTGGACTATGAGCTATTTCCCATAACCCTGTATTCCCTTACTTGCTAAAAAGCCATCCAACCCCTTCTTAAAGCTATCTAATGTATCAGCCTGTACAACTGATTAAGTACAACTGACTTATGACCTAATACCTCCCCCCCCATGGCATACTCCTTTCTCTTCATTATCACACTCTTGTTGGGTCGTCTTTGAACATTCTACCCTGACTGCCCAAATAAAACCTTGTGCAATTATAAGCAATTGTCATTGGTGGCTTTTTAGATCAATGATCCCCAACCAGTGACTCATGAGCAACTCTATGCTCATCAACTCTATGGATGATGCTCCCAGTGGCCTCAAAGCAGGTACTTGTTTTTGAATTCTTGACGTAATTGCAAGCTTTAGTTGCATAAAACCCAGGTGTGCTACCAAACAGAGTGCCCTGTAGGCTTTAATCCACATAGGAGCTACCAATAGCCAATCACAGAACTTATTTGGCACCCAGAAACGTTTCATGCTTGTGTTGCTCCCTAACTCTTTTTACATTTGAGTGGGGATCCCTGTTTTAGATAATACCCTTAAATCACAAAGGCGACTCACAATGCAATTCTAAATAATGTGCGCAATGTTTTTGACTGCAATTAGTCGCAGTTCTTTTCTAAATCATAGCTATAAATTCACAAGTGAACATGATCTACACCATGTAATTTGTTCAAACTACTTGCTCACATAAGGGCACCATAAATTCCTGAGTACTGGAGTTAAAATTACAGCCAGTTTAGAGCATGCAGTCAAAGGGCAACACACAGAGATAAGTCGCCTGGCAACGCTCGACCCCAGCAAGGCTTCTGAACTCTGATTAATCAAAGCCATTATACTGTATGGTATGTGGGACTGGAATGAGAAATCTGAAATCCCTGAATAGCTGTAATTTTTACCATGAGTAAGACAGATCCTATTTGAAAAACACAGTGTATATGTTTAAAGGACATGTGTCACACATTAAAACTGGAAAACAGTGTTGAGTCGATATTTTCTGACCTTGAAACTTAATTACTGGGGTGGCAAAATGGGACACACACATTTGTCCCCACAATTGCCCCTGTTAAATAAGTTTCTTAACTGTGTAGCCTTTTAAACAACTGTTGTTGGGTGTTTATGCCCTTTAATAATCTTCCAAAGTTGCTTAGACTAAATGAAAAATTAGTGATCTTATCCAACTCGTGTGTTGGGTTATCAGTCAACCCAGAGTAAAGGGGCCACACTTCTCTATAAATAAACTCTCTTTGGTCTTCCACATACGTAGTTGATCATTATGTTGAATGCACCATACTATATTAGGACATTCTCTACTACCCTCCAGGCTATTTATTGTATGAAGCACAAAGCATTAATGAGTGCTAAAATAATTCTACCATGATCCAAGCTTTGGGACAGAACACCCTACAGGATTTACCAGGCAACATTAATGAATAGAGATGTCGCGAACTGTTCGCCGGCGAACTTGTTCGCGCGAACATCGGGTGTTCGCGCTCGCCGGAAGTTCGCGAACGTCGCGCGACGTTCGCCATTTTGGGTTCGCCATTGTTGGCGCTTTTTTTGCCCTCTCACCCCAGACCAGCAGGTACATGGCAGCCAATCAGGAAGCTCTCCCCTGGACCACTCCCCTTCCCTATAAAAACCGAAGCCCTGCAGCGTTTTTTCACTCTGCCTGTGTGTGCTGAAGAGATAGTGTAGGGAGAGAGCTGCTGCCTGTTAGTGATTTCAGGGACAGTTGAAAGTTTGCTGGCTAGTAATCGTTTTGATACTGCTCTGTTATTGGAGGGACAGAAGTCTGCAGGGGTTTGAGGGACATTTAAGCTTAGGTAGCTTTGCTGGCTAGTAATCTACCTTCTACTGCAGTGCTCTGTATGTAGCTGCAGTGGGCAGCTGTCCTGCTTCTGATCTCATCTGCTGACTGCTGCAATAACAGTAGTCCTTGTAAGGACTGCTTTTATTTATTTTTTTGTTGTTTTACTACTACTACTACTACTACTACTACTACTACTACTATAAGAGCCCAGTGCTATTAGTCTAGCAGTGTTGGGGAGTGGGACTGGTGTGCTAATCTGCTGCTCCTAGTAGTTCAGCAGCACCAACTTTAATTTTTTTTTTTAATATTCATTTTTTTTTATTTTACTTTTTTTATTTTACTACCGCTGTAGTAGTGTATAAGTTGACCTTTTAGGCATTATTTGCCCTGTAGGCATTATTTGCACACTGTTTTCTTCAACCCGCCATCGAGCTGTGTGACCTTGTTCACATTCTGTCTAAATATCCATAATATTACCGTCTCCAGAAAAAACACCGGAGTCACTTTTTTCAAGCAGCCATAATATATTTTACGTAATCCGTATCCACCGCTGTAGTAGTGTATACGTTGGCCTTGTAGGCATTATTTGCACACTGTTTTCTTCAACCCGCCATCGAGCTGTGTGACCTTGTTCCCATTCTGTCTAAATATCCATAATATTACCGTCTCCAGAAAAACACCGGAGTCACTTTTTTCAAGCAGCATTCATATATTTTACGTAATCCGTATCCACCGCTGTAGTAGTGTATACGTTGGCCTTGTAGGCATTATTTGCACACTGTTTTCTTCAACCCGCCATCGAGCTGTGTGACCTTGTTCACATTCTGTCTAAATATCCATAATATTACCGTCTCCAGAAAAACACCGGAGTCACTTTTTTCAAGCAGCATTCATATATTTTACGTAATCCGTATCCACCGCTGTAGTAGTGTATACGTTGGCCTTGTAGGCATTATTTGCACACTGTTTTCTTCAACCCGCCATCGAGCTGTGTGACCTTGTTCCCATTCTGTCTAAATATCCATAATATTACCGTCTCCAGAAAAAACACCGGAGTCACTTTTTTCAAGCAGCATTCATATATTTTACGTAATCCGTATCCACCGCTGTAGTAGTGTATACGTTGGCCTTGTAGGCATTATTTGCACACTGTTTTCTTCAACCCGCCATCGAGCTGTGTGACCTTGTTCACATTCTGTCTAAATATCCATAATATTACCGTCTCCAGAAAAAACACCGGAGTCACTTTTTTCAAGCAGCATTCATATATTTTACGTAATCCGTATCCACCGCTGTAGTAGTGTATACGTTGGCCTTGTAGGCATTATTTGCACACTGTTTTCTTCAACCCGCCATCGAGCTGTGTGACCTTGTTCACATTCTGTCTAAATATCCATAATATTACCGTCTCCAGAAAAAACACCGGAGTCACTTTTTTCAAGCAGCATTCAATATATTTTACGTAATCCGTATCCACCGCTGTAGTAGTGTATACGTTGGCCTTGTAGGCATTATTTGCACACTGTTTTCTTCAACCCGCCATCGAGCTGTGTGACCTTGTTCACATTCTGTCTAAATATCCATAATATTACCGTCTCCAGAAAAAACACCGGAGTCACTTTTTTCAAGCAGCCATAATATATTTTACGTAATCCGTATCCACCGCTGTAGTAGTGTATACGTTGACCTTGTAGGCATTATTTGCACACTGTTTTCTTCAACCCGCCATCGAGCTGTGTGACCTTGTTCACATTCTGTCTAAATATCCATAATATTACCGTCTCCAGAAAAAACACCGGAGTCACTTTTTTCAAGCAGCATTCATATATTTTACGTAATCCGTATCCACCGCTGTAGTAGTGTATACGTTGGCCTTGTAGGCATTATTTGCACACTGTTTTCTTCAACCCGCCATCGAGCTGTGTGACCTTGTTCACATTCTGTCTAAATATCCATAATATTACCGTCTCCAGAAAAAACACCGGAGTCACTTTTTTCAAGCAGCATTCATATATTTTACGTAATCCGTATCCACCGCTGTAGTAGTGTATACGTTGGCCTTGTAGGCATTATTTGCACACTGTTTTCTTCAACCCGCCATCGAGCTGTGTGACCTTGTTCACATTCTGTCTAAATATCCATAATATTACCGTCTCCAGAAAAAACACCGGAGTCACTTTTTTCAAGCAGCATTCATATATTTTACGTAATCCGTATCCACCGCTGTAGTAGTGTATACGTTGGCCTTGTAGGCATTATTTGCACACTGTTTTCTTCAACCCGCCATCGAGCTGTGTGACCTTGTTCACATTCTGTCTAAATATCCATAATATTACCGTCTCCAGAAAAAACACCGGAGTCACTTTTTTCAAGCAGCCATAATATATTTTACGTAATCCGTATCCACCGCTGTAGTAGTGTATACGTTGGCCTTGTAGGCATTATTTGCACACTGTTTTCTTCAACCCGCCATCGAGCTGTGTGACCTTGTTCACATTCTGTCTAAATATCCATAATATTACCGTCTCCAGAAAAAACACCGGAGTCACTTTTTTCAAGCAGCCATAATATATTTTACGTAATCCGTATCCACCGCTGTAGTAGTGTATACGTTGACCTTGTAGGCATTATTTGCACACTGTTTTCTTCAACCCGCCATCGAGCTGTGTGACCTTGTTCACATTTTGTCTAAATATTGATAATATTATCGTCTCTAGAAAAACCACTTGAGTTACTTTTTTTCAAGCAGCATTCATATATTTTACGTAATCCGTATCCACCGCTGTAGTAGTGTATACGTTGACTTTGTAGGCATTATTTGCACAGTGTTTTCTTCAACCCGCCATCTAGCTGTGTGTATTATCGTTTCCAGAAAAACCAACTGAGTTTTTGTTGTTGTTGTTGTTTTTTTTAAAAATAATGCCAGGCAAAGGCAGGCCGCCACGCAGAGGCCGTGCTAGGGGCCGTGCTGCTATGCAATCCTGTGGCCCTAGCAAATTGCCCAGTTTTAAAAAGCCAATGACCCTGAACTCCCAAAATGCTGAAGAGGTAGTTGACTGGCTTACACAGCACACCCCATCCTCTACCGTTTCTAACTTTACCACAACATCCTCCTCATCCTCCACTGCTATGGCCACCCCACGTAACACTTCCTCCACCACCGGTGCCCCTTCTTCACTGGGGTCAGAGGAGTTATTTTCCCATGAGTTTCTTGAACTGAGTAATGCGCAACCATTATTGCCAGAAGAAGATGAAGGAGATGAGGACCTTACACCAGATTTAATTCTGGCAGAGAACACGATAGAGATGGACATAATGAGTGATGAGGAGGAGGTCCCCGCTGCTGCTTCCTTCTGTGATGTGTCAGAAGAAATTGATGCATCTGAGGAGAATGATGATGAGGAGATTGATGTTTTGTGGGTGCCTAGTAGAAGAGAGCAAGAGGAGGGTAGTTCAGATGGAGAGACGGAGAGTCAGAGAGGCAGTAGGAGAATAAGACTTAGAAGAAGCAGGGAGGACAGCCCGCAGGGATCAGTAGGGCAACAACATGTATCGGCACCTGTGTTCAGCCGGCCAACGCACCCGCCATTGCCGCCAATACCGCCAACTCCGCCAACTTCTACTGTTACCGCCAGATCGCACACTTCCAAAAAGTCAGCAGTGTGGGATTTTTTTAATGTCTGACAAAAGCATTGTAATTTGCAATGAGTGCAGTCAGAAACTGAGCCTTGGTAAGCCCAACAGCCACATAGGTACAACTTCTATGCGAAGGCACATGAGCGGCAAGCACAAAGCACTTTGGGAGCAACACCTCAAAGGCAACAGGCAAACTAAAAGCCACACTCCTTCTGGTCCAGCATCTTACTGCTCTACCTCTGCTCTCCTTGACCCGTCTGAACCACCCTCCACTCCGCCTTCCACCTTGACCACCTGTTCCCATTCCCAGTCATCTGCCACCAGCCAAGTTTCTGTGAAGGCCATGTTTGAGCGTAAGAAGCCAATGTCTGACTGTCACCCCCTTGCCCGGCGTCTGACAGCTGGCTTGTCTGCACTCTTAGCCCGCCAGCTTTTACCATACCAGCTGGTGGACTCTGAGGCCTTCCGCAAATTTGTAGCAATTGGGACACCGCAGTGGAAGGTACCCAGCCGCAATTTTTTTTCTAAAAAGGGAATACCACACCTGTACCAACATGTGCAGAGCCAAGTTACCGCATCTCTGTCACTTAGTGTTGGGCCAAAGGTCCATATGACTACTGACGCATGGTCCTCCAAGCATGGTCAGGGCAGGTATGTCACCTACACTGCCCACTGGGTGAACTTGGTAATGGCTGGGAAGCAGGGAATGGGTAGCTCAACAACAACAGTGGAGTTGGTGTCACCGCCACGGATTGCACGCGGTTCTGCCACCACCTCTACTCCTCCATCGCTCTCTACCTCGTCTTCTTCTTCTTCTTACTCTGCTGCTGGGTCCTCCTTCTCCTCCTCCACACCTGTGCACCCCCAGCTCCCCCTAGGCTATTCGACGTGCCAGGTACGCCGTTGTCACGCTGTCTTGGGGATGACGTGCCTGGAAAGCAAAAACCATACCGGATCTGTACTCCTGTCATCTCTGCAGTCACAGGCCGATCGGTGGCTGACCCCACACCAACTGCAGATCGGAAAAGTGGTGTGTGACAATGGAAGCAATCTGTTGGCAGCGTTGAGACTAGGCAATTTAACACATGTGCCCTGCATGGCACATGTGTTAAATTTAATAGTCCAACGTTTTGTCTCCAAGTACCCAGGATTCCAGGACGTTCTCACCCAGTCCAGAAAGGTGTCGGCCCATTTCAGACGTTCCTACACAGCCATGGCACGCCTTGCTGACATTCAGCAGCGCTACAACATGCCAGTCAGGCGTTTGATTTCTGACAGCCAGACTCGCTGGAATTCAACGCTCCTTATGTTGGAACGTCTGCTGCAACAACAAAGGGCCGTCAACGAGTACCTTTTTGAACTGGGTGGTAGGACTGGATCTGCACAGCTGGGGATTTTTTTCCCCCGTTACTGGGTGCTTATGCGCGATGCCTGCAGGCTCATGCGACCTTTTGAAGAGGTGACAAATATGGTCAGTCGCACCGAAGGCACCATCAGCGACCTAATACCCTTCGCTTTCTTCCTGGAGCGTGCCGTGCGACGAGTGACAGATGAGGCTGTAGACCAGCGTGACGAGGAGCTGGAAGCGCACGATTTCTGGTCGGAATCACCAGAACGAACCCAGGCACCTGCTGCAACGCAGGGAGAGGTGCCAGAAGTGGAGTCAGAGGAGGAAGGTGGCTTTGTGGAGGAGGAGGAGGAGGACCAACAGGAGCAGGCTTCCCAGGGGGCTAGTGGTGACCTTTTGGGGACCCCTGGTCTTGTACGTGGCTGGGGGAGGAGACCGTGGATGATGCAGTCCTTGATAATGAGGAAGCGGAGATGGATAGCTCTGCATCCAACCTTGTGAGAATGGGGTCTTTCATGCTGTCATGCCTGTTGAAGGACCCCCGTATCAAGAGGCTTAAGGAGAAGGACCTGTACTGGGTCGCAACGCTACTAGACCCTCGGTACAAGCATAAAGTGTCAGAAATGTTACCAACATACCACAAGTCCGAAAAGATGCGGCATTTACAAACCAGCCTGCAAAACATGTTGTACAATGCTTTTAAGGGTGATGTCACTTCAGGAACTCATCAACATTCCAGGGGCAGAGGTGCCAATAATCCTGCCACGAGCACACCTGCAAGGACAAAGCCCTTTGGCCAGTCTGTAACGTCAGACATGCAAATGTTTTTCTGTCCAAGGCAGCGCCACAACCCTTCTGGATCCACCCTCAAAGAACGCCTCGACCGGCAGGTAGCGGACTACCTGGCATTAACTGCAGATATCGACACTCTGAGGAGCGATGAACCCCTGGACTACTGGGTGCGCAGGCTTGATCTGTGGCCAGAGCTGTCACAATTTGCCATGAACCTCTTGTCTTGCCCAGCCTCAAGTGTGCTCTCAGAAAGGACCTTCAGTGCAGCAGGAGGGATTGTAACTGAGAAGAGAACTCGCCTAGGTCACAAAAGTGTCGATTACCTGACCTTTATTAAAATGAATGAGGGGTGGATCTCGGAGGGTTACTGCACGCCGGAAGACTTGTTCTGACTTCTATGCAGCTGTCCTTCTCTTCAAGCCTCATGACTCCACACACAGCTGTCCTTTAGCGTCCTCCTCCTCCCTCCGCCACCGTTACAAACTAGGGTGCAAACCCTACTGGTTTAATTTTTTCTGGCCTCTGTGCTTCAGTGGCTGCAACCAAAAAAACTGGGCAAACAATGTCTACAAGGTCAACGTATGGCAAAAAATGACTATTTTCAGCATTTATATGGCATATTTTTTCTGGCAACTGTGCTTCAGTGGCTGCATCCAAAAAAATGCATATTTTCTGCATTTATATGGCATAATTTTTCTGGCCTCTGTGCTTCAGTGGCTGCAACCAAAAAAATGCATATTTTCTGCATTTATATGGCATAATTTTTCTGGCCTCTGTGCTTCAGTGGCTGCAACCAAAAAAATTTATATTTTCAGCATTTATATGGCATAATTTTTCTGGCAACTGTGCTTCAGTGGCTGCGACCAAAAAAATGACTATTTTCAGCATTTATATGGCATATTTTTTCTGGCCTCTGTGCTTCAGTGGCTGCGGCCAAAAAAACTGGGCAAACAATGCCTACAAGGTCAACGACGTTGACCTTGTAGGCATTGTTTGCCCAGTTTTTTTGGCCGCAGCCACTGAAGCACAGAGGCCAGAAAAAATATGCCATATAAATGCTGAAAATAGTCATTTTTTGCCATACGTTGACTCAACGTATATGGCAAAAAATGACTATTTTCAGCATTTATATGGCATATTTTTTCTGGCAACTGTGCTTCAGTGGCTGCGACCAAAAAAATGCATATTTTCTGCATTTATATGGCATAATTTTTCTGGCCTCTGTGCTTCAGTGGCTGCAACCAAAAAAGTTTATATTTTCAGCATTTATATGGCATAATTTTTCTGTCAACTGTGCTTCAGTGGCTGCGACCAAAAAAATGCATATTTTCTGCATTTATATGGCGTAATTTTTCTGGCCTCTGTGCTTCAGTGGCTGCAACCAAAAAAATTTATATTTTCAGCATTTATATGGCATAATTTTTCTGGCAACTGTGCTTCAGTGGCTGCGTCCAAAAAAACTGGGCAAACAATGTCTACAAGGTCAACGTATGGCGAAAAATGACTATTTTCAGCATTTATATGGCATATTTTTTCTGGCAACTGTGCTTCAGTGGCTGCGTCCAAAAAAACTGGGCAAACAATGCCTACAAGGTCAACGTATGGCAGTTGTTTAAAGAGAACAGTAGATTACTAGCCAGCAAAGCTACCTAAGCTAAAATGTCCCTCAAATCCCTGCAGACTTCTGTCCCTCCAATACAGAGCAGTATCAAGCAGATTACTAGCCAGCAAACTTACTATCATCTGTCCCTGAAATCACTAACAGCTCTCCCCCTACACTATCTCTTCCAAGCACACACAGGCAGATTTTTCAGATACATTTTTGCCCTTGATCCCCCTCTGGCATGCCACTGTCCAGGTCGTTGCACCCTTTAAACAACTTTAAAATCATTTTTCTGGCCAGAAATGTCTTTTCTAGATGTTAAAGTTCGCCTTCCCATTGAAGTCTATGGGGTTCGCGAACCGTTCGCGAACCGCTCGCGTTTTTGCGCAAGTTCGCGAATATGTTCGCGAACTTTTTTTCCGACGTTCGCTACATCCCTATTAATGAACCACTGTGTCTGTTATACAGACTATTCTGCCCTAAAAAGTTTGTTTTTATCTATGCTTCATGCAACATCACAGCTAGTAATCAGAAAAACACAGAGATAATGGAGGTCTCTTAAACTTAACTGAAACATCGTGTACCTTTATATAAATGTAACTTTACTACTCGTAGGTCTTGGCTAGTGTTGTTTTTCTTTTTGGGGAAGGTCTCAGCACACTTTACACATGGTTAAGAGTAGATCTAGATGCACAGGTATGGAGCCCATTATCAAGAAGCCTTCTCAGTAATTCAGAAAGCTCTCTGAATTGTAATTAAATATAATTGATCACCAATAAGATCCCAGAAAACACCTATTGGGTTTATTTGATGTTTAAATATTTTTTTAGTAGACATAAAGTATGGAGATCCAAGTCCCCTTATCAGGAAAACTTTAGTTCCCGAGCATTTTGGATAACAGGTCCCACACCTTTACTTGTGTTTGTATTTGTATTTGACCGTGTATAATAGATTGAACAGCATCAAATTCTCTTAAGGCAGTGGTCCTCAAACTATGACACTATGACAAGTTAGGCTCAATCTAATGGCTAGTGAAGGTGAGATGTTGACTTGAATATCACTGAAAGTATGGTAGTGTAAGGAACATAAACATCATATAATACACAAAAGCCATGAATATCCTGTAAATTATATCCTTATAAACGGTGAGTTCTGATGTCATCAGTTATAAACGGTGAGTTCTGATGTCATTTCTGTCACATGACTCATTGAAATTTGTGTATTATAATAAATAAAGTACCCCCAGTTGTAAAATATGAGGATATTAGAAGTTACCTCGGAGTTCCATGACCTGTATAAAAACACTCGGCCTTCGGCCTCGTACTTTTATATGGTCATGAAACTCCTCGGTAACTTATAATATCCTTATATTTTACAAAAGGGGGTACTTTATTCACTATCTATTATATCTGTAATGGTATTAGTTAGGCCAACATGATCCAGTTTGGTTGAAATAGCAAGAAGAGTGCTTATGTCCTACATTAACTATATATTAAGAACTGACTTATAGAACTAATAAAAATGTTCTTTATGTTACATCATGGGGCCCATTTACTTAGTTCGGTTGAAGGAATAGAATAAAAAACTTCGAATTTCGAATGTTTTTTTGGCTACTTCGACCATCGAATTGGCTACTTCGACCTTCGACTACGACTCGAACTAAAAATCGTTCAAATATTCGATAATCGAAGTACTGTCTCTTTAAAAAAACTTCGACCCCCTACTTCACTGTCTAAAACCCACCGAGGTGCAATGTTAGCCTACGGGGAAGGTCCCCATAGGCTTTCTAACAAGCTTTCGAAGAAAACTCGTTCGATCGATGGATTAAAATCTCTCTGTCTCTCTCTCTCTGTCTCTCTCTCTCTCTCTCTCTCTCCTTGTTTTTCCATAAAACACAATGCTTTCACTCAGCACAGCTTTATCCAAAGTGATTTTAACAACTATTCTTTGCAAAAGTATTTGGTACAAAAAAAAACACTATACCAGTTGGTATGAAACGCGTAAGGCGGAACATCAATGGGTCTGTATGCCTACTCTTTTAAATTTTGTATCTAATAAAAATATTGATTTTTAACTTTGAATAGAACTCTTTGGAGTATATTTTTGAAACTTGACAAAAAAAAACTCACTGTACTTTTTTTTTTTTAATTTTCACTGAAAAGCAAAGATCCAATGTAATATCCTTTTCAATGTGTCATTATTCCACTCAAAGCAGAACATTTAGATGTACACATTTTATCATGGGTTTAATCATCTGCAATAAATATCAATACAATCTGCATATATTTCTGCTCCATAGAATTTAATATAATATAATTTAAGATGGCACCTGTTTAGTGAACTCAAGCAATTGAAATATTGTTTGTTATTGAAATATTGTTGCAATATAAAAAAGCAGGTAGATAATATATTCCACAGATGTTGATATGAAAGCCTAGTGTGGTTGCAAAATGAAATTTCTAATTTTGACTCCAAGTAAAATATTTGTTATTAAGTCTGAACATTATTTCTTAAGGGGAAAAATTATGTGTTTGGAGTCTTTGATTTCGTCAACTTTTAAGTTCCCTTGAAAAAGTATGGCTTTTCATAAATATTTTTTCTCAAGTTGGATTATTAGGACAATATATTACATTTGGCTCTAAATGAGCACATAGCGACATTAACATAATGAAATCTCCGCTGTGCCTTTGACAGATGGGCTTCATTCAGGCAAAGTGTTTGTGATTTAGCGATAGATTAAAAAAAATAACAATACAATGTAAAATAATAAAATTGAATTGTAATGTGCAGCATAACTGAAGCATTAGGTTAAAAGAAACTTGAAACATATATAAAAGTTCATCTGCGGGAGGTTATACAAAAACATGAGACTGCATGAAGATCCATTGGAAGTGGACATTTCCAAGAATTTCAATCTGTCTTGTTGAAGAAACTTAAAATGTCATAAAGAACATGTATAATGGATGTATACTATCTAGGGATACTAAATAAAGGTATAGGATCTGTTATCCCTAAAAACGCTATACAGAAAGCTCCAAATTACTGAAAGTTAAGGAGTGACCCCACCTGGGTGCTGCAATGTGTTTCGCCTCTATAGGACTTTATCAAGCAGTTAGAAAAAACTGCATGCCAAAAATAAACTGCTTGAAAGTGATGGGTGAATTTCTCCTGAATTTCGCAAATTTTACGCAAAATGCGCAAAACTGCAAAAATTTCGCAAAACGGGGAAAAATCGTGAAATCTGAAAGTTCGTAAAAAAAAACATGAAATTCTAAAGTTTTCCCAAAAAATCGTGCAATTTGATTTCACAAAAAAATCGTGTAATTCACACGTTTTCACAAAAAAAATCAAGCAATTTGAACGTTTTCACTAAAATGGAGCAATGCAAACATTTTCACAAAAAATCGAGCAATTATAAAGTTTTCACGAAAAAACTAAATTATAATTAAATAATCCAAATTTTGAAAAATAATTTCCTTTTTCTGTGTAATAATAAAACAGTCGCTTTTACTTGATCCCAACCAAGATATAATTAATCATTATTGGAGGCAAAACCCGCCTATTGGGTTTATTTCATGTTTACATGATTTTTTACTAGACTTTAGGTGTGAAGATCAAAATTACTAAAGATCTGTTATCCGGAAAGCCCCAGGTCACAAGCATTCTGGATAACAGGTCCCAAACCTGTATCGCTTTCCCAAGTTCTGCTGATTTTTCTCATTAAAGTTTTCTTGGTTGTTTTTTGGTTTCTTGATTGTTTCATCCCTTGAGCTTCCCAATTTTTGACATTTCTCAAGATCAAGAAAAATGTAAAATAGAAAGCAAAAAGTTGCTATGATAGTTTAATGAGTAGCAATGGGCAAATTTCTCCAATTTTGCTTCACCGTAAATTTTGTAAATTTCCCACAAAATTCACGAAATCGGAAAGTTCACAAAAAAATCATGAAATTCGAACGTTTTCACGAAAAAATCTTGATAATTGAATGGTTTCACTAAAAATCATGCAATTCGAAGGTTTTCACTAAAAATTAGTTGCGAATTAGTGGCAGGCGAATTTATTTGCCCATCGCTATTAAAAGTGTTTTTACAGCATTCAAAAAGTTGTTAATTCTGAATTGAATGATATGGAATGGAAAGTGACCCCTCCCCCATTTCAAAGCTGGAAAGAAGCAACAGAGCAAGCCAAATAGTTAAAACCATATAAGAAATAAATAATGAAAACAATTTGAAAAATTGCAAAGAATAGGACATTATAAAACATACTCAATGTTTATTTAAAGGTGAACCACCCCCGTTAAAGAAGAACTAAAAAACTGTTGCACATTAGGAGGGTTAGTCATCAAAATCAAAAAAAGTTTTCTGAAAACTACTCTGCTAACTAATCCGAACTGACCCCCCCCTATTTATCAATGAATTTTCACTAATTATTCTTGTGTGTAAAAAGTCCGAATTTTTCTGAAATTGCCCTCAAAGTTTTTTTCCGTAAAATCGATGGAAACCCAACGCAAATCTTTCAATTGTTAATGGGACATCTGCTATTGACTTTTACATGTTCTCGGCAGGTCTTAGTTCGAGTACATCTGTCTGACTAGAAATATTTGAAGCTTAATAAATAACCCCCTATGTTTTGGGCTTCTGTACCAGCCCAGGGCAACCACCGCCCTTTAGCAGTAAAGATCTGTGCCAGTAAAGATGCCCCAGTAGCTCCCCATCTCTTCTATTGATTCCCAAAATAGGCTCTGGTCTGCTGCCACTTACTTGAGCATAGGGACCCACTCACAATATACAGTATATATACAAAATAATAGTCACAATACAAGGCTGATTAGTAATGACTTCATATTCCTTCAGCATCAGCTTCTATAACATGTTAGTTTGATTGAGCATGTTCAGTGCCACTGACACTCCTAACAAAATCAAAGATGGAACCCACCCACTGGTGCACAAATTTGAAGGCCTGAATCATAACTGTTATAGACATTCTGAAACTTTATTCTGGTGAACTCAGTTCAGTATTTAAATTACAGCATGTCCAGCTGTATTAGTTTTAATGGTTTAGTTCTCCTTTAAGTACTTATTTTATAAAGAAAGAAATATTCTGAGGCCAATCGGTAATATTAAGGGGCATATTTATCAAAGGTCGAGGTGAATTTTCAAATGAAATTTTTTTTAATTTCGAGCTATTTTTTTTGTGTACTTCGACTAAGGGAATAGTCCGAATTCGATTCGAATTTGAAAAAAATGTGAAAATTTGAATATCGAATTTTTTCATGTACTGTCTCTTTAAAAATTCATCTTCAACCATTTGCCATCTAAAACCTGCGAATTTCTGTTTTAGCCTTCGGGGAACCTCCTAGAACCTATTTGGAGGTTAGATAGATACTCAAATCTATCTCTCATCTCCTGATCTCAACCCAGAACTCCTAACTCGCGTCTCCTCCTGCCTGTCCACTATCTCTACCTGGATGTCGCAACGCTACCTTGAATTAAACCTCTCTAAAACTGAAATGGTTCTCTTTCCTCCAAGAAACACCAGTAGCATCCCCGAAGTATCCATCATAGTTAACAATTCCACTATCACCCCCTCTCCCCAGGCCCGGTGCCTTGGGGTTATCCTAGATTCTGCCCTGTCATACACTCCTCATATCCAGTCACTTATTAAATCATGTCACTTCCACCTAAGGAACATATCCAAAATACGATCATTTATCACCCAAGAAGCTGCCAAAATTCTTATTCACTCTCTAATCATATCGCGTCTAGACTACTGTAACTCTCTTTTAATTGGCCTCCCCCTCCAGAGACTGTCACCTCTCCAGTCCATAATGAACACTGCTGCGAGGCTCATACACCTCAGCAACCGCTCATCCTCTGCCTCGCCATTCTGTCAATCCCTGCACTGGCTTCCGTTGCCTTTCAGAATCAAATTCAAATTAATGACACTGACTTTCAAAGCACTTCACAACTCTGCTCCACCCTACATCTCTGAACTCATCTCTATATACTCACCCACTCGCTTACTTCGCTCCTCTACTGACCTGCTACTCAACTCTTCTCTCATTACCTCCTCACATGCTCGCATTCAAGACTTTGGAAGGGCTGCACCCCTCCTCTGGAACGCTCTCCCACGATCTGTCCGACTTTCTCCCAACCTTTCTGCTTTCAAAAAATCTCTGAAAACGCACTTCTTTCGAGAAGCCTACCCTCACTCTGCTTAACTACCAAACGCAACACCACATACAACACGACATTTCTCACCCACTTACTTCGATCTTGCCCACTCCCACACCTTGTGTATTACTCCCTTCCCTTTAGACTGTATGCCTATGCATAGGGCCTTCCTCACCTCTTTGTACCTGTATTGATTGTGATGTTTGTTACTCCATATATTCTATGTATGTAATTCATGTGATGTAGTTGTATAATCACAGTTACTTTACAGTGCTACGCAATATGTTGGCGCTATATAAATACATGTTAATAATAATAATAATAATAAATAATTGGTAGACTTTGAAAAATCTTAGGTTTTTTTTTTGGGAAAAACTTTGAATCGAATTTGAACAATTGCGCTATTCCTTTGATTTGTATGATTCGAATCCAGCCGAATACGGACCTATTCGATCTAAAACTGACCTTTCGACCAAAAAAAATCCAAAAACCTTTGACTTAATTTCGGTTGGTCTTTTTGAATTTGAATTTCGATGTTTTTTCAATTCGAAATTTGACCCTTGATAAATATGCCCCTAAGAGAAGTTAGTTAGGGAAATGATGATGCAGGCTGCAATGGGGCCCTGTTCTTTCTATGTGCCCTTTTGCACACAGTATTGCACCCACCAACACTGCATTCCTAAACTCTGGCTGTATTTTTTATCTGGTGCAAGATAGGAGTGCAGCCAGGGTCATGCTTTTGCACTCATTCGTGCTCTTACAATTCTGCCAGTAGTTTATCAAAAGAACTTCTGGTGCTTTTTAAATATTAGGTGCACACTGACTGTGCAATGAGACACATTTCGTTGTTGCCACCATTAAATAATCTATAGGGGTCATTTACAATTCCCCATACAGGGTGCAAAGTGCAAAAAAATAATCACTAAGGATTGTGCTCTTGCGCTACAAAGTGCTCATGATTGACCTGTAATGTCTTCCTAAACCCAAGATTCCATTGCTTTACTGGTAGTGATGAGTGAATCTATCCCCAAAATAATTCATGAATCTGTGAAAAAATTGCTAAACACTAAGGGGCAGATTCACTAAGGGTCGAATTTCGAAGTAAAAAATACTTCGAAATTCGACCCTCGAATTGAAATCCTTCGACTTCGAATATCGAAGTCGAAGGATTTAGCGCTAAACGTTCGTTCGATCGATCGAAGGATTTTTCCGAACGATTCGAAGGATTTTAATCCAACGATCGAAGGAAAATCCTTCGATCAAAAAAAGTTTAGCAAGCCTATGGGGACCTTCCCCATAGGCTAACATTGACTTCGGTAGGTTTTATCTGCCGAAGTAGGGGGTCGAAGTTTTTTTTAAAGGGAAAGTACTTCGACTATCGAATGGTCGAATAGTCGAACGATTTTTCGTTCGAATCGAAGGTCGTAGTCGAAGGTCGAAGTAGCCCATTCGATGGTCGAAGTACCCAAAAAATACTTCGAAATTCGAAGTATTTTTCATTCGAATCCTTCACTCGAGCTTAGTGAATCGGCCCCTAAAACATTGCAGAACACATTTTTTTTACATATGACAATGTCTTCTCTCTCCAAATGGGTATTATTCTTGTGGTGACTTTTTTTTCCTCGCAGAATTTGCTGGGAATCCATGCCGGGAAAAAAAAATTCACACATCACTATCCATTGTTCCTTGACTGGTACATGTATGGGACCTGTTATCTAGATTACTTGGGACCTGGGGTTTTCCAGATAATGGATCTTTCCATAATTTAGATCTTCATACCTTAAGTCTACTAGAAAATCCTGTAAATATGACATAAACCCAATAGGCTGGTTCTGCTTCCAATAAGGATTAATTATATCTTAGTTGGGATCAAGTGCAAGTTACTGTTTCACACAGAAAAAGGAAATCATTTTTCAAAAATTTGATCTAAATTGTTCATCAAGTTTTGCTGTGAAAATCCCATCCATAGACTTCAATGGGTGAAAAAATTTGTCGAGATTCAAAAATTTGTTGCGAAAAAAAAGATGTTGTTGCCCATAGAATTCAATGCATTTCATTGAAATTCCGCAGTTTTACAGATTTTTGCCAAAGCAAAATGGGTCAGATTCACCCGTCACAAAAATGTTGATTATTTAGATACAATTTAGTCTATCAGAGACATCGTTTCTGGATAATGGATCCTATACCGATATTTCCTAAATGTTTGTAAATTTTGGATTCCAAAACAATACTAGCGTACAATGCAATATACTGAACTTCAGCTTTATAAGAACTGACTTCAAATATGGTGCAAGCTTCTAATAGTAAAGCAACAACTCAAAAGCCACAGGTTACCATCTTGCTTTTCACTCTTAGGGGCCCATTTACTTAGCTCGAGTGAAGGAATAGAATAAAAAAAACTTTGAATTTCGAATTTCAATTTTTTTTGGCTGCTTTGACCATCAAATGGGCTACTTCGACTACAACTTCGACTTCGAAATCGAATGATTCAAACTAAAAATCATTCGACTATTCGACCATTCGATGGTCGAAGTACTGTCTCTTTAAAAAAAACTTTGACCCCCTAGTTCGCCACCTAAAACCTACCGAAGTCAATGTTAGCTTATGGGGAAGGTCCCCCATAGGCTAACATCCCCCCTTTGCAATCTTTTTTAGGTCGAAGAAAAATCGTTCGATTGACGGATTAAAAAAAAACGTTTTTTCGTTTGATCGTTCGAACGAACGAATTGCGGTAAATCCTTCGACTTATTCGAAGTTGAAGGATTTAACTTCGACAGTCGAATATCGAGGGTTAATTAACCCTCGATATTCGACCATAAGTAAATTTGCCCCATACTGTATTGGCTATAGCTGATGCTCTGGGGGACCAGACCTGACACCCCTTTATATTCCCTAAGCCCCTTGAATCCAGAGACATTACTCCAACTGAATCATGGGCAAATTTGTCCCGTTTTACCGCAAAATTTCAAAACTGCAAAAAATTTGCGAAATGCATTGAAGTCAATGGGCCTCAAAATAATTTTTGACGCGTCAACATTTTTTTTTTTACACAACAGATTTTTCACTGGCTGCAAAACGAAAAATTTCCCCGCAAATTTGCGCCTACCGAATGTATTCGCCCCTTTAGTAATCATGGGATATTTTTAATTCAGCACCGTAACTTACAAAATAAAATAGCTTTCCCAAGTAGGTGAACTGTATAAATTACTTATATGCATAAAAAATTCATATATCATTAAGAGGTAAGTGGGAGTGATTCATGGCTACAGTACTATTAAATAGGTTGCGTGTTTCAGTACAGTTAATTGAAACTAAATTGACATCTTAATTATCTTCCCTTGTAAAGGGAGTCATATATTATATGCATAAAAAAAGTTCTGATAGATTTGTAATTATATACAAGACCATAGACGCATTCTGGAAGAAAAAACTCACTAATCAGAACAAAGTACAGAGGCACGGAAAATTATCTGAGCAGAGTCACCTTTACAAGGCAGGTTTTGCTGAAGATACTCACCGAGGAATAAAATGGGACATAAATAAAGGTATAGGGAACGGTCACTGGAACACTAGATTTTATAAGGCAACATACTAATCTGTAGTCCAGGACAGTTTAAAAAATGAAAGAGAGCATCTGATTGGTTGTTGCTACAGTGCTTAAAGTGTATCTGCAGTCATCCATAGTGATGGGCAAATTTCACAATTTTTTCGTGAAAATGTTCGAATTTCACTATTTTTCCGTGAAACGTTAAAATTTCATGATTTTTTCGTGAAACTTAAAATTTCACGATTTTTCCGTGAACCTTCTGATTTCATGAATTTTTCGTTGTTTCACAAATTTTGCGGGAAGTTTGCGAATTTTTTGCCAAATGGGAGAAATTCGCCCATCACTATTCATACATACTGGATCAATATGAAGCTCTGAAAGATCCAGTTATATGACCTTCACATTTAGTGGCAGCACCAATAATTTACAGAAAGGCCTGAAATGTTATTCATTATGAAGCAGACCTATCAATTCAATAGTCAGAGCATGTGTGTTCTTGTAGAAAAATCACCCAGATGACACCCGGCTCAGACTCCTGAGGGGCTTCTAATGGATTCCTGTGTGACACCAGACTGATGACCCACACCGTGACCTGCAACTTGCATTTTTACCCTCTTGGACCTCATATTCGATCCGAAACTCAACTGCAACAGAACCTACTACCCATGAACCGCTATGTTACCAGAAGTGATGTCTGGAAGAGACATCATCAGAAGAAGTAGGAGGTATTAAAAAACAAAAAACATATTGAGACCCACGCTCAATCTTAAACCTGCCCCTATATCCATATTCACAAATCTTACCCACAACCTTGAAACCTAAATTTGGTGCATGGAGTCATTCTGCACTTTTTTTTGGTAGAGAAACGTGTCCACAATTTATAAATGAGTCCCGATGTCTTCAGAAAGAATCGTCTCCTTTGAGAAGTTCTGATTTTATTCATTTTATATATTTACAGTACTTTAAAGATCTGATGGCTTGTTTGTTTGAGCTCTGAGGCCCATGTTACACTTGAGTTTTTAGATGATGCAACTATCTTAGACATAGTAATATAATATTATAATATTATCCACTGCAGTCACTGGTTCTCCTGAAACAGTAGTAGGGTGGTTGTTGCATATAAAGATATATAAATCTGTGTTTTAGATTTAACTACTGACAGGCCTATGACTAGAGACCAATTTTTTGAACCCCTGACCCAACCCAGACATGTGACTGATGACCTGGTATAATAGATAATGATATAATTTGACATACATTGACTTCATGGTGGCCTTTGTGTAGCAGGTGGATAAAGCACCCGCAGTTCACATTTTTATCCACTTGGACCCACTACTCAATGTGACCACATCCCACTGACTCCCACCAATACCCACATTTTCAGGTCCCAACCACAACTCGATTCTTTGTGGGTAACACCTGATGCAGGACCAAAGACAAGAAAGCTGAGCAGAAAGAAGGACAAAAATAGATGATAGATAGATGACAGATAGATAGACACAGGCCAAGCTGACTAACAGATAGCCTATAGTTATACAGACAGATGAGTATTAGTAATATTCGCTTGTATTAGTATAGGTAATTGTGTGTTTTTCTATAAATGCTGAGGGATTTAGCTGACTCATTTCTTTAATTAACATGTTTGTGAACTTTCTGCCAAGTATTTCATTTATTAACAAGTCAAAGTCTACTGTAGTTCTACGGTTTCTTTCCGTATAACAGGAAAAAGCCTTGTGTTTTTGATCTTTCTTACAATGGCTCCTCACTGTTTGAAACCCCAAATGACACTCTAAGTGGGACTCATTATCAATCGAGAAAATCAATGGGAGTGGCAATTTAGCAGTGGGTAAAACACACTACTGACGAGCAGCTTGCCTATTCTTTCTATGGCTTGGGAATTGTTAAAAGGTGTCAACTGAGCGTGTACAAAGCTGGAGCTGTGTGGGAATAACGTCTGTGCCATAATGGTTTCATTAACTGCGGTTGAAAAAAAAAAACACATGAAAAGAAAGATTTGCAGATGGGGACAACAAAAAAAGGCTTTTAGACAATAGTTTATGTAATCATTTTAGGGTGGATATAACTGCCTGCTAACAACATATGGATACAACCTGAAGAGCAAGCCAATTATGAAGATATCAGCTGTGTGTGGATATGGTGTGACAGATCATTTATAAGGGATTTACACAAAGGGAATGGAGATTTAGCACTTCTGCTAAGACAATTCCTAGTTACAATTTCAACAATAGGCTTTGTCAGAGTTTAGAGGGAGGAAGTGTTTTCCATCCAAATGAAACATTCTCTGGATGTGGAAGGAGCTTGTTGTCCAGGGGAGTCCACTAGGTTTCAGTCCTGTAAAAATGGGGGAACCCAAAGCTCTGACCTCTTTGCACTCACTTGCTGGAGGAAAGTGGTTGGTGGAAGAGAATCTTAATCTGAAGACTTCAGTAGGAAGGAGAAAACCTTAAGGTAAGACTATCTAGTGTCCAAGATCCTTAATTGCTCATAACAGTGAAAGTCTGGCTTCTAGAACTAAATGCCCAAGTTCGGCATGCTATGGGGGGGCTAGGTTTTCAGTTCTATAAAATAAGGAAACCCAGGCTTTGACTTCTTTAACTCACTAACAAGGAGAAAACTTAATGTAGGACTAGCTAGTGTGATCTTTTAATTGCTCATACTAGGAGTGACAGACTTTTTGAGAGTGAAGTAAGCATTAATATTGCCTCCCTAAAAGCATACATTTGTTGCTTCGGAGATCCAGCTCCAGATCCAGAAGTGATTTGTCTGTATGATATTCCACATTTCACTCCTCAACTACTTGAATTCAAGCTTCCCAGAACAGAGCTCCTCCTTAGCTCAGCCAGCAGGTGCCATGAAGCCACATTGGACTTGGCACATTATCCCTAAAAACAACAGACAAGAGAAAGATCTATTTTGTTCTACAGTATAATGAAGCCTAATAATGAAATCAAGAAGTCCTGTGTTTTATCCATCTCATGGACAGTTGCTCACAATCTGAGCAGGAACAAAATGAAATTACATAGAAAAGAAAATCCAGACTTTCAATACCAATACGGCTTATTTTTAGAAAGCTACACATTATTAGTTCTCTTTTTCAACGTTAACCCCCTTTTCCACTGTATGGAGTCATGGCCGTCACCAAAGTATATGTTGCCTTCATAATAGCTCAGCTGCTCACCTGACAGAATGCTGATGAATGGTTCTTTTGGCCTTTTCATCATCAAAAGGTGTATGAGTCATTTGTCCATAGCCAATGTGGAAAAGCTATTTGTAGCACGATAATGAGAAGCTGGGATTGGAACAGGCTTAAAGGAAAAAAGAGCACATTAATAAAAAATAAATAAAAATAAAAATAATAAAAAATAAATAAATATATATATATATATATATGTGTGTGCTAATTACATTGTCTAAATAAACCATGCTTTTGCCTGTTTGCATTAGCTACAGATGATCAGTGATAGCTTAAGTCTAGCTGCCGTATTTATATAAAGGCACCCAAGTAGTGATGGTCGAATTACTTTGACAGGTGTGAATTTGCGGTGAGTTTCCACATTTCATGACAATTACGATGACAATTAATAGGCACCCATTGACTTTAATGTGCATTTGAATTGTTGCCAGCATCAAAATAATTTCCTGCGACATTCGATAATTTTTAGGCGAAATTCGCCCATCACTGCACTGCACTGTCCCTAGGGTGGCAGCTTTATATATATTTGAAAAAAAAATTCAAAGCACCAGACTTAAATACAAACCTGACTCTGTACTAAAGCTAACAATTTACGGGGGTTATTTATTAAAGTCCGAATGCCAAAAACTCAAAAAATTTCTTTTTTTCCCCTATAAAATCAGATTTTTTTGTGAAAAAAAAAATAGAATTTTTCGAAATTTATTATACACAGAGGATGCAAAAAGTCAGAATCCAATAATACCCCACCTTCAACCTGTCTATGTCCTGTAAAAGTCAATGGCAGAGGTCCTATTTGCAATTTCAAGATATTATGGTCTGTGTTGGCTTTGGTATGATAATCCTAACATCTCGGACTTTTGTGATGATTCCTCCAATTTCACAAAAATGTTTTTTTCGAAATGGTCACGTTTTTCCAGATAAATAAAGGTTTTTGGATTTATTGGATTCTAGTTTGGTCTGACTTTTTTTATTTAAAACATCAGAAAATTCAGATTTTAATAAATTAGTGTCATGTATATCATGTACAGCACTAAGCTGTGGATGCGTAAAAGGGATCAAGTTGACCCTATCCCAATGCAAGCTTCCCCCAGTTTAAAGATTCCTGGAGGTAAAATTTTCGGGCAAGTATGCAATAAAGCTCTGTGTTGTCTGCTGTAATAATGGGGACAAATCGCTACTACTTTAGAAGTTTCAAAATAAAGTTGGAATTTAGTCCCTGCCCTGATAAACTTACAATTTATGAAGAAAAAAAGAAGACAGGTTGAAACCAACTGGTGAGGGGAACATATGCATAAATAAGGTGGGCTTCTGTTGCCAAGGAAGCTTATTGAAATATTTCCTCTATAAAGGGATTCTTAAAGGGATACTGTCATGGGAAAAAAAAATTCCAAAATGAATCAATTAATAGTGCTGCTTCAGCAGAATTCTGCACTGAAATCCATTTCTCAAAAGAGCAAACAGATTTTTTTATATTCAATTTTGAAATCTGACATGGGGCTAGACATATTGTCAATTTCACAGCTGCCCCAAGTCATGTGACTTGTGCTCTGATAAACTTCAATCACTCTTTACTGCTGTACTGCAAGTTGGAGTGATATCACCCCCCTCCCTTTTCCCCCCCAGCAGCCAAACAAAAGAACAATGGGAAGGTAACGAGATAACAGCTCCCTAACACAAAT
Source organism: Xenopus laevis (assembly GCF_017654675.1). Classification (NCBI taxonomy): domain Eukaryota; kingdom Metazoa; phylum Chordata; class Amphibia; order Anura; family Pipidae; genus Xenopus; species Xenopus laevis. The sequence goes on along the minus strand of NC_054372.1, from coordinate 197,434,883 downwards.
AACAGCTCCCTGGTAGATCTAAGAACAACACTCAATAGTAAAAACCCATGTCCCACTGAGACTCCTTCAATTACATTGAGAAAGAAAAACAGCAGCCTGCCAGAAAGCATTTCTCTCCTAAAGTGCAGGCACAAGTTACATGACCTGGGGCAGCTGGGAAATTGACAAAATCTCTAGCCCCATGTCAGATTTCAAAATTGAATAAAAAAAAAACTGTTTGCTCTTTTGAGAAATGGATTAACTATTAACTCATGCGTTTTGAAAAAAACATGTTTTCCCATGACAGTATCCCTTTAAGAAGGTTTGAGAATAGAGTTAGAGTGTGAGCTTTCCTGATGCAAGATGGCTCTGTTGGGCAGTCAGAGGAGAACGGTTTAATGTGAGAGATCATGAGACAGTCTATGTGGAGATAAGGGCAATATTATATAGAGGAACAGAGGAATGCAGGATAAGAATATAATATAAACTCCCCTTGACCGGGAGCCATAAGTCAAAGAGTAAAGAAATAAAATTTAGATGCAGGTGAGATGATGGGGGCAGCAGCAGTTAAGATGGATTGCAGGCAGTGGAGGTTCTGGGAGACCAACATTTGTATTATATGGCCACATAGTATGGCAACTGGGCTGAAATTAGGGAAGCAGAGCAAATATCCTTTGTATCTCACACTAAAAGCATGCCAGAAGAATTGTCTCTGTAGGCTAGGACACTGCTGTCTCTTTACTTGACTTTTTGTACATTAAAGACCAATATATCACACCGCGAGGACCTTGTTTGCTGTAGTTCTCCTGCAACCTTCACACATTCCTTGTTGAAAATCAGTTAATGCACTTTGTGCTGCTCAGACATTTTCTTTCTTGCCTGTTAACACACCAGGAGTCCAAAGAGAATGAGTAAGGAAGGTTGTGGCCAATAGGGATGTATTTAATGCATCTTTTTTTGGATTCAGCCAAATTCTCCATAAAAACTTCAACTGAATAACACACCATATCTTGATATAACTATGAAAAAAGAGATTTAAAAATATTTCCAGAATTTTGAATCTTCACACCTTAAGTCTACTAGAAAATCATGTAAACATACATTTTCTGGAATTTTCCAGAATGTAAAGATCTGGAAAAATTTTAAATCTGGAATTCTTTTTAATCTGTTCATAATTTCAAGGGTTTGAATGAGATTTAGGTTGGTCAAATCAGAATCATAAATGATTTGATAGGATTTAGTAGAGGCCTGAACCAATTTCTGGATTAGGTTAATTCCTTGCAGTCAGTCAGCTGTCAATAAGAAAAAAAAATATTTTGTGCTTTAGGCAAATATAAAGTAATAAGAAAGAAATATTATAACATCTTAGAAGGCACACCTCAAAAAAGATTTAAACTTAATAAACTAAAATAAAGAATATTATTAAAACACTGTATTTAATATACAGAGCTCTAGTAATGAGTCAGTTCTTTAAAGTTGAGTCTTCATCTTCTGATCTTGTTAGTCCCAATCTTCTGTGTGTCAGTGGCACTGCACATGCTTAGTGAGCTATTTGCTGCTGTTAACCTAGTAAGTTAGGGTGAAAAAAGACATACGTCTATCAAGTTTGACCTTTTAAGTCTATATATAACCTGCCTAACTGCCAGTTGATCCAGAGGAAGGCAAAAAAAACAAACATTTGAAGTCTCTCCAATTTGCCTCAGAGGGGAAAAATTCCTTCCTGAAAACAAAATGGCAGTCAGTCTTGTCTCTGGATCAACTGGGTGAAGATATGAGGTTTTTCTACTTTTATGTGGGGGCCCTGGCCACCAATGCTTTTTTTTTAACTTGTGTGGGAGCCCTGGCCATCATTTTGTATAACTTTCTGGGGGGCCATGACCACCAATGGTTTTTTTGTAGCTGCGACCCTAAGCGCCTATGTTTTTTTAGCAGAGTCCTAACCACCATTTTTTTTAACTTGTTGAAGGGGGGCTCAAATGCTTATATGTAGACTTTTTTCCAGGGTTGCTTTTTACTCCCAGTCTGGCCCTGATGAAGTTCGTTGGGACCCTGTCCTTTGTAATTCATATTGTATAATGATAAACTTGGATTAAAATCTGTGTTTCCATATATCCTCAAGAGACAATATTAAGCAATGCACTAAACATGGTGTCAGATTAATTTTATTTCCTAAAAGGATCTATAGACAGAACAGTTATTAACAGTGGTCCATGAAAGACAATGTTCTTGTAAATAATGTAATATACAAAAATGTTATGTTCCTAGATAGTAGGAATATAAATTCAGCCTAAATAGACCCGACAGTTGGAACAATCTGATACTTAGGAACCTTTGCGTTTGGCATTATGTCACAAGGAATTAAATCAATATAAGGTACTGTTGTAAGAGAAGAACCTAAGGTTTGTAAGGAGGGCCCAGGAATAGAATGTCAAGACAAAACCTTTTTTTTTGTTGTCTGGTTTGGATTAAAATATTTGTAGGTGGCTCTGCATCTCAGATATAATGATAATAAAAAATGAAACAGGATATAAAAACTGAAGGCAAAAGGAGGAGTGGAGAACCAGAATTTCATTTATCTCAACCAAATGACCCTTGTTTCCCAGGCACCAAGCAAACACATATAAACACATATATATGGCTTTAATCTAATATAGCATCATGCAATGATGTGTATACCAGGGTCAGATTTATAATATATGAACTTTGCAGCCCTAGGCATGATCTGAACTTTAGAAGCCACCTGCTCCATGAGGCAACCTCCTGCCTTTCATCTAGTTCATTTTGGAGTCATGCCGCATATAGGAGCTTTCTGCAAAGAGACAAAGATGTAGTTTGACAACATTCCTGGAGTCCATGGGAACAGAAGTGAACTATACTACAGGAGATCTTGTGGCTAGGGATGTAGCGAACTGTTCTGCTGCGAACTTCGACCGTTCGCGTCCGCCGAATGTTCGCGAACGTTTGGGAACGTTCGCATTTTGAGTTCGCGTTCGATTCGAATACAAGTCGTTCGACCATTCGACCATTCGAATTCCTTCGACCGATAAAACTGAACGATTTCCATTCGTTCGAACGATTGTAAGCATTCGATTCAATGAAAAGCATTCGATCGAATGGCTTCGATCGTTCGATTCGAATGAAAATCCTTCGATCGAATGATTAAAATCCTTCGATCGTTCGAATCGAACGATTTTAGCGGGTGTTCGAAGTTCGCGAACTGTCCGCGAACGTTCGCATTTTTTGCCGGTGTTCGCGAACGGCGTTCGCGAACACCAAATCGGCAGTTCGCTACATCCCCTACTTGTGGCCCCTAGAGGTATAGAAAGAACAAAAAACCTCCGGAGACTGTAGCAAGTGCTTTCTTCATGTATGTTACAGTTCTTGTGTCCAGATGAGAAATGTTTTTCCCACCTCCTGAAATATGGGATACGTTATACAGAAAGTTCCAAATTACTGAAAGGATGCATCCAATTGACTCTCTTATAATCAAATAATCCAAATTTTTAAAAATGATTTCCTTTTTCTGTGTAATAATAAAACAGTGGCTTGTACTTGATCCCAACTAAGATACAATTAATCCTTATTGGAAGCAAAAGCAGCCTATGGACTTTATTTAATGATTTTCTAGTAGATTTAAGGTATGAAGATCCAGATTTCCGAAAAATCCCTTATCAGGAAAACTCCAAGCCCTGAGCATTGTGGATAACAGGTCCCATACTTGTAGTAGAGAAAACACTGATACCGCTACCGGCTAGTGATGGGCGAATTTGTCCCATTTGGCTTCGCAAAACAGGTGAAAAATTAACAAAATTTTTCGCTGCCAACTTTTCGTTGCAAATTCTAGGATTTATTCGCCAGCAGCAAAACATAGAAATTCGCCATAAATTTGCTCCTGCTGAATAAATTTGCCCATCACTACTACCGGCCAATTTGAAGTCACACTTATACACATTTTCAGTTGGCGTCACCTTAAAGGACCAGTAACTTGAAAAAAATGTAAAAAAAATATTAGTTAGTATACATAGAAAAAAAAACCACCAAGACAAATTAAACTTTAAAATCGAAAAGCCTTGATTTAAAAATAACTTACCAAAACTCCTCTTCAGAAAAGGCAACACAGCAACAATCCATTGTGCGGTGCTCAATTTCTCCTCCCTGGCTATCTCCTTTAAAGAAGGCAGGGAGGAGGAATCGAGCACCGCACAACGGATCGCTCGAACGCCTTCTGAAGAGGAGTAGAAGTGGAGTTTCTGTAAGTTATTTCTTAACAAAGACTTCACGATTTTAAAGCTTAATTTGTCTTGGTGTTTTTTTTTTTTTTCGATGTATACTAATGAATTTTTTTTTTTAAAAAAAATGTTGATGTTACTGGTCCTTTAAATAGGGCATCATGATGTACAACCCCACCCTTTTCCCTATGGACCAAAATCTTGTGCTGTATATCAAAGTATGGAAAATCAAACACTCAGCACTGGAAATATGAACTGAAATAACTCATGCATATTCATTCCTATTGGGAATTCTCCGTAGAGGGCTGTTAGTGTGAAAGCCTAAGGACATTATTAGAATTTGTCTGTCAGAAAAAAAAAGAAATTAAATGAAAATTAATTTATTTCAATCCCTTACTCAGTTCTGGAAACTGTGTTCCGTCAGCATGATATAGATGTATTGCTCTCAAAGTATTTTTTACTTCTGATCAACATCTGTTGATAATAATAAAAAATCTACATTTTCTATGGATATTTTTAATTCTTACTACAGGTATGAGGCCTGTGAACCTGAATGCTCGGGACCTGGGGTGTTTTGGATAAGGGATCTTTCCATAATTTGGATCTTCTTGCCTTAAATCTGCTACAAAATCATATAAATATTAAATAAACCAAATAGGCTGGTTTTGCTTCCAATAAGGATTAATTATATCTTAGTTGGGATCAAGTACAAGGCACTGTTTTATTATTACAGAGAAATAAATTTCTTAATAAATAAATTCTTTATAATGGAGTCTATGGAAGGTGGCCTTTCCATAATTCGGAGCTTTCCAGATAAAAGGTTTGTAGATAACGGACATACCTGTACAACTACTAATACTACAGGAATGTGATCCATTATCTGTAAACTTGTTATCCAGAAAGCTCTGAATTATGGAAATGATGTCTCCTACAGACTCCATTTTATCCAAATAATCAATATTTAAAAAATAAATAAAACAGTAGCTCATACTTGATCCCAACTAAGATATAATTAATCCTTATTAGAGGCAAAACCAGCCTATTGGCTTTATTTAATGTTTATATGATTTTCTACTTGACCCAAGGTGTGAAGATTCAAATCACGGAAAGATCTGCTATCCGGAATGCTCCAGGTCCCAACCATTCTGGATAACAGGTCCCAATACCTGTATTTTTATTATTGTTGTTGTTATTGATAATAATAATAATTTTAAAACAAACTCTTTAAATATCCCCGTTATTATTATTATTAAACATAAAGTAACACAATCCCAGTTCACTTAACATGAACCAACTTTCTCTTTTACTTCTCATATAGCTATTCATTTCAGCATCATGTTTATCCATTTTCGAGATTCATTATACCCCGACACTGCAAAAGGTCAGAATCAGAAAATCCGCCATTTCAGACCTGCCGAGGTTGTATATAAGCCAATGGGAGAGGTCCCTATCCTATATGAAATTTTATATGGTCTGTGCTGGAATTAACTTGAAAATCCAACTATTTTGAAAAAATCAAGCAATTTGGGAAAAAAATCAAAAAAAATCATACGATTCTGGTTTTCACTCCGTTTTACGGTCAGGCCACACAAGCGTTTTGGGGAAATTTAGTCGCCTGGCGACTAACCGCCTCGTTTCTGCGGCGACCAATCTCCCCAAACGCCTTCCCTGACTCTGCGCTGGCTAAAATGAAAAACGCCAGCGCTAATCACACGCGCCAATTGGTAAGTCGTCCAAAAATTCCAGGCAACTTCGGGCGACTTCAGAAAACAAACCGTCGCGTGTGATTAGCGCCAGCTTTTTTTTAAATTTTAAGCCGGCGCAGAGTCAGGGAAGGCGCTTGGGGAGATCGGTCTCCACAAAAACGAGCCGATTAGTCACCAGGCGACCAAATCTCCCCGAAAACGCCCAGTGTGGATTTACCCTTATAGAGTTTTTTGCCAATCTGAGCTTTTTTTTTTAATAATAAATAAGGTCAAATAGTCGATTCTAGTTTGGTTGGACTTTTTTAAATTAAATAATCCAAATATTAGAATTTTGATAAATATTCCCCCTAAATGTATGGAAATCCAAATTACAGAAAGCATTCTGGATTATAGGTCCCAAACCTGTATGTGTAAAGTTTAATGAAATTTAGTTTAGGCCATGACCCCAAGCTTCACCATCACCATCTAGCCTAATGTTCTGTTTATTTTCTACTTACAGATAATTACCAACCGTTGCTTCTTCTTCCCAACCCTTGTGAATTGATGGATACATCGCTTTATTACTTGGTTGCAAACTTGCTTAACAAGCGGAAAGCAAATGCTTTTAGTACCTCAAGATGGACATACTTGTAAGACCCAGGGACCTTCGGAAAAACGGCCTCCGCTTTGTTTATTGAGAAAAGAATTCCCCGTCTCTCCAAGTCTATTAAAGGGTGTTATCAGCTCGGCCATGAAAGAGGATTCAGAAACATTTCACAAAGTGCAAATCAACACTTTGGGGGGATCACCACATCTACTGTAAATGCTGAAAGTTCTAAACTTCAAGTGCGATGAATATTTTAGACCCAGTAAATCGTAATCTTTCCCACTTTCTCTAAAAATAGAGACTTAAGTTGTTTCTCCTGATTACACTTCTCGTTCTATAGGAAGTTCTTCACTTAAAGTAAAATGTTTCCTTTGGGTTTCCTAAGGTCACATTTAAATACCAGGATGAAGTTAACAGGAACAGATGGGCCGGCTTTCTTTCTCTCTCATCTGAGCTTTCCCAACTGATTTTCTTTTACAGTTGTTAAATTGCAAGTGTGACTTTCCTTTACCTGATTTTGTTCCTGGAAAGACGTGACGGAAAGTTGCTAACATGATATGACATGGTTGGCTCTGCAGAAAATGATCAAGTAGCATTCTCCGTTCATTTAGAGATGACTGTCAACCTTACTCATCAGGGGGAATGCAAACTGTCAGTGGAAAGAGCACATCTTTTTTTTAAAGTATGCTGTTATTTAGTTGTGGCCTTTAAAGTCAGATATTTCTTTTGTGCAGCTTATAGCATAATGTCTAGTGAATGTATGTGTGCAGATTCACGATAATATTTAAAGGACAGCCCTGCCAACCAGAAATTATTTGCTAACATTTTTCATTTTTTTTACACACTATAAGGTTACATGAAAAACTGAAAAAAAAATTACAATTATAGATATTTTTTTAAAATTGATGTTAGATGTCAAAATGAAGAGAATGCTGAAGGTCATCCTACTGTTAGGACTTCACAGTTCATGTTCTTCATGATCTTGAGTTGTATTAAATGGGGCAGAGAGTCACGGGAGGAGGGGGTCCCACTGTATAGAGCACTGGTAAGGCCCCATCTAGAATATGCCCTACAGTTTTGGTCTCCATCACTCAAACAGGACATTATTGTATTAGAGAGGGGACAGAGAAGGGCAACTAAGCTGGTAAAGGGAAAATCTTAGCTATGAGGAAAGACTGGCCAAATTGGGGATGTTCACTCTGGAGAAGAGGCGCTTAAAGGGTAATATGATATCTGTGTATAAATATATAAGGGGATCATATAATAATCTCTCTATAAAAATAGGGGTGTGGAAGCACTCTAAAGGCTAAGTAATAGTATATTTAAGTATAAAGGAAGTGCTAGTTTTAATGCACATTCCCTGGGCCCCTGTCTCAAAAGTAAGTTTACAAAACAGGGGTTTTTAGTTACAAAGTTATGATCATAAAGTTGAAAAGCCACCATACCACGTCAAGGTAAACCCCACATGGCGGTCCCTAACTTGTTTGCCTTTCGGCCATAGTATAAAAAGTCTTACTGCATAGTAGCATTCAGTGTAATCAGTGTCTGTTGAACCTTGGTTTCAGTGAAAAGGATCTATCCTCCCCCGCCAGTATGCGGCTTTTAAGGGAGAGGCATTGTCCAACCAACGCCCATTTTTAAAAGTATAGGGCCCCATTAGTTTAAGGGGGGGTATGGGGTGCTATTAAAAACCACATGAAGCTCAGCCACAGCTTCTGGCAACAATACAATGTATAAAAAATAGGGGTGTGGAAGCACTCTAAAGGCTAAGTAATAGTATATTTAAGTATAATGGAAGTGCTAGTTTTAATGCACATTCCCTGGGCCCCTGTCTCAAAAGTAAGTTTATTTTTAAAAATGGGCGTTGGTTGGACAATGCCTCTCCCTTAAAAGCCGCATACTGGCGGGGGAGGATAGATCCTTTTCACTGAAACCAAGGTTCAACAGACACTGATTACACTGAATGCTACTATGCAGTAAGACTTTTTATACTATGGCCGAAAGGCAAACAAGTTAGGGACCGCCATGTGGGGTTTACCTTGACGTGGTATGGTGGCTTTTCAACTTTATGATCATAACTTTGTAACTAAAAACCCCTGTTTTGTAAACTTACTTTTGAGACAGGGGCCCAGGGAATGTGCATTAAAACTAGCACTTCCATTATACTTAAATATACTATTACTTAGCCTTTAGAGTGCTTCCACACCCCTATTTTTATACATAATAATCTCTCTAATGATTTATTTACCAGTAGATCTTTCCAGCTGACACAAGGTCACCCATTCCAATTAGAAGAAAAGAGGTTCCAGCCAACTATTGGGAAGGGGTTTGTTACAGTGAGAGCTGTGAAGATGTGGAATTGTCTCCCTGAATCAGTGGTACAGGCTGATACATTAGATAGGTATAAGGAAGGGTCGGATGCTTTATTCACCAGTAGCTCCTCCCAGCAGACAGGAGGGAGCCAATGAGATTCGAGGAGGGAAAGGGGTGTTACAGGGAGAGCTGGGAAGTGAATCATTGGTACAGACTGATACATTAGATAGGTACAAGGAAGGGTCGGATGCTTTATTCACCAGTAGCTCCTCCCAGCAGACAGGAGGGAGCCAATGAGATTAGAGGAGGGAAAGGGGTGTTACAGGGAGACCTGGGAAGTGAATCAGTGGTACAGGCTGATACATTAGATAGGTATAAGAAAGGGTCGGATGCTTTATTCACCAGTAGCTCCTCCCAGCAGACAGGAGGGAGCCAATGAGATTAGAGGAGGGAAAGGGGTGTTACAGGGAGAGCTGGGAAGTGAATCAGTGGTACAGGCTGATACATTAGATAGGTACAAGGAAGGGTCGGATGCTTTATTCACCAGTAGCTCCTCCCAGCTGACAGGAGGGAGCCAATGAGATTAGAGGAGGGAAAGGGGTGTTACAGGGAGAGCTGGGAAGTGAATCAGTGGTACAGGCTGATACATTAGATAGGTATAAGGAAGGGTCGGATGCTTTATTCACCAGTAGCTCCTCCCAGCAGACAGGAGGGAGCCAATGAGATTAGAAGAGGAAAGGGGTGTTACAGGGAGAGCTGGGAAGTGAATCAGGGGTACAGGCTGATACATTAGATAGGTACAAGGAAGGGTCGGATGCTTTATTCACCAGTAGCTCCTCCCAGCAGACAGGAGGGAGCCAATGAGATTAGAGGAGGAAAGGGGTGTTACAGGGAGAGCTGGGAAGTGAATCAGTGGTACAGGCTGATACATTAGATAGGTATAAGGAAGGGTCGGATGCTTTATTCACCAGTAGCTCCTCCCAGCAGACAGGAGGGAGCCAATGAGATTAGAGGAGGGAAAGGGGTGTTACAGGTAGAGCTGGGAAGTGAATCAGGGGTACAGGCTGATACATTAGATAGGTATAAGAAGGGGTTGGATGGTGTTTAGCAAGTGAGGGAATACAGGGATATGGGAGATAGCTCATAGTACAAGTTGATCCAGGGACTGGTCCCATTGCATCTTGGAGTCAGGAAGGAATTTTTCCCCTCTCTGAGGCAAATTGGAGAGGCTTCAGATGGGTTTTTTTTTCGCCTTCCTCTGGATCAACTGGCAGTTAGGCAGGTTATATATAGAGTTAAATGGTTGAACTTGATGGAACGTGTGTCTTCTTTCAACTTACTTTACAATGTTCCTATGTATAAAAGCAGACATGGACATTCACTTCAGCATCAATGAATTTCAAGCACTTTAATATCCATTTTAGACAGCACAGGAATATTACTTTAAAAGGATTAAAAGAATATGTATTTTCTGTATGTATTTATTGCTTCATTTATTTGAGCAGCAGGGTAGAGGATTCTCCGCATACAGAAGATCTTCAAAAATCTGGCCCTAGCCAAGGAATAAATTAAATGGGGCAGTGATAGTAATAGGGTTGAAATTAATATAGAAAATATAAATATATAAATAAATAAATATATATATATATATATATATATATATATATATATATATATATATATATATATATATATATATATATATATATATATATATATATATATATATATATATATATATATATATATATATATATATATATATATATATGGGATCTATTATCCAGAAACCCATTATACAGAACGGGTAGAGGATTGTCCACCTACAGAAGATCTTCAAAAATCTGGCCCTAGCCAAGGAATAAATTAAATGGGGCAGTGATAGTAATAGAGTTGAAATTAATATAGAAAATATAAATATATAAATATATATATATAACAAACAAGGGAAAGTTGTGCTCACCACTATTTTTTAAAACCATTAGGCGGGGGTGCAACGAGGGTGTGACCACAAAATACATATAGTCAACTACAAGATTCCTCTGCACTCAACCCATTATCAATACACCCAAGACAGAGACATTTTGTGCTACTGCTACTGAAAAATGCCTTACCCTTTAAACAAAACAGGGATTGTTTGTCCATATATTACAATATATTTAAGCTGGCCAACTACGTCAAAGTCATCCCATATCTGGCCAGTCTTACGCTTAATTTTCATCTGATTCATTAAGAATTCAATTGCTTAATTATACATTTTACAAAGGGACTAAGTTTTTAAAAATTAGTGGTGAGCACAACTTTCCCTTGTTTGTTATAGTTTATACAGGAGCAGTGACCAGCTCCATGTTGTAGCTCCCACCCCTCCCAGCTATAGTCAGGTGATCCCACTGGTGTCTAATAAAAGGGCAGCCAAGTTTGGGAGTTTTACTTTGAAAGCAGCAAGTAAGTTGCAGGTAAAACTTAGTCCCTTTGTAAAATGTATAATGAAGCAATAGAATTCTTAATGAATCAGATGAAAATTAAGCGTAGGACTGGCCAGATATGGGATGACTTTGACGTAGTTGTTCAGCTTAAATATATTGTAATATATGGACAAACAATCCCTGTTTTGTTTAAAGGGTAAGGCATTTTTTAGTAGCAGTAGCACAAATGTCTCTGTCTTAAATATATTGATAATGGGTTGAGTGCAGAGGACCTCTTGTAGTTGACTATATATATATATATATATATACACAAAACACACACAGGTATGGGATCTATTATCCAGAAACCCATTATACAGAAAGCTTCAAATTATGGATTGGCCTTCTCTCATAGGAGCAGATTTACTAAAGGCAGTAACGTAACTAACCTACCGGGCCCGCACCCCTCTAGACGCGCTATACGAGAGTTTTTCTTAACTCCTGCGCTGCAATCTCGGGAGAGTGGGCCCTGGTGCTATTGCCCCTCCTGCTCCCCCGGTAGTCAAGCCACTGACTAAAGGGTGAAGTGGCGACTTTTCACCGGAACTCAAATCTGCAGGGACATTGCCAATAGTGATGGGCCAATTTGCGCCGTTTCGTTTCGCTGAAAAATTTGCGAAATGCGGAAAACGGCGAAAAATTTGCGAAACTGCACCGTTTTTGACGCCGGCGCCCGTTTTTGGCGCCGGCGTCCGTTTTTTCGAAAAAAAAATTTTGCCCATCACTAATTGCCAATTTCCTAACCAACACAGATGACAATTCGCTAGTGGAAGAGACCGTCCCTATTGTTCGTTCTCACTCTATCGCCAGGCAACTTTTTGGTCAAGCGAATGGTCGTTGGTCCGCAAATTCACTGAAGTGCGGATTTTACTGAACGTTACCTCTTTCACCAGAGTTTACTTCACCACCTCAGACCAGGTGAACTGCTAAAATCTTACGTCACTTACATTATATTCAGTCTGCCGAAAATGCATTAAAGTTGAAAAAATGCTGGCGACTTTTCCTTTTTTGAAGCAGGATTGCCTGCAAAAGTCCAAAGTTAAACTTTTTTGGGTTAACATTTGAGGGCCATGGAACATTCATTTTACAGTGGGCTCATGTCTAGGGCATTATATGATCTCTTTTGTCTTTATTAAGGTCCCGTGCCGTGGACATTTGTTATAAAAAGTGGCCACTTCAAGCATTTGCACCAACATTTCTAATAAAGAAGTCCATACAACTTTAATGTACCCTCCCTATTCCTAAGCGTAAGATCCCTAGCGACTTTTTGCTAGGCATAAACAAATTCTAGCAAATCTTCTCTATGAAATGCTTACACTGTAGAAGTATCACTAGTGAAAAGTCACCAGTGTTTGGCATCCAGGATGCAACTTGGCATTTAAGTGAATTAGCGTAGTGGTAACGAATTTGCGCCTGGTGAAGTGGTGAGAAGTGCGCGAATCGGCCGCTGGTGACAATTCGCCCTTTACTAAATCTGCCCCATAGACTCCATTTCAACCAAATAATCCAGATTTTTTAAAATGATTTCCTTTTTCTGTGTAATAATAAAACAGTCACTTTTACTTGATCCCAACTAAGATATAATTAATCCTTATTGGAAGCAAAACCAGCCTATTGGGTTTATTTCATGTTTATATGATTTTCTAGTAGACTTAAGATATGAAGATCCAAATTACAGTAAGATTCATTATCCAGAAAACCCCAGGTCCCAAGCATTCTGGATAACAGGTCCCATACCTGTATATATATTATTAAATTACATTTTCTATTTGTCCAGCCAGCACCTACAAATAAACTGACTTGCCAACAAATGTCCTCTGTCATTTTCTATAGTTCTGTAGGGAGCCATGCATGGACACAAGACCTGTTTGACTTTAAAAACCATTCAATTCTGCATAACTAATCCTTATCTGCTATCTCAACATGGACCCTACTGCCCTATTTCATTCTGAATGGCTGCTCCTCATTTATTTAAAGGGATACTGTCATGGGAATGTTTTTTTTTTTTCAAAATGCATCAGTGCTGCTCCAGCAGAATTCTGCACTGAAATCCATTTTTCAAAATGGCAAACTGATTTTTTAATATTTAATTTTGAAATTTGACATGGGGCTAGACATATTGTCAGTTTTCCGGGTGCCCCCAGTCATGTGACTTGTGCTCTGATAAACATCAGTCATTCTTTACTGCTGTACTGCAAGTTGGAGTGATATCACCCCCTCCATCTCTCCCCCTCCACCCAGCAGCCAAACAACAGAACAATGGGAAGGTAACCAGATAGCAGCTCCCTAACACAAGATAACAGCTGCCTGGCAGATCTAAGAACAGCACTCAATAGTAAAATCCAGGTCCCACTGAGATACATTCAGTTACATTGAGAAGGAAAAACAGCAGCCTGCCAGAAAGCAGTTCCATCCTAAAGTGCTGTCTCTTTCTGAAATCACATGACCAGGCAAAATGAGCTGAGATGCACCTACACACCAATATTACAACTAAATACACTTGCTGGTTCAGGAATGACATTTTATATTGTACAGTGAATTATTTGCAGTGTAAACAGTGTCATTTAGAAATAAAAACTACACCATTTAAATCATGACAGAATCCCTTTAAGTCTCTAAATTAGTCCTAGAAACTAGATGGAAAATAATTTCATTACTTGTATTATTGGTCCTTGAAATTAAAATATCTTCCTTTGTTTAAGTCATGCAGAATATCTGCAAATGTGAAAAGTCAGTCTATACATTTAGAGCTGATTCATCTACAATTATTAGCGTCCTTATTATATTCAGGTGTTGTAGTTCCACTTGTTTAGAGTAGGACCCCATTACTATTCATGTTGTTCTACGCGCCATGATATTTGCTGACATTCCTCTTCTTTTGTGTACTACTGAGTGAGTCCTCTTCTATTCCCCAATAAAGCAGAAATACTTTCAAATATCTAAGATAATAATAGAAAAAGTAGTCCTTGATCTTGGCACTTCCCACAACGGCTTTATGTATCCGGCGCTTATTGTTTACAAACTGTGGATATGAGATATTTATTTTAGGAGAAGAAGCGCTAAACCTTGCAGGCTACAGCTACACACAGACCCTGGATCAGGGATAGGTAATGGTCTCTAAGGAGACAGAGGTGGGAAGGTGAATCCTCGAGGCAGCAGTGGACGTATTGACAGGACTAGGCAGAGCAGGACGGTGAGCGTAGAGACAGGACTGGAACAAAAATAAAGCAGAAAAGAGCAGGAACAGGATAGAGATTAGGCAAGGTACAGACAGGGGCCAGAGCAGGGAACCAGAGCTAGGGACCATGTCTCCGTGCTCAGTAAGGCCAATGCTCAGGCACTGGTGGTGAGAAGGCCTGGCCTTATATAAGTATAAGGATTCTGGGATAAAATGGCTAAACCTGTAACCCAGCAGTAGAGCAAATTAGAACTTGCTGGCTGCTCTACTGGCCGGTTCTTAGGGTAAGTCAGTAACTAGAAAGTCCCAGACATGGATTTGTGGCGAATTTGGCACCTGCTTTCATGTTTTCATGTTTCATGTTTTCATGAAACTGCAACCAAAATTCACCAGCAAAAAAATTGCTGCACCAAAAAAAAAATATTTTTGAGGCCCATTGACTTCAATGCGTTTCTCGAATTTTCATTAGCCCATCCCTATCCCAGGACCAAATACCAGCAGAGCCTGCCATCATGTCTCTCTCTCTCTCTCTCTCTCTCTCTCTCTCTCTCTCCCTCTCTCTATACAGTGCAAAGATTCTAACTTTCATCCAGTCACTTACAACACATACAGTACCCCGAGGTGAATTGCTACATAGAATGAAACTAGATGATCTAAGAAGACAAAGTCAACAGCAGCTTGGCACGATTTAGATCTGTAAATTAATTTGAAATGTTCCACCTTTGGGATTCATTTGTGACAGTTACATTTTACTGGTAGACTTGAGTCAAATATGATCTTAACCCAACAAGTATCAATCACTTTCCAAGGTTTCAGCTGCGGAAAAATGTATTTGAGCACAACACAGAAGGCCAAAGGCATGTTTCAATGAAGGTTTGGCATATAAGAGAGAAGAAAGTTATCTAATCAACACAAGAGCACATATTGAGTGCCATAATGAAACCCCCCAGCTACTACTGTTACTGTTATAATGAAAGCTCCCCAGTTATTGGAACGTCTCTCCCCATCAGTGTCTCTTGTCAGTCACCTTCAATCATTACAAATTCTTCTCAGCCGAGTATCATAGGAGGCCAATGGCCAATGAATCAAAGTTAGCTTTCCAGGAACAAAACAAGAAGAATGTTTTTTTAAGAGTATTTAACTAGGATTTATAAGAAAAGTCTCAGTGCAAAGTCTTCCATACAGAAGTTATTATAATCCACATATATCTCTGCATATATGCATTATACAAAACTAAGCCATTCAAAAGGGAATTGAGATTAGATTA
Source organism: Xenopus laevis (assembly GCF_017654675.1). Lineage (NCBI taxonomy): Eukaryota > Metazoa > Chordata > Amphibia > Anura > Pipidae > Xenopus > Xenopus laevis. The sequence goes on along the minus strand of NC_054372.1, from coordinate 197,419,160 downwards.
TATTTTTTTTTATAAATAAGTAAGCTTATAACCTTTTTATAACTTTTTTTATTCTAAGAATACAGTTTTACTCATTTTGTAGAGAGTAGTCTTTAGTTGATGATTAAAACTAATTTTCTCCATTCCCAAAGGGAAGACCTTGTGTTTCCTGTGTGTTCCCAGCAATGAAAATTCCCTTGACTAATTCCAACATTGACCTTGACAGCATTTTATAGATTCATCTCCCCACCCTGAAAGACTTCTGTTTTAGAGTTTAGACAAACCTAATTCGTCAAGAGATTAATTATAATTCAATTCTTCTAATGCATTGATACATTTTGCAGCAAAGGTATGATCTCTGAACAAAATTCTGCTTTCTCTATTTTGTATACACTTATCTGAGTATGTGGCCATTGCACAGAGATTAGGGTAGATGTTGCTTGTGCTTTTGTACCTTCTCAAACACAATATTTTGCATCGACAAATGCAGCAACATGACTTGTGTAATTTTATCTGTGCACATTGATATTAAGGGTACTAGGCAGTTCATCTAGCATGAAAGACAAGGTGCAAAGTGCAAAAACATGGCCAAATGTGCCCTTTTTTCCCCATGCCATAAACGATCCATAATGTCACCACTAGTAATGTACAGTCTTCTCCATGAAGACTGAGCTTTTTGCTCTCTAATGTGCCAGGTAGGTCTTATTGCTCATGCGGAACAAAGTGTAGTGTCAGTGGACAAGGCCCACCCCATCTTTACCATGTGTGATAGAGAATTCAGTAAAGACATGGCCGATTTGCAGCTAGGGTTCCCATGCAGCTGGTATTTAAGAAGAGACCCACCTCTACCCATCCATTTTCCACCTACCTGGCCCATTTACCAGCCCCATCAACTCATTTCCCTGCCTGGCCCAACCATGGCATCATCACCCCAATTCCACCTCCAATTAAAAGTTCATTATTACCAGTGGCAACCCTACTTGCACCCTAACTCTGCTTCTAGAAGGGCAATGAGTTTCATCTCAGGTTACAAAGTTCAACTAGGACCACAAGTTGCAGTTTTGGCTTTGTAACAGTTTTTACCTTGCTACCCCATGGTAACATGGGGTAGTTCATCCTGGAGCACCTATTACCATCTTCCTTTAGCACCCTTATTGCCAGCTCTGTCACCAACATTTGCATTGAGGGAAAGACATATGTGACACATCACTGGCAGGGTGATTGGTAGATGATCCACAGCCTGATTCTTTGTGCATGAACCTTTTTGATTTGTTGGGATCTTTGAAATGTGAGAAAGTGATGGAAAGTCTCTCTGGTAACTCTGGTTATAATGGCAATTGCTCACCTTGAGTTCACTGAAGTGAAAATATTCCTTGTAATCTGAAGCTATCAGTATTGTGTTTTCCCCCTTAGCAACTAGTGTCTCAGTGAATCTCATGGATAAATAGGTTGTTAGTATTCTGCAAAGGATACGCAGGTTACCAAAGTGCAGAGCGGCTCCACTGTTTATTAATATACAATAAATATGCAGTGATTGAGGAATGTTGCACAGACGGTTGTTACTGTTGGAAATGTTGCCTTAACATGAGTTGCATAGAGATGTTCAGATGGTTAGATTCGATTGTGTATGGAGCATCACTATCCAGGTCCTGGACCTTAAGCAATTTATAAATTCTATGAAAAAGTGTTGTCAATGGAAATCAAATGCATGTCTGAGAAGCACACCCTGAAAATGAGTGAGAAGAGTCTGAGATGACTTCTGTTCCTCTTTAGTTGCATGAATTCCCTTGATATTCTGGATATGACTTCCACTCTGCACTGTGTTTCGTGTGTTTTCATGACCATTAGGTCAATAACTGTAGGACCTTGACTGATCTGAGATCTAAATTAAAAAATTAAATGACACACAAGAACCAGAAGATGTTCAGCTGCTGTGGACAACTTTGATGGCCTTGGCCATTGCTGTTATACTTTCGCTGAACCTCTGGGCTGGTACAGTAAGTTCACTTTATAAAATACAACATTTCTAGTAAGAACAAATTAAGGAGAGAAAAAGGGGGGCACATTAACAAGAATTGTGGGTTTTTTTGCCTAATGAAGGGCAATGATGGGCAAAACTTGGTGGACAGAGGTCCTGCAATGCTGAATTTGATGAAAATAATTTGTTTTAACAATAGGGGGCCCATTTACTTAGCTCGAGTGAAGGAATAGAATGAAAAAAAATTTGAATTTTGAATGTTTTTTTTGGCTACTTCCACCATCGAATTGGCTACTTTGACTACGACTTCGAAACGAACGATTCAAACTAAAAATAGATCGACTATTCGACCATTCAATAGTCGAAGTACTGTCTCTTTAAAAAAAACTTCGACCCCTACTTCGCCACCTAAAACCTAACGAAGTCCAATGTTAGCCTATGGGGAAGGTCCCCATAGGCTTTCTAATTTTTTTTGGTCGAAGAAAAATCGTTCAATCGATGGATTAAAATCCTTTGAATCGAACGATTGGAAGGATGTAAACGTTCAAACGATTTTTTGTTCGATAAGTCGATCAAACTATTTGCAGTAAATCCTTCGACTTCGATATTAGATACTCGACAGTCGAATATCGAGGGTTAATTAACCCTAGATATTCGACCCTTTGTAAATCTGCCCCTAATTGTATAAGTAGGCCTCATATTTTATACTTCAATACACCTTATATGAAAAAGTAAATATTTTTTCCCCTGGACGTTGCAGAGATCCGTCAGTTGATGGCCCTGCCATTGCTAGGAGCTGGTTTGCCTAGAAGATTGATAGTTGCTGTCCTGCTCCTTACCATACTTTGTAATATATTGTCCCAAAGGTTTGCATGAAAACATCGCCAATGTCTGATCTGTACTGCTGAGAAGGAATTGATGCTTCAAATGAAAAGCCTATTGACAATATGGCCCGGTCACTTTGTTTTTTTTAATCTCTACCCTGTTTATTTAGCACCTGCTGATATATGTCCCTTATAAATATTTGTGCCCAATAGTTCATCTGGTGCTTTCACATTTGGTAATTACTCGAGCCATATAATACTTGTAGGTGTAAATATTGTATATTCAGGTGATAGACATTCTACTGGTAACAATAATCCATATTTCCTTTTCCAATAAAGGTAATTTCTATGTGCTGATGTAAGATATCTAACTCTTAGTAATGTGGATGGCACTAATAGTGAAACCCAGGGACAGGAATTCCACCATCAGTCCTAGTGCTCTGTAATGGAACATGTCCCCTCCCAAGAATACAATAATACCTGTGTTCAACAACCCGGTTTTATAAGGGATGGAAAGGGGCTTCTTAAGCAAGCACTAAGGGTCATAATTTTGTGCCCCTATGTGCCCAAGCACTTGTGTTCGGGTCTTCATAAACATCTCCCAGTGAGTAATTTGTTAGATAATGGAGAGTCCTCTTCGGTAATCAGAAAGCTTGGCCCCACAACTGGAACAAATTTACACCTGGTAGTGACCAGTACTGGCTGACAATTGGTAGATCTGCTGTGATATATTTTAGTGTAAATACCAGATTAGGCAATTAGTAGGATGGAGTAGGCAGTCAGGCTTTATATTCTTCTCTGGTCTCTGACTGTGGCTCACTACATGTATCACTAGTCCTTAAATACATCAATAATATTGGTGAAAGCTCAACCCGTTTTAACTCTGACCATATTTGACAGGTAGCCTTGATGTAAACAAACCCCGGACATTGCACTTATGTAAGGGATTGATTCTCAATCACTATAAATAAAACTCAACAAGGGCAACTCTTGACCTGGATGTCGAAGCCTTGGTCCTTCGAATGTGATTCTCTGTATTGGTCTATGGCACAATCAAATATAAACAGGTTCAAAGCTCCCAGTGCACGTTCTTCATTTTATTCACTAAAGTGGTCGGGGACTGCCAAGAACCAGTGACAATGTTTTTAACATGAACTGATAAAGCTGTTTGTTTTAATCCACTACCTGTTATGTGCCTAACGTTAATGTGTGGGCTAACAAAGGACCCCATGTACAGTAGCCTCAGTGATGAACACCAGTATATGTTGCTTACTCATCCAAATAAATGTCCAACGGATAAATCCGTAAAACAGTGTGAACGCACTCACTAGCCCTCCTCTGTTAGATTACCTGATGCACAGTCCTCTAGGGAGACGGCACTCCCCAAAATCCAATGGAAAGAAACGAAAGGAGTAGGGATGGGCGAATTTTTTCGCCTTGTTTCGCCAAAAAAATTACGTCCATAGACTTGTATGGCATTGTGCGTCAAAATAAAAAGACACGCGTCAAAAAAATTTCGCCGCGCGACAACATTTTTTTGACGCCCATAGACTTTATTGGTGGACAGAGGGCCTGCAATGCTGAATTTGATGAAAATAATTTGTTTTAACAATAGGGGGCCCATTTACTTAGCTCGAGTGAAGGAATAGAATAAAAAAAACTTTGAATTTCGAATGTTTTTTTTGGCTACTTCCACCATCGAATTGGCTACTTTGACTACGACTTCGAAACGAACGATTCAAACTAAAAATAGATCGACTATTCGACCATTCAATAGTCGAAGTACTGTCTCTTTAAAAAAAACTTCGACCCCTACTTCGCCACCTAAAACCTAACGAAGTCCAATGTTAGCCTATGGGGAAGGTCCCCATAGGCTTTCTAATTTTTTTTGGTCGAAGAAAAATCGTTCAATCGATGGATTAAAATCCTTTGAATCGAACGATTGGAAGGATGTAAACGTTCAAACGATTTTTTGTTCGATAAGTCGATCAAACTATTTGCAGTAAATCCTTCGACTTCGATATTAGATACTCGACAGTCGAATATCGAGGGTTAATTAACCCTAGATATTCGACCCTTTGTAAATCTGCCCCTAATTGTATAACTAGGCCTCATATTTTATACTTCAATACACCTTATATGAAAAAGTAAATATTTTTTCCCCTGGACGTTGCAGAGATCCGTCAGTTGATGGCCCTGCCATTGCTAGGAGCTGGTTTGCCTAGAAGATTGATAGTTGCTGTCCTGCTCCTTACCATACTTTGTAATATATTGTCCCAAAGGTTTGCATGAAAACATCGCCAATGTCTGATCTGTACTGCTGAGAAGGAATTGATGCTTCAAATGAAAAGCCTATTGACAATATGGCCCGGTCACTTTGTTTTTTTTAATCTCTACCCTGTTTATTTAGCACCTGCTGATATATGTCCCTTATAAATATTTGTGCCCAATAGTTCATCTGGTGCTTTCACATTTGGTAATTACTCGAACCATATAATACTTGTAGGTGTAAATATTGTATATTCAGGTGATAGACATTCTACTGGTAACAATAATCCATATTTCCTTTTCCAATAAAGGTAATTTCTATGTGCTGATGTAAGATATCTAACTCTTAGTAATGTGGATGGCACTAATAGTGAAACCCAGGGACAGGAATTCCACCATCAGTCCTAGTGCTCTGTAATGGAACATGTCCCCCTCCCAAGAATACAATAATACCTGTGTTCAACAACCCGGTTTTATAAGGGATGGAAAGGGGCTTCTTAAGCAAGCACTAAGGGTCATAATTTTGTGCCCCTATGTGCCCAAGCACTTGTGTTCGGGTCTTCATAAACATCTCCCAGTGAGTAATTTGTTAGATAATGGAGAGTCCTCTTCGGTAATCAGAAAGCTTGGCCCCACAACTGGAACAAATTTACACCTGGTAGTGACCAGTACTGGCTGACAATTGGTAGATCTGCTGTGATATATTTTAGTGTAAATACCAGATTAGGCAATTAGTAGGATGGAGTAGGCAGTCAGGCTTTATATTCTTCTCTGGTCTCTGACTGTGGCTCACTACATGTATCACTAGTCCTTAAATACATCAATAATATTGGTGAAAGCTCAACCCCGTTTTAACTCTGACCATATTTGACAGGTAGCCTTGATGTAAACAAACCCCGGACATTGCACTTATGTAAGGGATTGATTCTCAATCACTATAAATAAAACTCAACAAGGGCAACTCTTGACCTGGATGTCGAAGCCTTGGTCCTTCGAATGTGATTCTCTGTATTGGTCTATGGCACAATCAAATATAAACAGGTTCAAAGCTCCCAGTGCACGTTCTTCATTTTATTCACTAAAGTGGTCGGGGACTGCCAAGAACCAGTGACAATGTTTTTAACATGAACTGATAAAGCTGTTTGTTTTAATCCACTACCTGTTATGTGCTTAACGTTAATGTGTGGGCTAACAAAGGACCCCATGTACAGTAGCCTCAGTGATGAACACCAGTATATGTTGCTTACTCATCCAAATAAATGTCCAACGGATAAATCCGTAAAACAGTGTGAACGCACTCACTAGCCCTCCTCTGTTAGATTACCTGATGCACAGTCCTCTAGGGAGACGGCACTCCCCAAAATCCAATGGAAAGAAACGAAAGGAGTAGGGATGGGCGAATTTTTTCGCCTTGTTTCGCCAAAAAAATTACGTCCATAGACTTGTATGGCATTGTGCGTCAAAATAAAAAGACACGCGTCAAAAAAATTTCGCCGCGCGACAACATTTTTTTGACGCCCATAGACTTTATAGTCTATGGGCGTCGGCGACATTTTGCCGGCGGAGAATTTTGGGCGAAACGAAACGGGTCAAATTCACCCATCCCTAGAAAGGAGGAACCGGCAGGTGACGAAGAGGCGTGCCCTCGAAACGTTGTGCATCATTTGACGTTAATAAACACGTAAGGGATTAACCTCGTTTGTTTATGTTCCTCTTTTCATTTCTTTCCAACGGATAAATCCAACATTGGAATCCCAGCAATGGCATCCACAGTGATATTTATCTCAACATTGTCCTATTCTTTTCTGCTGTTTGGTAGTACAGGTATGGGACCTGTTATCCAGAATGCTCTGGCTTTTCCAGATAATGGATATTTCTGTAATTTGGAACAACATACTTTAAGTCTACTAGAAAATCATATAAATTTATTTGCTTCCAATAAGGATTAATTATATCTTAGTTGGGATCAAGTACAAGATACCGTTTTATTGTTACAGACAAAAAGGAAATAATTTTTAACATTTTTGATTATTTTGATACAATGGAATCTATGGGAGACAGCCTTTCTGTAATTCGGAGCATTCTGGATAATGGTTTTCCGGATAATGGATCCCATACCTGTAGTAGAATTCTAGAAAATGATTTTCTTCAGCAGTGACCGGTACTCTAGATGATGTTGGCCCCATATCTCAGCATTCGAATGATCATCTGAAGGCAGCATATAGGAAACAGCCTATAAAATGTTAAAAAATGTAAAAAAAACAATTGATATTTCTCAGGAAATAACAGGTTATACAAACATGCAGCGCATTAAAGACTAGACTAAATCAGGGACAGGAATTATATATATGGCTCATGATGCCTCCTGAACTTTTTTCTTCAATGCTTATTTAATATTCAGGGAAGTAGGTGCATTAATTACGTCCCATATCTCCCCAAGCAGACACCCAGACAACTAAAACCTGCTGCCTAATCAACATTCCCAGCTTTCTCCTTGTACATCAGATAGGAGTTTGTACAGTCAGATGAAAGGGTTTGCTCTTTTTAGCTTTGCGTCTGTATTTCCATTTCATAAACACTTTCTGCTCTTCTGCAACTCACTTTCTCCTACCCCCCCCCCCCCATTCTCTTTCTTCCTCCTTAATAACCAAAGATATTGCCAAACACTTCAAAGGCAAACTTAAGAAGAAATCTACTTTTTGAGGATCGGCCTCAAAGTCATCCAGCCATCGTTACCCTTTTGTAACATGCCAAGTAGCTCTGTAAATGGTTAAAGATCATGGACATGTTTTCATCTCTACAACATTGCCTGACTCCATTAATGATCACCAAGGAAGCTGTAAATGTTCTCTCTTGTTTCTTACAACATGGAATCTTGATTCAGTTCTATCTCTCTCTCTTTACTTGAATATTCACCAGTGATACTAACAGACCTTTCTTGCTATATCTTTCCAGGAATCAGGATTCCATTAACTTACTCTTCCTAGAACGACCTTCAGCTTCTCACCAAAGAACTGCTACCTCTTGCTCTTCTTTAATAATCTTCTTCTCATCATATTCAAAGCTACCATGACATTACTGTTTTCTTTCTGAGCTTCATATTTCTAGTGTTTCCTATGATCGTACTATGGGTCCTATGGGATCTTATTTTCTGCTTCCTGTTTTTCCGTGGTTACCTGTTTCATATTCATGCCCTCTACTGTAAACTCCATTCCTAAAACATTTAATAAAAAATATGTAGTGATGGGCGAATTAATTCATCAGGCGCAAATTCGTGGTGAATTTCCATGTTTTGCCAGGAGCGAATAAATTCAGGAAACTACTGCGAAATTTCCACCACCTCAAACAAATTTGACCAGGCGTCAGAATAGTCACGCACATTAAAATTGTCGTGCGTCAAAATTATTTGGACGCCCATTGACTTTAATGCATTTCACAAATTTTTCGGGACAAATTCCCCCATCACTAAAAAATATCTATTACTACAGGTATGGGACCTCTTATCCAGAATGCTCAGGACTTGGGTTTCTCCCGATAAATGATTTTTTTCTGTAATTTGGATCTCCATATCTTCAGTCGACTAAAAAAATAATTTAAGTATTCTTTAAACCTGGTAGGATTGTTTTTCTTCCAATAAGGATTAATTATATCTTAGTTGGGATCAAGTACAAGCGACTGTTTTATTATTACAGACAAAAAGGAAAAGATTTTCTCTCTCTCTTATGTTGAGGACTTTCTTTCTTTTAAATATACGGCAGGGTCCGCTTTCTCTATAGTTCTAAAGAATCTGTCCATCCCCAACCGCTCACCTACCTTTGACTTGGCGAGGGAGGACTAGAGATGCAAGAGAATGGCTTGGCAGGGGGCTGTGTGCTAGACCCCTCAGAAAATATTTTTTGAAGGGGGACCCGGCACACACTAGTTATATCACTGCCTGTACTCGTCAATTTTTATACGCGCAACTATTTTGTCCAAACGCATTAAAGTCATTGGGCGCCTGAATGATTTTGACACGCAACAATTTTTTTTCCAGTGAAGGATTTTTCCGAATTTATTCGCCCATCAATATCTGTAAATTTTAATATACAGTATCTGTATATAGTGATGGGCGAATCAGTCCCATTACACCCAAATAATTTTTGAAACAGCAAAAAAATTTGCGAAACTGCGAAAATTTGTGAAACACATACAGGTTTTTATACGCGCGACTATTTTGTTCAAATGCATTAAAGTCAATGGGCGTCTGAATGATTTTGCTGCATTTTGACACGCAAAATATTTTTTTGTTGTTGCGGATTTTTCACCAGTGGATTTTTGACACGGTTTAGAAAAAATATTCGCCCATCACTATCTGCAAATTTTAAAAACAGTGTCTGTAAATAGTGATGGGCGAATCTGTCCCTATTTCGCTCCGCCGAATAGGTTTTGAAACAGTGAAAAAATTTGCGAACTGCGAAAATTTGTGAAACACAAGAGGTCAACGGCCGTCAATTTTTATATGTGCGACTATTTTGTTCAAATGCATTAAAGTCAATGGGCATCCGAATGATATTGGCTCGCAACAATTTTTATGGGTGACAATTTTGACACGCGGCAATTTTATTTGTGGTGGATTTTTCACCATCGAATTTTTGACACAGTTTAGCAAAACTATTCACGGGCGGCAAAATGTGGAAATTTGCTTTATTCATCCATCACTATTACTATTTACTATCTGTAAATAGTGATAGGCGAATCTGTCCCTGAAAACTTGCAAAACGCATTGAGGTCAATGGGCGTCCAAATAATTTTGCCCTGCAGCTATTTTTATGTGAGCACCATTTTTGGCACAGTTTTTCACCAGCGTATTTTTGACGCAGTTTAACGAAAATATTCATGTGTGGCGAAATGGGAAATCCAACGTAACTCCATGCATGCAGAATTAATTCTCCCATCACTATCTGTAAATTTTAAAAACAATGTCTATAAATAGTGATGGCAAAATCTGTCCCATTTCGCTCTGCCATATAATTTTTTAAACAGCAACTATTTTGTTCAAATTCAGTGGGCGTCCAAATGATTTCGATGCGTGCAAATTTTTTTTTTCCGCAGCGGATTTTTTAACGGTGAATTTTCAAAGCAGTTTCACAGTAAGTGAAACGCGGAAATTAGCCACGAATCCATGTCTGCCAAATTTATTAGCCCATCACTATCTGTAAATTTGATTTGAGCTTGGAGGAAACTTCGCCAAACAACAAAGGAGGGTTTGAAGTCAAGGCTGCAAAATTCTTCTCTTGCATAACACTGTCATTTTTTTCATCTCAGCAGTTTTGTTTATTTTGCTAAAAGCCAATGTTTCATCCTGAAAAATATGCTGCCACTTTATACAATAACATGAAATGCAAAAGACCTTCCAGTAATCTCTGTTCAGCACATTAAGGGCTTCCCTGCCAAGGTCAGAAATCCAAAGCAGCAATTTGTGTTAGTGACTTCTCTTCTCTGATATTCCTCCCGTGACTGTCAGCCCTGAGATATGCAGATCTGTTCATTCTTCTGCTATAATCTGCTTCTCAAGAACAGGGGAGTTTATAAATGATGAATTTACTAAAATAGCACGAGAAGAGCGACTAAGCTCATAAAGGGAATGGAAGGGATCAGTTAAGGGGAAAGGCAACTTGGGATTGGTTACACTGGAGAAGAGACAGTTCAGGGGGATATGATCACTATACTGTATATAAATATATAAGGGGATATGATCACTATATATAAATATATAAGGGGATATGATCACTATATATAAATATATAAGGGATTATGATCACTATATATAAATATATAAGGGGATATTGATCACTATATATAAATATACAGTATAAGGGGATATGATCACTATATATAAATATATAAGGGGGATATGATCACTATATATAAATATATAAGAGGATAAGATCACTATATATAATATATAAGGGGATATGATCACTATATATAAATATATAAGGGGGGTATGATCACTATATATAAATATATAAGGGGGATATGATCACTATATATAAATATATAAAGGGGTTATGATCACTATATAATAAATATATAAGGGGATATGATCACTATATATAAATATATAAGGGGATATGATCACTATATATAAATATATAAGGGGGATATGATCACTATATATAAATATATAAGGGGATATGATCACTATATATAAACTATATAAGGGGGATATGATCACTATATATAAAATATATAAGGTGGATATGATCACTATATATAATATATAAGGGGGATATGATCACTATATATAAATATATAAAGGGGATATGATCACTATATATAAATATATAAGGGGGATATGATCACTATATATAACTATATAAGGGGGATATGATCACTATATATAAATAAATAAGGGGGATATGATCACTATATATAAATATATAAGGGGGATATGATCACTATATATATAAATATATAAGGGGATATGATCACTGTATATAAATATATAAAGGGGATATGATCACTATATATAAATATATAAGGGGATATGATCACTATATATAAATATATAAGGGGATATGATCACTATATATAAATATATAAGGGGATATGATCACTATATATAAATATATAAGGGGGATATGATCACTATATATAAATATATAAGGGGATATGATCACTATATATAAATATATAAGGGGGATATGATCACTGTATATAAATATATAAGGAGGATTTGATCACTATATATAAATATATAAGGGGATATGATCACTATATATAAATATATAAGGGGGATATGATCACTATATATAAATATAAGGTTATATGATCACTATATATAAATATATAAGGGGATATGATCACTATATATAACTATATAAGGGGGATATGATCACTATATATAAATATATAAGGGGATATGATCACTATATATAAATATATAAGGGGGATAGGATCACTATATATAAATATATAAGGGGGATATGATCACTATATATAAATATATAAGGGGATATGATCACTATATATAAATATATAAGGGGATATGATCACTATGGGGCCCATTTACTTTTGTTCGAGTGAAGGAATAGAATAAGAAAAAACTTTCAAATGTTTTTTTTGGCTACTTCGACCATCGAATTGGCTACTTCGACTTCGAATCGAACAATTATGTATATATTCGAAGTCGAAGGATTTTAATTCCCAGTTGAATATCGAGGGTTAATTAACCCTCGATATTCAACCCTTTGTGAATCGGCCCCCTACAGTTTGGGGCTACTGGGGACTGGGAATATCCACTGGCAAGTTTGCTTCTAAGTCCCTCCTACCACTCTAAAGGTTAAAGGTGACCTTAACATACTTTATTTATCAGTGGATCCTTCCAGAGGCCCGTGGGTACTAAAAGAAAAACAATACGTCCCAACATTTTGGAAATAGGAAGAGGAACAAAAAGATTTGCCTCGCAGATTGCGTAGACATTTTTTGAACACACCCATTTTTGTGGTCACACCCCCTAATTCCCATGCCCATTTTACAAAATGTGTCAGGTTTTGAAAGTTTGAACACGTCTGTGGTTTTTATGTATTATTACAATTTTAGAGCTGTCAAAATTGTGACTGTCCCATGAAAAACGAGACAGTTGGGAGTTATTTAAATATTTTCCTTGGAAGATACTTTAGATTTATTTTTTCACCAATCTCTGCATCAACCACAAGTTACGTTGCAATTTCTTGGGGGGAAAAAAATCATCTTAAGTCTTTTTTATAAGGAGAAAATAATGTGAGGATGAGTCCTACCCCCAATCCATACAATTATTTCCTCCAAATTCCATGTTGCAGGTTTCTAACGTTAGAGTGCAATATCCCACTTCTGCCACCAGATGGAGTCCATAAATCTGCTCTCCCGCCGAAATGTGCCAACTGCAGAGGGTTTGTTTCTAAATGACGATGATTAAACAGAACAGATTCACTAAATACATTCACGGCAACGCTTGTGCCATTAAATATTGTATTTATAGCGTCTGACAGAGGAATATTATCTGCTCTCGGGAAAGGACCAGCACTGGAAATTGTTAGTGAATAAATCTGTTGAATATTCGTGTTCTCCGTCACATCAGTTCTTGCTCAGCATTGTCCATATTTGGAAATTAGGAAGCAGGAGTGATACTAGTTTGTACAAAGTGATGCTCAATCATCTCCTGCATTGCTTCAAATGTCACAAATCTGCTCAGCTGAAAGTGATTACGTAGATTGAGTTATTTAACCCTTTACAGAAGGCTTTGGACTAAGTAGGTGGAGCAATGCAATGTGTAGTTACCGTTAGCGTTACCTTTCAGAATCAAATTCAAATTAATGACACTGACTTTCAAAGCACTTCATAACTCTAACCCCACCATACATCTCTGAACTCATCTCTATATACTCACCCACTCGCTTACTACGCTCCTCTACTGACCTGCTACTCAACTCTTCTCTCATTACCTCCTCACATGCTCGCATTCAAGACTTTGCAAGGGCTGCACCCCTCCTCTGGAACTCTCTCCCACGGTCTGTCCGACTTTCTCCCAACCTTTCTGCTTTCAAAAAATCTCTGAAAACGCACTTCTTTCGAGAAGCCTACCCTCACTCTGCTTAACTACCAAACGCAACACCACATACAGTACCACATTTCTCACCCACTTACTTCGATCTTGCCCACTCCCACACCTTGTGTATTACGACCTTCCCTTTAGACTGTATGCCTATGTATAGGGCCTTCCTCACCTTTTGTACCGGTATTGATTGTAATGTTTGTTACTCCATATGTTTAGTGATGGGTGAATTTATTTACCAGGCGCAAATTCACGGCGAATTTGTGCGATTCGCCGCCAGCAAATAAATTCGCAAAACGCCCGCGAAAATTCGCCTGAAATAATTCGCCGGCATCAAAAAAAAATTTTGCTGGCGTCGGCGTAAAAAATACGGGCACCGGCGTAAAAAACGGGCGCCGGCGTCAAAAACGAGATGCTGCGCCGTTTCACAAATTTTTCGCCGTTTCGCGAATTTCACGCAAAATTCGTGAATTTTTCGGCGAATGGAAAGCAAATTTGCCCATCACTACATATGTTCTATGTATGTAATTCATGTGATTTAGTTGTATAATCACATTTACTCTACAGTGCTACGCAATATGTTGACGCTATATAAATACATGTTAATAATAATAATAATAATAATAGTATTGTTGCCTTTTAGTGCTGGGGTCCTGGGTTTGGTTCCAGCCAGGGCACTGTTTGGATGGAGTTTTTATAATCTCTGAGTTTCCCTCAGGTGCCCTGAATTCCTCCCACGCTTCAAATACATACAGGCAGGTTAATTGGTTTCTGATAAAACTGAACCTAGTGTGAATGTGATAGGGAGCTTAGATTGTAAGATCCTCTCAGGCAGGGAATGGTGTAACCACTAGGGTTGCCACCCATCCGGTTTTGACTAGTGATGAGCAAATCTGTCCCATTTCGCTTCTTTGAACTACTTGCGAAACGGCAGGAAAAATTTGCAAAACTGTGAAAGATTCGCAAAACGCATCAAAGTCAATGGGCGTCAACATTTTTTTTATGCAAGACAATTTTTTACACGTGCGACAATTTTTCTCACTTAAAATGCATTACAGTCAATGGGGATTTTTCTGATGGCAATTTTTTTTGTCCACGTGCATTAAAGTCAATGGGCGTTTTTTCTTATGGCGACTTTTTTGTCCACATGCATTAAAGTCAATGGGCGTTTTTTCTTACAGGGGTTTTTTCTAGGCGACTTTTTTGTCATGGCAAATTGCATTGAATTTTTGCTGCAGTTTCACGAAGAAAAAATTGCAGATAGTAAAATGCGGAATTTCACCACAAATCCATGGCAGGTGAAAAATTTGCACATCACTAGTTTTGACCCGGACATCCTGGGTTTTCAGAAGGGCTGCCCGGGTCAAGATGGTCTGCCTGGTTTTACAAAATTTCAAATCTCATTTTCTACTTGATGATTTACAACACCCACTAAGCTTAGTTTCTCAACAGCTGCTCAAAGCCAACACCAGTGCACTGACACCCCTAACAAAATCTAAGATGGGGAGCTCCAGTGCACAACTTAGAAGGCCTGGATATTGCATTTTTAGTTATATTAATTTTTAGGGTTCAGTTCTTCAGGCCAATACTGGTCATCTTATCTTCTAGCACCTTTGTGAAATGCATGTTACTTCTATTTTGAGCTATCTCTGCTAACAAAAGTTGTAGTTCTTTCAAAAATTCTCCTTGGGGTGGTTCATTCTAAAGGTTCTGCAACTGATGCCTATTTATTATTTTTCTGTGCAGATTTATGCTTCAGACACACTCCCATGATTCAGCATTGATGGATTGATAGACCAACTCTTGGTTGTTTGCACCTTAAAGATCATTTCCTCAAAAATAGCTGTTCCATTACAGATGCCTTCGTTGCCAGTATCCTACAACGTACTTGATATGCAGGGCTCTAATTCCAGTGTTTTGCAGCAGCATAAGAAATGACTAGAAAGCTTTAAAAAAGTTCACCACTAAGTTGGAGGACTGTCAAAACTGTTCTTATTAAAGCAAAGGGCCTTAGTTATAGTATAGAATCTACTTATGTTTTTAGATTTGTTTCTTTATAAAACAGAAATGTGGCCATTTTTTATTTCAGCCATTTTTCCACTTCTCCCCATTTATAAAGATCTTTTAACACTCACATAGACCAAATTACTGTTTAATTGAATTTACCGGTTCAATATAATATTGCTAATTTGCGCCATTTAGCTTCGCCAAAAAATTTGCGAATTTCCCGCGAAATTCGCTAAACGGCAAAAAATTTGCGAAATGCCGCCGGCATCTAGTTTTTGACGCTGGAGTCAGTTTTTTTTACACCGACACTCGTTTTTGACGCTGACGCACGTTTTTGATGCCTACGCCCATTTTTAATGCTGGCGTCCATTTTTTTGGACATCGGCGACAATTTTTTTTTTACGCGAGTGAATTTTTGCGGCCATTTAGCGAATTTATTCGCCGGCGGTGAATCGTGCAAATTTGCGCTAATTTGCGCCTGCCGAATAAATTTGCCCATCACTACTCACGACATTGAAAACAACTTTAGATGCAATTTTAACATTTTTGCAGTAAACACCAATAAATTGCCATTTGTAGAAGGTTTGTTACAATTCCACAATCGCAATAGCATTTCAACAATGTCTACAAAATAAAAAAATGGAGGAGTAAATTATTATTTTATTTTAATCTCATTTTATCTCATATCTCATTTTGGCTGGAGGAATTTCACTTTCTCACGTAGTGATTACATTTTGCTCTTTAGAACCTGGCAAAAAAATTCAGTATTTGGTTAAAATGTGTTTCAAAGTTATTTATAGATCAGGTAAAGTACCTAGAAAGTATTAAAGTTGTATGAAAACCAAACATTTGTGTAAAGATTAAAATTGTATTGTAAAATTGACAAAATACGAGAAATCTGCATCTGGGGCCAATTGACAAAACTGGAATTTTTTGAGGTTCGAGCTTTTTGACACCAAAATCTATAGTGGAAAAAAAGTTTAATTTTTCCTTGATTTTTCATGTGACAAAACTGCGACAATTCAACTAAAATCTGCTGAAATCATGTAGAATATCTTTTGATTTGTAGTTTTAGAGGTTCAGGTAGTTTTCACAACCTTTTTCCTTTTGTGCTTTTTCAGTTCAGATTTTTTTGATAAATGACTGACATTCAAGGAAATTAGTTTATTCGTGGTTTCTGCAACCACTAACATTTGACAATTAATAAATAGGTCTCTTAGAGGCTGATTTATTAAAGGCCAGATTTTAGTTTTTTGATGATATTTTGATGATATTTTTTGCAAAGTTTCGCTGAGAAAATAATGGCCATAGACTCTAACAGTTGGACAAATTCCGACCATAGACTTCAGTGCATTTTGCAAATTTTCAGCAAAGTGAAATGGGTCAGATTTGCACATCACTAGTTTTTGAAACTACAACTAACTCTAAAACCACAAATGTCATTGAATTTATTAAAAGATCCAAATAAAAAAAGGATGAACTAGAAAAAGTGTTGAACAATATGCTAAGAAATACCTCCAAAACCACTAATATTTACGTTTTTTAGACAATTCCTAAAAAAAAAATCCGAAAATTTCTAAAATTCCAAATTGATTTAAAGCGATCCAATAAGATCAGCCCACTTCCCATTGACTTCTATAGCACCTCAACAACTTTTACTTGGCAAAATTTTGCCCTAGAGGTTGTCGTGATTTTTACACTTAGGGGCCCATTTACTAAGCTCGAGTGAAGGAATAGAAGAAAAAATACTTTGAATTTCAAATGGTCGAATATGGCTACTTCGACCATCGAAGGTCCCCATAGGCTTCCTAACAATTTTATGATCAAAGGAAAATCCTTCGATCGATGGATTAAAATCCTTCCAATCGTTCGATTTGAAGGATTTAATCGTTTGATCGAACGATTATTCCTTCGATCGTTCGATTGTAGGAATAGCGCTAAATCCTTTGACTTCGATATTCGAAATTGAAGGATTTAATTAACCCTCAATATTCGACCCTATGTAAATCTGCTCCATAATAAATCTAAAATTTTTTGAGATTTTAAGAAATATAGAAGAAACACAAATTTTTCGAGATTTATGGAAAAAAATGCGTTTGTTAGTAGATGGGTCCCTAGTGACATTGATTTTCGAATAATTATAAGATGAATTTAAATAAAGTCCCAATGCAGAAAATCTGAAATTGGGAAAAAAAATAAACAGTAGATTTATCAGCTTCAATATCCGGGTTTTTAGAATTAATTTTAATTCAGAATTAATCCACCTTCCTTTCATATTAGCACAGCATATTTCTTCCTCAGCCTATTGTCTTCCTTGGTTTTCTTTTGTACATTTTTTTGGAATATATTTGCATAAAACTGCAGTTTTTCTTGGTTTCTTTCTTCCCTTCTTTCCATCTCACTGATAAACTGGGAGCCCCCAGCAAGGACCTCATCACATGATGATACCAACCCATTAGGAATTTGGTGGTTCCAATTATAATGTTATCCAGCAGGAAACCTCGTTACAGAGTTAAGCACCAAAACCTCAGTGAAACTGACAGTAATTAGATTGAAAAAGAAAAGAAAGAATTAAACACCGGGGGCTTTTTCTTATAATTCAAACTTTTTTTGTGTTTGTATTTCCCATAGAGTTTAAAGATAGTTTGTGTCTTGAAATGCAAAATTCTTTGTGCGAGACAAATGTATAAATGATTCTGGTTCAGTTTAGGGTCTTCATTTTAGAACTTGGAGTGTGAAATCTGAGCTTTATGAAAAATTAATGAGATTGAGTCTTTTGTCCTTTGGTTTCTGTTCCAGTTTGAGAATATAAAGCAAACTTATTAGGATTCCTACTGAGTATTGTAATTATGCTAATTAGTATAATACCTTTATGATAAATACAGCTCCAGTAGCGTTTGGGCACAACAGAATACCAGCACAGAGACGAAAACAAACCTTGTACTGTTTTTGCCAAAGGCACAATTGACCTATTGTAATCACTCATTCTCTACAGTTAGCCACAAGTCTGTAAAGTGAAGGATTTTTTCTTAAAGTTATAAGATTGATAATAATATTCTTATTTAAAACTAGCGATGCACCAAATCCAGGATTCCGTTCGGACAGGATTCTGCCGTTTTTCAGCAGGAATCCTTGTGCCTGGCTGAACCAAATTTGCATATGTAAATTAGGGCCGAGACGGGAAATCACATGACTTTTTGTCCACTTTTTTCCACATTTTCCTTTTCCTCCCCTTCCCCTCATTCAGGTTCGGTATTTGGCCAAATCTTTCATAAAGGATACGGGGATTCGGGCAAATCCCAATTAGTGGATTTGGTGCATCCCTATTTCAAACTAGTCTTTATTTATTTATTTATTTATTTATTTATTTATTTATTTATTTATTTATTTATTTATTTATTTATTTATATTTTACTTATTTTGAACTTCTTCAATGTGGCATTTAAACTGTCCTCTTGGTTGTTAACCTCCAAATTACCCTAGCAACCGGGCAGTGGTGTGAATGTCAGACTGGGATATAAGTAGGGGAGGGGTTTAAAGGAAAGTACACTTATAAAGCATAATTATAGCAGTGAAAAAGAGTCAAGAACAAGTCTAAATGCTAGTGATGAGCACATTTTTTAGGCATGGATGTTTTTGACTCAAGTTTCACTGCCAGCGAATGTTTTGCAGGACGGAGGAAAAAATTCACAACGCGGAAAAGTTTTGCATGCAACAAAAATTGTAAAACATTTTTAGACAAAAAAGTAACCCACATTCTCTAAGGTATTTTGCTAGTGCACTTTGCACACTCATTAATTTTATTCATCCACATACACTGCCTGCTAATTCTATGTTATGCACATGCTCCACTTGTTTATATAAACTATAGTAGTACTTATCTGTTATCTACTGTGTATCCTGTGCTTGAATGGCTGCCCCCATGGCTACACAGCAGCTTGATTATATAAACTATAGTAGTACTTATCTGTTATCTACTGTGTATCCTGTGCTTGAATGGCTGCCCCCATGGCTACACAGCAGCTTGTTTATATAAACTATAGTAGTCCTGTGCTTGAATGGCTGCCCCCATGTCTACACAGCAGCTTGTTTATATAAGCTATAGTAGTACTTATCTGTTATCTACTGTGTATTCTGTGCTTGAATGGCTGCCCCCATGTCTACACAGCAGCTTGTTTATATAAACTATAGTAGTACTTATCTGTTATCTACTGTGTATCCTGTGCTTGAATGGCTGCCCCCATGGCTACACAGCAGCTTGTTTATATAAACTATAGTAGTACTTATCTGTTATCTACTGTGTATCCTGTGCTTGAATGGCTGCCCCCATGGCTACACAGCAGCTTGATTATATAAACTATAGTAGTACTTATCTGTTATCTACTGTGTATCCTGTGCTTGAATGGCTGCCCCCATGGCTACACAGCAGCTTGTTTATATAAACTATAGTAGTACTTATCTGTTATCTACTGTGTATCCTGTGCTTGAATGGCTGCCCCCATGGCTACACAACAGCTTGTTTATATAAACTATAGTAGTACTTATCTGTTATCTACTGTGTATCCTGTGCTTGAATGGCTGCCCCCATGGCTACACAACAGCTTGTTTATATAAACTATAGTAGTACTTATCTGTTATCTACTGTGTATCCTGTGCTTGAATGACTGCCCCCATGGCTACACAGCAGCTTGTTTATATAAACTATAGTAGTACGTATCTGTTATCTACTGTGTATCCTGTGCTTGAATGGCTGCCCCCATGGCTACACAGCAGTTTGTTTATATAAACTACACTACACTATATTGTATTTCCTTTAAAAACTTAAATTTTTTGGTGTTACTTTCATTTAACTCTTTAATAGCCTCCCCTTGTGCTTTAATGGTTAGATTACAGAAGAAAACTGCCATGCTTTTCTCAGTTTGCACATGTCCAGGGTCGCTCCTGCAATGAAGCAAGAAGGTGATGCCCCAAATGGCAGCTAGTGGACAGTTGCAGTGGGAGCCACCTCTTGTAACTTTAATAGCAGAATTTCTGGGTTTTAACCAGGAAAATGTGGCTCTGCTACTGCAAAGAGTGTTTTTGCCCCCCTTTGGCTCTGCTCTGATGCTGATGTTTTCAGGGAGGTGCAGAAGAGTTGGGGCGGCATCAAGATCAAATTTGCACATGCTTCAATATCAGTAACTCTGGACACAATTTAGCACCATTTAGTGCTCTAGTTCTTGTGTCCTGCGTCTTGATCATTTACCTCCTTACTATTTGCACTGGAGACAATGGACCTCCAATTATTCTACTGAAATTGAGATCTTCAACTTGCAATAAAATCACTTGATATTTAGTCTGATTCCTCCTTGAACAAAACTGGGCCAAACAGAAGGTGTCACAGTGTATCGGTCCTGCTAAAAGAGTCAAATGGGCAGAGCCTTTGTTTTTTCAGACAGAGACAAGAAATTCCTCAACGTTTGCCTTTGAAATCCATTTCTGTTCAACATTTTAATTTGTAATCAAGTCATAGACTGTGTTTTACTTAATTACACAAGCCATGAACAGTCATGATGCAAATATGTCCCATGCATTTGTTAATTATACGTTTCATATGCGTAAATCCCCCAAAATGAAATCACGCGCAAGGTATAATCCTAGGATCATCTGTGGTGGGAAAATTTGGTCCCAGGTGATGGAATTTCTTAGGGTGGTCAAGTAACATGAATTCACCGGAAAAATGTTTCTACTTAGCGCACTCAGCAGCCCCTAATGGAACGTTGAGCTTTTAGTTACATGCACCTGCTGCAGTAATTATGCCCCTCATGCTTCCACCTCATACATGTTAAAGGAAAACTACCTTTTGCCGTTTAAAAGAGAAATAACTATTTTTCAATATTTTATTTTGGTCATTAATACCCATTCCTAACTACTCAATTTGTCTTGGCCAAAGAATCTCTGTTCTGAAATAATCAATTGCTATATCATGCCCTGAGATGCCACCTTGCTGACTCATCTTTGGGAAATGTATTTCCTAGTAAAATGCTTCCAATTTACCTTTACCCACTAAAGAGGAAACACTCCTGGGGAGCCTGTCCTCTAAGCGGTGCCAGTAGAGGTAGCAGGTTAGGAGCAGTTACATAGCCAAGTTCAGAGGATTCAGAGAAATTCAAGAACTTGCAACCAAAAGCAATTGATTATGTTGGTAAAAACCAGCTATGTGCCATTAAGTGCATACAGTGGCTCTTCAACATATGGATAAGCTATTTAGAAGGTTGCCAGTGGCTCACGAGCAACGTGTTCCTCACCGACCCCTTTGATGTTGCTCCCAGTGGCCTCAAAGCAGGAGCTTATTTTTTCATTTTTTACATGGAGAAAAGTATTGGAGGCATAAAAACCAGGATTACAGCCTATCAGACTCACCTGCAGGCTGCCAGCCCACCTATGGGCTCCCAAATAACCAACGACAGCTCTTTACAAGCACCTTTCTGAAACAAATATCTCACCAGTGTGGAGCTCTCCAATAGGTTCTAGATCAGGGATCCCCAACCTTTTGAACCCGTGAGCAACATTAAGAAGTAAAAGGAGTTGGGGGCAACACTAGCATGAAAAATGTTCCAAAGGTGCCAAATAAGGGCTGTGATTGGCCATTTGGTAGCCCCTATGTGGATTGTTAACCTACATTGAAGCTCTGTTTGGAAGTACAGCTTTTTTTTTATACAACCAAAACTTGCCTCCAAGCCTATGATTTAAAAATAAGCTCCTTCTTTGAGACCACTGAGAGCAACATCCAAGGGGTTGGAGAGCAACATGTTACTCACGAGCTACTGGTTGGGGATCACTGTTCTAGACAATCACGTGTCCACCATCCAACTTCCTGGTAGCGGAACCTTTTCCAAAAATCACAATTACTGACTTCTGTGACACGTTAGCCAGATGAATAAAAACTTCTTTATTTGTTTGCATATAATAAAGGCATGTCAGCTTTGGACTTAGTGCATATTACAACTACTACTGACGCATTTTGTGTGTGTCATAGAAGTCCATAATTATGATTTTAAGCACCCCTTCTAAACATTTTTCTATGTCCCACAACTTTTTTAATATTTAAATGTGGCTCATGGTTAAAAAAAAAAAGAGGTCAGGGGCTCTTGGATGACAAATGCCATTTTAAAAAGGCCATTTTATCCTTTTGGGAGAATTTGATTTGCATGTCAGAATACCAATGCTGCTTGGACTCAGGGTATCGATCTATATAGGTTATGGTTGAAGTTAGAGAGATGTTGCACCATAATTGCACCATATTCAGGGATATTACTATGCTGGGATTTGATACTGTATATCATAACTTTGTAATCAGGTTGGCCATACATGCTAGAATATTCTTTGACTGAATCCAAGGGAAGCCAAAGGAAAAATCAAATGATGGTATAGTGGCCTTTAAAGGAACCCAAATCTGGTTTTACTAACCATTTAATGAAAAATAAAGTGAAATACAAGACATGCATTTTGCTGAGCCTTTAATATACCCCACCCCCCACCCTGAGAGTGGAGCTTATGGCTTTTCTGGTATCTGAGTGGCCAAAGCAGCCTTTGTCTCCAGGCTCCCGGCAGTAGGCACTTTGCAGAGAGGGTGTTGGATGAAATGCATTTAAAGGTTAAATAGAAAGTGAAAGTGCCCACTCTTATCAGGAGTACATGGAAGGTGAATGGCATAATTACGCTGATGTTATATAGTGAAAACTCAATCTGGGGTCTTTACTAGGTTAATCCCCTAATGAGATCGCAGCCTGACAAAGGTGTAATAATTAGCCACAACTCACCCTGATGATCCCCTACATGACCGGGAGCTCAAGGTGACGGCTTTTGGTATATGCTAACTCAGGGCCCAATTTAATATCCGCTCTCAGATCTACGCTGGCAAGTTAAGCAAGAAATAAAAAGCTGCAAATGGAATAATAAGCAACGCAAACGTTGGCGGACAATTAATAGGTTTTTAACTTGCTTTATCCCCAATCATGTATTCCTGATAAACAGGTACTGGCACCCTGATTAATTATGTATTATTCATTCATGTAGGATAAGGCATAATACAGGTACAGATATGGAATGCATTATCCGGAAACCCGTTATTCATAAATCCACGATTTCAATAATCCAATAAATCAAATAATCCAATTTTTACAAATGTATTTCCTTTTTCTGTGTAATAATAAAACAGTCGCTTGTACTTGATCCCAACTAAGATATAATTAATCCTTATTGGAGGCAAAATAAGCCTATTGGGTTTATGTGGGGGGTTATTTATCAAAGTTCCGATTTTATCTCAACACTTTCTGCTGCAAACTCCGATCAAATCCGCTTTGGTTTTTTATGCTTATTTATCATTATATTTTCCTAAAAATTTGCTTTGCTGGAAAAAAAATCCAATTTTCACCATTTTTTTTTTATTTTTCACCTGAAAACTTCAATTTTTTTTAAGATTTTTCAATTGAAAACTCTGAATTCTTATGTTTTTTTGCCTGAAAACTCCAAAAATCTTGGGGTATTGCACAAAACCCAGCGCACATTAAAAAAAAAGTCATTGGGACTTCTCCCATTGACTTATATGCAACCTCGACAGGTCTGAGATGCCTGATTTTCTGATTTGGACTTTCCTATCCTCTGGGTTTAAAAAATTCAGGAAAATTTGTGAAGTTAGATTTTATTTAAAAAAAAAATCCAAATTTTGTGATTTATATATTCGGAGTTTAGTAAATAATAAAAATAAAAAAAAATAATAGTAAATATTAAAAATGTAAATCTTTACATTATTTTCTAGACGTAAGGTATGAAGATTCAGATTACGGAAAGATCCGTTATCCATAAAAACCCAGGTCCCAAGCAATCTGGATAACAGGTCCCATACCTGTAGAAATTTTATATATTGTTATATATTATTGTTATTATTATTATTATTATTATTATTATTATTATTATTATTATTATTTCATTTGGCTGAGGCATTCTACATATATTCTATCTGAGCAGTGACCTCTAGTGGCCATAAATAAATGGTGCTGTTCTATAAACATGTTTACTATCTCGAGGCAGTTTCTTCCCATATATAAAAATATACAGAGAAGGTAAATTCTGTACACACAATAAGCTATAGCCTTATACTGAACTGTCAAAAGGAAATGGTATGGCAGATTCTACCCGTATTCTGTATGCACAGCAGGTATTATACCCTTTAATTGTATTAATACATTTCAATATTAAAGGGATTCCACAGAGAGCGATGCTCGTTACATACCTCCAGTATATGGTTTAATTATTACTGAGAGTATTTGCAACTCCATATTTTATTGATCAGCAGCAAGGTTATTCCAGTTCAAACAAGCAATGAATCTCTGCATCAAAACAGAAATTCCCGGAAAGGTGGTCATACATTGTATATTTCCTATTTGGTGGGTTTGAACTTTGTGTAGGCAAGAACAAGGCATTTTGAAGTACAGAATAGTGATGAGCAAAATATTTTGCCGAGTTTGTTTACAGCTGACCAGGTTTCTAAAAGAGAGAACTTTTGCTTGATTTGGCCACCTATGTGCTAAGCCTCCAAGCCAAGGACTGGAAGACTTCATGGGATTTTGCACAGAAATCTCTGATGGAGTCATAATCAGATTTTATGTAGGTCATAATTGTGCTTCTATAACCTACTGTAGCTAATGGGTCACCATTGTGATATTTGTTTCCCAGAGACTCACCACGTGTATGAGGAGGTCCAGGTGCTCTTAGCCTATTTTCCAAACACCCGTTTTTGACTTTGGCTTCACTGTCATTTGCAAAGGTTTGCTGTATAATATGACTTTTTGTCTAACTGATGTTCCTTCTGACTCATAGTCTTGTTGACCTGTTTGGTTATGACCTAGAATGAACAGACTCCCTCTTTCTCTACCTTTACCACAAATTCAAGAATGTTCAGAGAATGTTAGTTTCTCCAATTCTGTCTTTTTAGTGCAATCATATTTTTCTCGTAGTAGTTTATTCCACCATTTTTTTTGTAATATATCAAGTGCTGAAGTCATAAAATCCACAAATACAAAACACTCCAAGGCCATGTAGAAGTCAATGAAAACTGCCCTTCTACTCCTTTCCTCCTTCTGTCTTTCATTCATGGTTTTAGAGGTTTTTAGAGATCTGTTCATTCATTGTTGTACAAACATTTTGTCACGACCGGCACCCAATACCAGAACAAGTGCCAAGCACCATGGTCTCGGCTCGGCTTCACCAGTAGTGTGACCACCGTTGGGCTTCGGGAGGAGCCCTCAGCTTACTTGGGTGCCACCTGGACACTACAGCCTCCCAATGTATGTTTTCCATGCTTGCCTGCCCTAATGGAGCACTGGTATCTGGTACTTTTAAGTCCCAAGTCACCAAGAATCCAACCAGAGGAGAAGGAGATTACTATCTCACAGGGCTGGAGGTGCTCAACATGACAAAAGGTTAGATACCTGAAGATTAGATTTGTTTCACTGTGAAAATGATGCCCATAGACTCCAACGGGTGAAAAAAATTGTTGCATGTCAAAAAAGATTTGTCTCTCGTCAAAACATTTTGTCGGCCATAGACTTCAATGCATTTCATAAAAATCTTGCTGTTTTGTGAATTTTTATTGAATGTAACAGGTTGGATTCACCCATCACTACTAAAGATTGTTTTTCTACTGAAGATGTAGGAAACACTTATTTTAAATTTGCTATGTGCCATACACTTGAGTGAGGGTGACAGGTACATAAAAACATTTTAAAGTTTACATGTATTTATACTTGTATTTAAAGTGCATATTATATATATATTTTCGTTATATGAATAAAAAAATTAAATAATGAAAATGTACTGAAATGAACTGCAATTTCATTTCAAATAAAAAATGTGAAATTCATTTAAATTAAAATTAAATAATTAAAAGTAAAAAAAATAAAACATACTATCTCCACCACAGTCAATCAAGTAAACTAATTTGTTATGGAACAGCAACGGTCTTTGCTTAGGGACATGCTTCATTTCTAACAAGACATGGTATTTTCATTTCTTCATTTACTCTCAGTCAATACCACTTAGAAGTACATATTTGTCTTCCATACTGAAAGATAAAGCAGGTGTGCTTCTTCATAAGGTTGGAAAGTTTTTTTTTTCTTTGCTAAATATTCTTTTCCTTGTTTTTGGAACATATGTGAATAGATTTGGAAGCTTCAATGCTACAGTGTTAGACTGATAAGCAGATGCTACAAAGATCAATTAAAGTGTAAATTAAAGTGTAAGTTTGAACAGTTTAACAGCTAGAAAAATAATGTTACAAAAATGCAAATGCTGTGAAAAGTTGGTTCAGCAATACTTTGTACCTAGAAGTAGTCAACTGAATTTTCAGTTTGAGAATCTTGATTATTTATGGTAGAAGTATTTTGGCAAAAAAGATCTACTAAGGAAAAGAAGGCGAGGTGAGAAAATAGATTTCCTATTAAATGGGAGTTCCACCCAATTTTTATACTGCCATTATACTACTCACTCCAATAGAGTACGATAACAGTGTTCGACAATGACTTTTGCATGGTTGGCATTAAAGGGATACTGTCATGGGAAAAAAATCTTTTTCCAAAATGAATCAGTTAATAGTGCTACTCCAGCAGAATTCTGCACTGAAATCCATTTCTCAAAAGACCAAACAGATTTTTTTATATTCAATTTTGAAATCTGACATGGGGCTAGACATTTTGTCAATTTCCCAGCTGCCCCTGGTCATGTGACTTGTGCTCTGATAAACTTCAATCACTCTTAACTGCTGTACTGCAAGTTGGAGTGATATCACCCCCCTCCCTTTTCCCCCCAGTAGCCAAACAAAAGAACAATGGGAAGGTAACCAGATAGCAGCTCCCTAACACAAGATAACAGCTGCCTGGTAGATCTAAGAACAACTCTCAATAGTAAAAACCCATGTCCCACTGAGACACATTCAGTTACATTGAGAAGGAAAAACAGCAGCCTGCCAGAAAGCATTTCTCTCCTAAAGTGCAGGCACAAGTCACATGACATGGGGAAGCTGGAAAATTGACAAAATGTCTAGCCCCATTTCAAATTTCAAAATTGAATATAAAAAAATCTGTTTGCTCTTTTGAGAAATGGATTTCAGTGCAGAATTCTG
Organism: Xenopus laevis; assembly: GCF_017654675.1. Lineage (NCBI taxonomy): Eukaryota > Metazoa > Chordata > Amphibia > Anura > Pipidae > Xenopus > Xenopus laevis. The sequence continues at coordinate 197,391,369 of NC_054372.1, read as the reverse complement.
CTGGAGCAGCACTATTAACTGACTCATTTTGAAAAAAAAATTTTTTCCCATGACAGTATCCCTTTAATAACTTCAATCTCATGCCATTACTAGTGATGGGCAAATTCCTCCCGTTTCGCTTTGCCGAAAAATTTGCGAAACGCAAATTTTGACACCGGCGTCCAAATATTTTTTACGCCGGTGACAATTCTGATGCCAGCGACAATGACAACGCTGGCGAGAATTCTGACATCCATTAAAGTCAATGGGCACCTAGAAGTGTCGCCCGAATTTTCACCGGTGAATTTTTGCGGCAATTTCGCAAATTTATTCGCCGTCGGCGAAACAAAATAAATTCGCCTGTCACTTGCCATTACCAAGATGAACTGAAGGGCAGAAGCTCTTCAGGGATGGTCCATTTGTTAAGTTAACATTTTTGGCACCAAAAAGTCATATTCATAAATGATGGAGTCAGGCTTGCAACTCAAAGCTCAACTGGAGTGAGTAAAATTGAGTAGCTGGACATACTTGAGTCACTCTAGACTTGACTTTGAGCTTCTCCTTTGAAGTATCCAAAGGAGAAGTGAATTCAGAATAAAAAAGGTCCTGGGCAGGCAGTACAGGTACTTTATATAAAAAGAATGAGACCAAGTTCTGGGAAGAAAAATCAAGATGGAGTAAGTCAGACAGGGTAACAACAGGAAGAAGGTTAGGCTTCAAGTAGAGACAATAACAACTGTGCAATAAAGATACCAACCAGAATCCTTAAATAGGCAATGTCAGGGCCTAGCGGCTCTTGTAAGGTTGAAGTCGAAACCAACAAGGAAACCGTATACAGAAAGTCCACTTTGCAGTATCCAAAGGGTTAAAGAAATTTTGTATTTGTATCTGGGATAGGCAACAAATAGCAAAATCAAGAGTCAAAGCAAGAAAGTCAGGACCCAGGAATCCATCAATAAAGCATTAAATGGGGCATTGAGCCTGGGTCTCTAGTGTCCTTTTATTTCAAATTTGGCATCAAACCACGGTGTGCCGCACCACATATGAACCATGGGTGCCGCCATTTTGGATGGGGAACAAGATGAGAGCAGTGCCATTGGACACTCCTCACAGACAGAAAGGCATTGGCACCAGCACAAATGCATATGTGGACACTATGGCATTTGGGTGTATTGGGGTAAACATGCCTGCACATAATCACAGGAATTATCCTTAAGATGTGGGACATGGGTAAGCATTGTTTTATAAGGTGTGAGTTGAGTAGAATTGACAGGTGAGTGGAAGAATGACGAGTTCACATTTTATTGTACCTTTTATAAATAAGAGGGGACAGACAGATTATTAAACATACACAATAAGACAATACACAATTTTCCATTTTTATATCTTCCCCAATTCCTAGTGCCAGACTTGTGTATAGTCCCCCCTTGTCTGCTGCCACGCAAATCCTCTTGACAAATCACAGTCTTTATGTTGCCAATTCTGTGTTGTGTTTTTAAGCAATTACATTGCTGGATCATTGTTATAACATTTGCAAAAATATTCCCTTATAATTGCTAATTTAGAGGCACTTCAGTGAAATATTTATGCATCAGTAAATGCATTTTACAAAACTAAATACATACAAATTAGCAGTTGGCAGCTTAGGCGTAGGTAAAAGATCGAACTGTAAAAGCATTCAGCAAAATGAGTGCTAGCAGCAAACATAAGGTATAATTAGATATAAGCTATGTTATTATATACAGTCGCATTGTACTAGTCAGCTTCTGAGGCTTCAACACAAACTAAAACTATACAGTACTTCAGAACTTTCTCCTAACTCCAAGTTTTCTAGTTAACTAGAGACTTTATGCTACTTCCCAACATTGGCGATGAACCCATGAGGAAAGATGATAAGATATGTCAATCAACAAAACAAGCATTATTTTTACCAATCATCATGGATTTTAGACTAGGGGTCTTTATCCTGGTCATCATTATTGTTGACATTGTCATTTTGGAACCCACTAACTTGTTCCCATTGGGATCAGTTATTACACAGTCCTTTCCAATTAAATGGCATTACACCAGCTTTTCTCAACAGTGTATGTGTTACCATGCCTCCCGGAAGGTTACTTACAATCTACTCTGCTGTTCCATGAGTATAAGGGACAACAATAGCTACGTTTAATTAGTGCCTTGACTTTCACTGGCTTTGTATTGGCATTCTCCACCACAGGTATATTATATAAATTGAAGGATTGTTTTATTTTTAATAAAAATCGGAATTGTTGGAGTGCATGGAAAAGGGGGACATTTAATATATAGGACCAGGCTACAAAGGCTCAGCCTAGGGCGGCCCATTGTTAGGAGTCTGCGTTCCATCCAGCCGCATCTATAGTTCACACATGGAAACCCGAAGTTGGGAGAAGAGGAGTCAACCGGGGGGAGGGGGAGCACAGGAGGCAGCCGGTCTAGGGGCGTGTGATTAGGAAATTCATATATAATGAAACATGTTGCTGTTTTTATTGAATACTTCCCATTTAATTTCTAGGCAATTCATTTCAAGGATCACCCAGTGGTTGGAGTGATCTTCTGAAATTATTGCATCACAGTTTATCTCTCTGGTGACTTGTGAGTCAAACAATTGTCCAGTTCAAAATGATTTTTACTACTTGCAAAACTTTATTACGTGTGATCTGATAATCAGCCTGTAATCAAGACAAAAAGTCAACCCATGCTTTGACAAAGTTGGGCTCAATCTGTCATAACACCAAGTAGAGATGTTCCATCACTTTTGTTCAGCTCAATGACCATCTTATGGAAGAGCATAATGGTATTGTTGGGGAATTTACATACCCAAATGATATGAAGGCACATCAGCATTACTGTGGAAGTCCAGTAAAACTTATACTCATAAATATGTAGCGCATTGATGATATTTGGAAAAAAGATGTACCAGCATTACTGCCATGCTCACTCACTACAATAGGAAGAAGGTACATCAGCAGTAATTTTTGGGAGCAGGCTCACTGTTCTAAACTGTAGGAAAGCACACCAGCTCTACTGGGTAAGTCACTGAGGAGTAAGGCATGCCACCATTATTGTGAAGCTCACTGGCACAATTAAGGGGTAGAAAATCCAGGTGCTCACTGACAAAAATGAGTGAAAGGCATGCCACTACTGAGAGGCAGGATTACTATTGTACATTATGACCCTAATGATAAAGACCCTGCAGTATTCTACATGCATAGAAATGTTTTGAAATTGTCGGATTTGCTTTTAAAAGGGGCAGTCCAACTTTTATCAGACTGAACCAATTCAATAGTTCATCCCCAAGTAAATAAATTGTTAACATCTATGCTCTGAAAATTCAGAGAATGTTATTTATACAAGTGTACACTCTTGAATTAAGCACACTGCAGCCCATCACATCTACCCATAAACATCACTATGCTGCTCAAGTAGGAGGTTGTCTACAACCTCCTATTATTAAGCTGACTAGGGTAGTGCAATATCAAATCTATGGGAACTCTAGCTCCAATGCTATTTCTATTCCCCATCCATTTGCATGGTATTCACACAACTGACTGGTGTCCCTTATTGTGTACAACTCCCTCTCACAATAGACACTTCTCATACTCTATATCAAGCTCACTGTTCTGTTGAGTGAAGAGATTAACCTTATAATGTCAGGTTGTGCCTGTACAAAACTCAAAACTGTATGCTTGGAAATGTGCTTGTATTAAGACTTGCTGGTTTGCAGGTAACATGCAATATTTAAAAACATTTATTTATATGTAAAAGCAGATGTAATTCTCAACATACTGAGATCATGAGTGACAACATTGACTTCAAAAGTCAACAGCGGAGATCTGAAACTCTGCCTGTCATACAGGTCCTGTGTCTTCAGTTGCAGGCAACTCAAGATTGTTCATGCCAAGTCCTCTAAACTTCTAATATTGTTATATATATAATGACCTCCAGTGCAAGGGATGATAACCAAGTCTTTTAAACTTTGAGATCCAAGAATGCTAAAAATGGAGACCCTTCCCTTACTAGCTAGCAAAAAAACCAGTTGTAAGTAATAAGCTGATGCTGGCTCTCAGCTCAAACGAGTAGGGGCCATTGCATAGATACTACATCACCACTGACTTTAATGGGTGAAAAAAGGGGAATATATATGTAGCGCTATAAAAAATTGAGTGGCATTGTCTCTATTATAAACTTACTTTCATATATTTGTTCCACGGATGAGACCTTTTCTTTCAGGGAGTAAGCCCTCTCAACAGTGTGGAGGCAGGGTGTAGTGCAACTGTAACAGTGTGCCAATACACAAGAATTGGGCGCCAGAAGTTTTTGCTTAACCAAGGAACTTATTCACATAAGGTCAATCCACAAAGGAGTATATAGAGAACATATAGTACAAAGGATAGCATTATACTCACAGTACCACAGAACACTTGATCCCTGCAGGCCAGGGAACAGTTACAGCAGGAGGTAAGCAGCAATTTCGAAGGTACCCCAGCTTTCAGCCTTTTCCCTAAGTGGAGCCCAGGAGACCTACTAGATCCCTGGTGTCTGTACACTAAAGCTGGCCATAGACGCAAAGATCCGATCGTACGAATCATTGTACGATCGTACTTTCCCATCTCCCGACCTGCCACTAACCATTCCGATAAAATAAAGCACAAAAGAAAAGATCAACCAATGTTCTGCCCCTGACAGCAATTGTACGAAAGTTATGTCCGACCAAAGCTAGTGACAGTCTCCCTCTGAAAAACTTACGATCGGCAATACATGCAGAGATATTACCCGCAGGCAACAGAAATCTTTTAACCTGTCCGATCGACCAAATGACAATCTCCGCCGGATGAAAAATGTTGGGACTCTCCACACACGTTTCGAAAATCGTACGAATCCTCGATTCGTACGATCAGATCTTTGCGTCTATGGCCAGCTTTAGTCCTTACTTCTGGGCAATTAGTAGCCGGGATCTTAATCCCTCTGACTCTCCTTGTCAGAGCCTTGAGCTGCTCAGCTAATAACCTATCTATCACTCCTAGAGTGATCTATTAATGAGTATAGTTATCCACTTTACTAGGGCCTAAGAACCTAGGTTCCACTACTCATTCCCTCCTGCCTGCTTGGTAAGGGCTAAAGTAATGGACCCAGACCGCATGGTTTCCTAGATCTTTATACTAGTATAGTCAAGGAAAAAAGGCAATGGCACACCAGGCACGATCAAGCAGGGAAAACCCTTGCAGAAGTTTATTTGCACACGATGCAAAGTTTTTTCCTTGACCATTGTTCTAGGGGGGTGCCGATCCCCCCAGGTATTTGAGCACCCGGCAGAGTTCCTGAAGGCCAGGGTGTGCGAGGTGAATCCCCCCTTTTTTCTGGACCCCTGCTATAGCACATAGTATGCCATCTAGTGTATACTGTCAGAACTACAGGGGCTTACATAAGCAGAGCAAGGACACAGGTCCCCATTAGGACCCATTTAGGTGTCTATAATACTGAGGATTTGACTGCCAATTTTATGTGAGGGTGTCTAAATTATCACATCCCTACATATATATATATATATATATATATATATATATATATATATATATATATATATATATATATATATATATATATTGTTTTTTTAATATGAGTGCAAGAAAGACTTAGATAAAGCTCAGCGCTATCTTTTTTTTTATTTTGCGTTCTACATTTTTCCTGACATACTTAGGACTAATTAATATGTGTATTTTATTATGGGGATATTCTAATTTTAGAAAGATGCAGCTGAAAAATAATTTTACTACATTTGTTGGCAGTATGCCATGTTTTCCCATTGCTAACACCTGCCATCTGACATAAAATAAATGTGATTGAGTTTTTTTTTAGTTCTGTAGATGCATGTTTTACTTATGACAATGTGGTAAATCTGTGATCCTGTGAACCTCCACTAAACAAGTAATGTTAATTAATATTATTTAAAGCATAGTAACGCTTTCTTAATACACAAGCCCAATAGATGGGCTAGTGACTAATAAAAAAAATTCAAATAATTCAAAATTCAAATAAATTATTCCCAGTTATCCACATTAATGCAGCATCATGCAGAAATTTATATACAACACAACAATATCTCTGTAGGGCACTGAAGGAGTTAAGTTCAGAAAGTCCCAGTTAGCTGTTACCTATGCCCTGGGGATGAGATGTTGCATATTTACATGATTGATTTGTACTGGAAAAAGACAAAAGCCCAGTAAATTCAACCCCTCCAAAAGAAACCAGAGGAGATATACTGTATACATATAGATAAACAACAAGCATAACTTGCTGATGTTATATAAGTAAATGATGGTGACGATGATGATGGTGGTGATACACTGATACCTATATTACCTAACTATAGATCCTAAGAAGGTTTGGATATTATTCATGTCCAAGACGCTATCCAAACCCTCTTAAAGGCATTAATAGAATCTGTCATCCCAACATCCCCTAACTTCATTGTGAAGAACCCCAGCACTGTTTCAGCTGAATATTCAGTTAATGAAGTCTAAAGGGGGCCTCTCATTCTTTGATCTTTTCTAAGGGAGAAAAGGGTCCCCACTGTCTATAATGCCCTCTCATGTACTTGTAAAGAGTACTCATGTCTCCTAACAAAAATCACTTCTCCATGGATAACAACCCCAACCTCAGCAGTCTTTCTTCCATCCATTTTACCAGTTTAGTTGTACATAGCTGCACTCTCCCCATCTCATCAATATATTTATTAAGGACTAGGTCTCAAAACAGCACTGCATTCTCAAGGTAAGGGACCTATAGGACCTACCTTGCCAGGGGTCTATAAAGTGGCCAAATTATGTTTACATCCCTTGTGTTAATGTAGTGTTTCATGCAAGACAGCACTATGTTAACTCCCTTTAAGTTTTTTAAAGTGAGGGAGCACCTGGCTCTCTCTTTCTTTGGACTCTACCTGGTGCTGTGGTGCATATGCCAGAGAGTCTGGAGTTTAGGACCCAACAAAAAATGGCTATGTGACCTAAGGGAAGAAGTACTTTATTGAAGTCAGTAAAAAAATACCCCATGAACCATGAATAAGCCATAGATATTGAAAAGCAGATTCTGTATTAGAACACTCTAGTAGCATTAGATAGACAGGGTAGCTATAAATAGCAGCCTGTAATAGCACCGAGGATATTTAGTGTGGCATTGTCAATGGCAGACAGCAGACAAGGAAGCTCCAGTAAACAGGTCAAAGTTCAGAACCAATGAACTCATAGTACTGTAAATAGGAATAGGGAAATGAATGATGATTGTAGAACTGGAACAGGAACCAGGAAGGAGCCTGGCAAGAACCAGGAAACAACATTTGCAGGCTGGATCAGGCTCAGACCATTGATGATCAAGCAACTGGGAGTTGCAAAAAGCAGGTTTATAAAGGCCTTTAATTACTGAATTACTGTAACATGACATTAACAAGATAGGCTGAGGCAATAGAGCAGCAGGGTCAGATAGCGGATGAACATGTAGAAAACTGACCAACACCAGCTCTAAAAGCCTCCAATGACTCAAAGGATAAATCCGGGCAAAGTTCAAAACACAGTCCACAGTTTGATTCTTGATAGAGACTCTCCTAGATGTAGCCTGTATCACTGGGAGTGCCAGAGTAACCCCCAAAAGAACTCTGATATTGATTTTACTGCATCTGCATCATGTATCTGGTTACATGATTTTATTATATACCCTTTGCTGAAACCAGTGTTTGCTCTTTATGACAAGTAAAAGACTTTGGTCAGTTAAGGAATTCACCAAGTTGGCAGATAAACCTTAACTAAGGCTAAACAAATGTTTTTGAATTATGGAGGATCGTGGAAGAAACCCACTGTGCAGCCCATAGCTATTAATATTTGCTGAGTCTCACATTGTATCTACACCAAACCCTGGAGCAAATACAGGAGGTTCATAATTCAAATAAAAGTGGAAGTGTTTACAGTAAAGTAGATACAGAAGTGACGAAGGTGCTGTAGATGTGACTTAAAAGCTTTCTTGGATGCATCTTAATTCAAATGAGTTTTAATTAATTAATAGATCAGAGATATGTGTTTCAAGATCATCCAATGATGGCGTATTCTGAAAATTCACAAGCATCTAATCTATCTTTCCAGTCGTTCATTCATTTGTGGAATTGAATCCCTGACATGTGATTTATTAGAAAATGTTGATCATTTTTTACAACATAAATTATAGGTCATAACTCACAGATTCATCACATTTGTTAAATGAGCTCCACTGAGGTTAATTGGGTTCCTGATTACAAGGAGATCAATGCCTTGTGTAGATGTGGAGCTTGTTTTTATGTAGAGCTTGTAAAGGGATCTTTTGCAAATGAAGCTTCTTACTGTGCATATTGAACCCTTCCTAGAAAGTGTTTATTTTATATCTCGTAATAATGACTTGATTTTTAATGAAGAGTTTTTCTCCAGTTGCACAAGACATCAATGCTAATGTATTTCACAACTTCCTCCTGTTCATTTATATATCAGTGCCTGAAAGAAAAAAAAAAACTGGATTGAAATCCTTCTGCCTTTAATACCTTCATTAGAACATTTTATAGATCACTTTTTCTCATTTGAAAAGTAATGAAGCATCAACCTTGAGATTTGCTCATTATATTAGCCCAGTGCCTACAATGTAGGGTCATGGCACACAACGCATTTTTATCATACTGAACATGAAGTACTGAGGTTCCTCATCACCTACTACTAGCATTTAGAAACACATGATAAAGGGGACGTGAAATAGCTTGAGTAGTGTTGGTTTGATAGCTATTCTTGTAATAGCCTCTGATTTTGTGCCTCTTGAGCATGAACACATAAGGCTACAGAGATGTGTTTTCTTTCTTACTACATTATGTAACCCTGGTGGATTCTTTAAGTGCCCATTACCTTGTTGTTTCCTTATTAATTCCCTAGCTGAGGGTCTGGGATTCGTGCATCTCGACGAACAATGGAGCAGGCACTCAAAAATGCAGGCAAATGTTCAAGTGAAGAATTTATAACAGCCTGACGCGTTTCATGTTCCAAACACTTAATCATAGGCTATGATTAAATGCTTGGAACACAAAACGCGTCAGGCTGTTTGACACAATAAATCATGCCTGGTGGAAGTTTTGCCTTTTTGAGTGCCTGCTCCATTGTTCGTCGGTTTGTCCGCCCCCCTGTGCTGAGGGCTCAGAGTGGTGCACCTGGGCCACTTCCTTGATGTGTTGAGTGACTATTATACATACAAGAGACCCAAAATCACAGAAGCTTCTTTATATTCGTGCATCTCGGCCAATGTCCTTTATGATGAGTTTTTTTGTCCTGATTTTTTGATAGCTGCCAAAATAGTGATGACCAAACTTCTTGATGCCACGACCATTAAAATGCATCTAGTTTTTGCCCAAAGAGTTTTTATCCAATTTCTTGTACAATAAAGATTAAAGTACACAATTTTTTTTGCCATGGCCCCTCTTAGTCTACTGCCATACCACATGGACCTCGGCCTGCAGAGAAACACAGGCCAATAATCTGCTCTTCCTACACCCCAAAACATTGCCTCCATGAAAGCTGACTTTTCATTTCAACTGATCTATGGCATGTGTTTCTCCCCAGGCTGAGATTTGCTTAGTCTGGCACTAGCCTTAGGGAGAATTGTGGTAATTTATGTGCCCACTAGTGATGGGAGAATCTGACTTTTTCACTTCGCCAAAAATTCTCGGAACGGTGGAAATCTGGGCATATGTTTTTTTTGACACACCAGGTAGTGCAACATTTTTTTTCACCAGTTGGAGTCTATGGGCATCATTTTCACGTCAAAACTTTTAATTTACCATAAGCCTTAGTATCCTACCAACACCATTCAGAATATGTCATTTCATGCTTCTGTAAATTATCAAAAATAAAGAATTATCAAATTGAAACCATTAAACCCAAGATAGTATTGTTAAATGGTTCAATGTATTGGAACCTCTAATAAAAAACAAGCTGCCTTATGAACACATCCCAGGGGCACAAGTTCTGGAACCTTAAGAGATACACACCTTAGAACTCATGGATCCATGGAACATTTGGAATACCAGTGAGATTTGTGCAATTGGTGCAAATTGGTGGTGCAAATTGTGTTCTGCACCTTGTGCCAGATTAAAAATCCCATGCAAGGTGTAGTAACCTGCTCGCCAGACAAAGAAATAAAGACTTTCACCCAGGTGCTAAGGTGTTGGTTTATTATCTATGATAATGTCTCTGGTCACCTGAGACCATTTGTCACAGTCAGGGTCCCCTAATGGACCTGATGTCTAAATTGGTAACCGCCACTTTCATGTTCATGTGGATCATCTGGTTCCAGATAAGACTGTGTCACCCATACCTCCTTCTTTTGCCACTACTGACTTTCAAGTACCTGTAGCACCTACACAGGAATTACCGGCTGCCAATACTTCACCCAGTCTGAACATTGCTACAGCTTCTGAGGGTGAATGGAGGTATCCAACATGCACGCAAGCCTCCTGAGAGACTGGACTTATAATATAACTATGTTATTGCTAACTTGGACATTCCCAGACTTAAAATCTTCAGAACTGAGTTACAACTGGTCTTTGTTGTATACTTAGGGGCCGATTCACAAAGGGTCGAATATCGAGGGTTAATTAACCCTCGATATTCGACTGGGAATTAAAATCCTTCGACTTCAAATATCGAAGTCGAAGGATTTTAGCGCAAATAGTGCGATCGAACGATCGAAGGATTATTCCTTCGATCGAACGATAAAATCCTTCGAATCTAACGATTCAAAGGATTTTAATCCAACGATCAAAGGAATATCCTTCGATCAAAAAAAGTTAGTCAAGCCTATGGGGACCTTCCCCATAGGCTAACATTGAGTTCAGTAGCTTTTAGATGGCGAACTAGGGGTGGTCGAAGTTTTTTCTTAAAGAGACAGTACTTCGACTATCGAATGGTCGAATGGTCGAACGATTTTTAGTTCGAATAGTTCGATTCGAAGTCGTAGTCATAGTCGAAGGTCATAGTAGCCCATTCGATGGTCAAAGTAGCCCAAAAAACACTTTGAAATTCGAAGTTTTTTTACTTCGAATCCTTCAATCGAAGTTAGTGAATCGGCCCCTTATTGTTGAGATCTATTTTTTTGCTAAAAAGGGAGGAAAGTAGTAATTTGTTTGCGTGAACATTTTGGTTAAGGGCATTTCTGCTGTTTTGCCTCTGCCTTATGATTCATATTCCTGTTCCTGTTTCCTTCTACCTTTCTAAGATGAGAGCAAGTGTGGATCAGGTCCTTCTTACCTTCTCATAAATGTACTTGAAGTTTCTGTGGTTGTTTGACGGCCTTACCTGAACTACCACAGCAGAATTTTTAATTTTTTTATTTGGATAAAATAGGCGCATGTATAAAAATTATAATAATTTTGATGCCCATTGACTTCAATGCGTTTCGCAAATTTTTTGCTGTTTCACTGGAAATTCAGGACGAATTCGCCCATCACTATTTATCAAACAAGTTACTAAGTGCAACAGTATAAGGCACAATGAAGCCCTTTACTTCCAGATGTAGCTTCATGTTTACATATTGGGGAAGCCTACATGCTTCCAACAAACGTGCTTTCATCTAAGAGTATATAGAGCTACACCTTAGGGTCCAAAAATTATGGTTAAATATTAATTGCTGGAAAACATGGCATTTTGAATTTTTATTAAAAATAAATAACATTTATGGTGAAGAAAAACACTTACAGTAGGAACAGGTGAATGAATTATTAAATGCCTTAAGTGGTGCCGAAGTACATCCAGGATGAGGTCTCAAGGTGGGTTAATGGACTGGAACCCATTACTGGTAATTTGATAAAGGAGCAGAGGTTAAAACAGAAATGAGGCACTGGCTAGTGAAGGTAGTTAGTGATGGGCGAATTTGCGCTGTTTCGCTTCGCCGAAAAATTCGCGAAATCCCTTTTTGACGCCGGCACCCATTTTTGACGCTGGCGTCAGTTTTTTTGAGAAATTTTTTTTTGACGCCGGCGAATTTTTTGCCGCAAATTTTCGCGGGTGTTTCGCGAATTTATTCGCTGGCGGCGAATTGCGCAAATTCGCCGCGAATTCGCGCCTGGCAAATAAATTCGCCCATCACTAAAGGTAGTGAATGAAAATTCGGGGCAGAAAAGCCTACATAAGAATATTGCTCAGAAGGCTCAAGGGTATACCCTGGCATCAACAGAGAGCAGATTTCTTTTACAGTCTGGGCTCAAGAACATAACAGAACTGTACAGTACGTGACATTGTTGTGCTGCTACAGTCTGTAACAAGAATATAAAATGTCTATTGCAACTGGAAAAGCATTTTAAAAAATGTGAATACCTACCTATGAAGGAGGGTGAGGTTCTTGATTGGTGATGTTGGTAATGGTGGTGGCAGGGGGTGGATTGTCCAATCCATAAACTGATTATTTTACTAAAAGTCATTCTTTTATTCCACAAAAAGTAACCTTATTCTATTCATTTATTATTCAAATTGCCCAGAACATCTATAATGCCTGAGCTCATTTGAATATTTGCAAAAGAATTTCAATAAATTCCTAATAATATAGAATAAACTTTTGAACTTATGAAATAACAGCTAAGAATGAAGGGTTCTTAAACAAACAGCTCATTCTGATTACTGAAAGTGCTGGGCAAGAATTGACAACGTTTCATCGGAACCAATCGTTTTTTCTTCACATACCAAATAAAACTGCATTCATTTACATAGTAACCTTCCATTTCAGAAATAAGCAATGATGTTTGACTATCTCATGGCTGCAAAGCCAGAAGTAAATGGACATATAATTGCACAATATTTATTAAAGCAAAAAGAAATTCTCATTAACTTTGGGAGCAGCTAATCAGGCAAAAGATGGAGCACTTTGTTTTTTGATGTAGTCATTGAAAGAAAATGAAGAAAAGTGTGAAAACCAGAGATAATTTTATATCCCTTGAATCTATCTCCTTATATTTTACCTTCTCTCTCTTTATTATATTTCTTTCTAGAGTCATAAAATATTCTGTTGCATGCATGGATGGCTAGAATGGATGTGGAAATATATCTCTAGTGCAAATTATAAGACACCAAGCAGATGCTGCAAATATGTGGTACAGTATGGGGACACTCAAATGTTGTGTTCCAAAACCAAGGAGATTAAAAAATACTTGAATCATTTTTGCTACAGGTAAAAATGTTTTTGTACCTTAATGGCAGTTGAAAAGGTCATAGGGTAGAACTTTTGATATGCAGCATAACAAAAGGGGATACGTTTATTGGCTAACTAAGATGATAAAAGTTCTACTCTACGATATTTTTGTTATAAAAACGGCTTTTGCCATCTACTCTTCTTAGAAGGCTTTCCACTTAATGTTGGAGCATTATTGATATGATTTATTTACAAATTATCAGAGAGGTTGAACACTAATATTGGGAAATCAGGCCAGCCTCATATCAAGGTTCCAGTTCATCCCACAGATGTTAACTTGGGTTGAGGTCAAGGCCCTGACCTCCTCAGGATCTTCCCATCTCTGGAAAGACGTACAGGAATGGGACCTGTTATCCTGTTAGAATGGACCTGTAGTTTTCCGGATAACGGACCTTTCTGTAATTTGGATCTTCATACCTTAAGTCTACTAGAAAATCATGTAAATATTAAATAAACCCAATAGGCTGGTTTTGCTTCCAATAACGATTAATTATATCTTAGTTGGGATCAAGTACAAGCTACTGTTTTATTATTACACAGAAAAAGGAAACCATTTAAAAAAAATTGATTATTTGGATAAAATGGGAAATGGCCTTTCTGTAATTAGTAAAATAATAGGTTTACGCATAACGGATTTGATTCCTGTATTTTATGGACCTAGCTTTGTGCATGGGGCTGTATTGTCCTGAAACAGGAAAGAGCCTTCCTCAAACTGTTTTAAAAGTAATCTTTACAAATCCTTTTCAAATATTTTGGTGATCCCTCACTCACTGTATTCAGGGTATCTCCAACAGAGTAGCAGCCACAAACCTTCCAAATTCGATTCGACTCCAGAGTTTATTTGAATCACATTTGTTTTAAAAAGTGGGAAGTACAGATTTGACAAGAATGTCATTGTATGATGAGGTGGCACCCACAGTGATGGGGTTGGATTAAAAAGAAGGGTTGTCCACTTCCAGTTGGTTTTGTGACCTGAACAAGATGTGAAGTTAGTAAAGTAATTTCTGCACCATTTCAGTAGAGGAGTTCCCTTGGCAATTATAAATAGTATTTTCGGGAAGTGCTTGCATCTGGGATCTGGCTGCACTCTGCACCTAGCACCAGGTAAAAAAATCCAGAGTTAGGTGCAGAGTACAGCACCGGTGCCCCCTAACTTTCACATTTGAATGACAGGCAAGTAAGGTACCAAAAGAAGGCTTGTGTGCCTCCTCCAGATTCTATAGGAAGAAGAACTAGAGAAGAGGTTCATTTCTTATCCCAGCAAGGATTTTAAGCATACATTGAGTTTTATGTTTATGACTTTAGAACACTTATATGCTGCCACATTTTTTGTCACAGATAATAACAAATATTATAGACTTTTCCCATCGTTGGGTCCCCTGAGATGTTGGGAACCAGTGTCAAATGATTGCTTTCCTCTAAAGACTCCAGTTAAGAATAAAACCCAGTAGTGGTGAGCAAATCTGTCCCATTTCTATACGCGAAACTGTAAAAAATTAGCGAAACGCATTGAAGTCAATAGGCATCAAAATATTTTTTTAAAGCGTTACAATTTTTTAAGCATACGTCAATTTTTTCTCACTCCAAATAAGTGTAGCAAATTATTTGTCTTATCTACTTTTTTGTCCAAATGCATTAAAGTCAATGGGTGTTCTTTCTTATGGCGACTTTTTGCACTGGTGACAATTTTGTCTTGAGTTTTTCACTGTGGATTTTTCATGTTGTTTATTTAAAAAAAATTGCAGATGGCAAAGTGTGGAATTTTGTTGTTAATCTATGCCTGGTGAAAAAAATCACTCATCACTAAAACCCAGTCATCATTTACATGATTTATTTATATTCCCATCATAATGGGATTTTTTGACAATGAGGAAAAGTATTTTCTTATAATGGCAAGGTTTGTGCCAATGCCACGTAGGAAAAGTATATGCGGCACTACTCGAACTGAAAAGTCAAAAATTCAAAATCTAATATTAAATTAATCAAAGAGGATTTACTTAGTGATGGGCGAATTTATTCGCCAGGCGCGAATTCGCGGCGAATTTGCGCGATTCGCCACCAGCGAATAAATTCGCAAAACTCCCGCGAAAATTCGCGGCAAAAATTCGCCGGCGTCAAAAAACATTTTTCGAAAAAATGAACGCCGGCGCCGTTTCGAGAATTTTTCGCCGTTTTGCGAATTTCGCGCGAAATTCGTGAATTTTTCGGCGAACCGAAACGGCGCAAATTCGCCCATCACTAGATTTACTCACAGTTCACCCCAGTCCCAGGGTGCAAGTCCAGAACAGTATTTCAAAAAAGATGTGAGGACCTCCAATAATGAAGAAGCAATTAATTAAAAAATTAGAAAATTTTATCAGGACATAAAAACCTAACGCGTTTCGTGCCTATTGGGGCACTTACTCATAGGCTGTGACTCACAGCCTATGAAAATTAGAAAATGTTATCAGGACATAAAAACCTAATGCGTTTAGTGCCTATTGGGGCACTTACTCATAGGCTGTGAGTCACAGCCTATGAGTAAGTGCCCCAATAGGCACGAAACGCGTTAGGTTTTTATGTCCTGATAACATTTTCAAATTTTTCAATTAATTGCTTCTTCCTTATTGGAGGTCCTCACATCTTTTTTGAAATAAAGTATTTTCTTACCCAACATTCCATCTCCAAAACAGAATGGCAAGCAAACAGCAAGATGGAAAGTCTGAGGGTAGGTGATAGCAAATTATAATAAGGGTATTTTAGCAGAAACAAGAACATTGCTAGTTTTCAATGTTTCAAAAGTCTTTCTTGAACAAACAGAAAAGAACTAATAATATAGAGTTAGTAAGTAGGGATGTAGCGAACTGTTCGCCGGCGAACTAGTTCGCGCGAACTTCGACTGTTCGCGTCCGCCGCAAGTTCGCGAACGTCGCGCGACGTTCGCCAATAGGCGTTCGCGTCAAAATTGTTCGACCATTCGACCATTCGATCGCTAAAATCGAATGATTTTCGTTCGATTCGAACGAAAATCGTTCGATCGAACGATTAAAATCCTTCGATCGTTCGAATCGAACGATTTTCGGATGTTCGAAGTTCGCGAACAGTTCGCGAACTGTTCGCATTTTTTGCCGGTGTTCGCGAACGGCGTTCGCGAACACATACTCGGCGGTTCGCTACATCCCTATTAGTAAGTGAGCTCCCCCCACCCCTTCTAATACCGCATTGAATTACATTGACTTTCAACAGCTACTAAATGGAAGTGACATAATAACAAACAGAATAAACACTTCTAAACAAACTAGAATAGCAATTGCTTCTGGTGTCTGAAAGCATATGAGATTTAAGGGACTTTAAGTCTCAATGATAAGGACAACTCCTCCAGTGGTGCGCCTCTTGTCAAAATCTCAATGAAGTTATGTCATTGAATATTAAAAGGAATGGCCCGCGGCTTTGCCAAAAACACAACAAATAAATGCAATGTTCTCCAATAAACATCAAGACAAATACATCTAATTTCATGAAAATGTCACTATACGTTGCAGAGCTGACGTTTTGCACGGTGGTTATTGAATAGTATTTCAAGTGTATGGCTACAAAGCTGATTAGATTTTGCTGCACAAGTGGTTGGAGATGCTCTAAGGAGAAGATTAGCTATAGTTAGTGCTGTTATCATAAAAGAGCTAGCCATGAGATATGACTCAGCGGTAACAAAATATAACCTCATATATAACCAGTGTCGCACTGGGACACCAAGGGCCCACCAAAAAACCTTAGACAAGGGCCCACCAAAAAACTTTAGACCAGGGCCTCACCCTCAGTACAATTTTCTTACTCTCCTCACTCAACCTCTATTCTCCTAGTCTCTTTTACATACTATAATCTATTATTCTATCTATTTGGCCTCTTTGTTCTCATAGAAATAGGGAATGGCGATGAAATAGGACAAGTGTTTTGCAGCATGAGGGACCACTAACACCTGGGCCCACCGAGAGCTTTCCTGGTATCCCGGTGGGCCAGTCCGACACTGCATATAACTAAAGGATCCAAATATTCAGACAAAGAATGAGTCGTTTATCAAGGTATCTATTAAAACTTTCTCATCACTATGGAGACTTCTCATCGTTTCTGAACTAAATATAAACTGCCATGTAAGGCCTTGACTTGTACTAAACAAATGTCTTTCCACCAGCATCTTTCTGTCTCATGCTCCTGCCCATATTTTATCCCCATATTTTGTTTTAAACATAGAATACATTATTAATCCAGACAGTACAAAAAGGCATAAAAAGGAAGGGATTTGTATTGCTCAATGAGACCTTGTCCCACAAATGATGTGTCACGCTCAGCACCCTAATTCCAGAACCAATGCTAGGCTCCCTGGTCTCGGCTCTTGCTTCTGCCGAAAACAGCAGCCTTACACTTCAGGAGGAGCCCTCCGCTAATTGGATGCCGCCAGGTCTTAATAAGAGAGGAGCAAAGCAAAAGTTTCTGGATGAGCAAAGGGGCATGATCGTTTTACCAAGGAGATAGGACAGAAGGCAACACAGCTCAGAATACAGGCCAGACAGACAGGAGAGATCCTGAATTTTCATTTTTTCACAAATTTTTGATAAAACGGGTCAGATCATATTCGCCTTTCACTAGCAACATGTTGCCAATGGTTGGGGACCACTGCTCTAGACCTGGACTGTATCTTTGCTATTTGAATAATCTACCCTTCTAAACCCAATAGGGGTCATTTATGACAGACTCGGGGAAGATGACTAAGTGACACACAAGTTAGAGGCCTTGGTTCCCCCCTGCATCTGCGCTGCCAACCGTTGACAGTGTGGTATTCATGGAACTAGAAACTTCCTTTATGCCTCGATGGAGGCGTTTCCCTGCCATGTAGGTCTTGGAGGTCATATTGTAAATGATCTCTAATGTCATAAGCACCATCATCATCATCATTTATTTATGTAACGCCAGAAAGTTATGCAGAGCAGCGTTAGTTGAGCAGTCATTGTTTGCCTGAAGATGGAAAGTACCAGCAGAAAGTGAAGGGTTAAATAGGTGGGGAAGTGCAGGTCTGAGTGTATCAGAAATTGGAGAAGGCAGAGAGAAGGTATGAGGTGGAGGGAACAGGTTTTGGGAACACAAGAAGTTTGCTAATTCAGCTATTGTTGCAGGGGTTCAAAAAGTGTAAAGTGGATGTAACTGTCCTGAAAATTCATTTGAGATTGACATCCTATGGTATGCTCTAATGGGGTCAATGTTGTCCTTAAAGAAATGATCAAGGTCTTGAGCAGTAATGGGCAATGAGTGCAGTAGTTGATTCCTGATTCATGTTGTTGATTTATCCTTAGTTTTGGGCTAAAGAATTTTTGCTACATTGGCCTCTGTGATAAACCAGTACAAAAAACCCTTGTACTTTTCCTGAATATATATGATTGTTAAAAAGCTTAATGCATTTTGTAATACAGGTATGGGACCTGTTATCCAGAATGTTCGGGACCTGGGAATTTCCATATATTTTTCCAGTTTGGATCTTCATACTATATGGGGCAGATTTATCAAAGGTTGAAGTGAAAATTCGAATTAAAAAAATTCAAATTTCTAGCTAATTTTTGTGAACTTTGACTAGGGAATAGTCCAAGTTCGATTATTTATCATGTACTGTCTCTTTAAAAATTAGAATTTCGACCATTCGCCATCTAAAACCTGCCAAATTGCTGTTTTAGCCTATGGAGGACCTCCTAGAACCTATTTGGAGTCAATTGGTGGACTTTGAAAAATCAAAGTTTTTATTTGGAAAAGCTTCGAACCAAACTCAGTTGTCGAATTCATACGATTCAGAACTTTTCGATCGAAAATGGACCTATTCTGCCAAAAAAAACGTTGATTTTTTTATTAAATTTTAATTGGTCTTTTTTCATTTGAATTTCGAAGTTGTGGGAGTTCAAAAAAACTCCCATTACTTTGAAATTCGACCCTTGATAAATCTGCCCTTAAATGTACTACAAAATCATGTAAAAATGAATAGGGTTATTTACTAAACTCTGATTATTGTAAAGGGGAAAAGAAAATGTGTTGTGTAGCAACGTTGATTTAAAAAATAAATTAATTAGGTTACTACATCAATTAGAAAGACTAGTCCATGAAATGTAAGTGCTTGAAAGTGCTATATAGATGAATAATAATATATAGCTCTAAAAGGTAATTAATTAATTCCTACATCAATTAAAGAAATTTAATTCATAAAGGTTAAGGTGCTTGAGAGTGATGTATTAATAATTAGTGATTGTACTTCGGTAATTGAAGAATAAATTAATTGAATGACCACAAATTCATCAGATAAAAACTAAAGCAATGCTCAAGTTCATGAATAAAGGGGGGAATTGAAAAGAGGAGGAGGTGGATTTGTCCCAAAAACGACTGCCTACAATTTTCTTTCAGCTAAAAGATCTGTGATTCCAAATGCCGACGCGCATTTCGCAATGTGTGCTTTATCAAGGCGAAGTCTTATGACACAACAACGGGAGTTTGGTCGAAGTGGTTTTAAGAGAAGAGGAAGAAATTTTCAGATTTTATTAAATAACCCCCTAAATAAACCCAATAGGCTGGTTTTGCCTCCAATAAGTATTAATTGTATCTTAGTTAGGATCAAGTACAAGCTACTGTTTTATTATTATAGGTATGGGACCTGTTATCCAGAATGCTCAGGACCTGTGGGTTTCTGGATAACAGATATTTCTGTAATTTGGATCTTCATACCTTAAGTCTACTAGAAAATCATGTAAACATTAAAGGGATCCTGTCATGGGAAAAAACATTTTTTTCCAAAATTAATCAGTTAATAGTGCTACTCCAGCAGAATTCTGCACTGAAATTCATTTCTCAAAAGAGCAAACAGATTTTTTTATATTCGATTTTGAAATCTGACATGGGGCTAGACATTTTGTCAATTTCCCAGCTGCCCCTGGTCATGTGACTTGTTCCTGCACTTTAGGAGAGAAATGCTTTCTGGCAGGCTCCCGTTTTTCCTTCTCAATGTAACTGAATGTGTCTCAGTGGGACGTGGGTTTTTACTATTGAGTGTTGTTCTTAGATCAGTGGTCCCCAACCAGTAGCTCGCGAGCAACATGTTGCTCTCCAACCCCTTGGATATTGCTCCCAGTGGCCTCAAAGCAGGAGCTTAATTTTTAATTCCAGGCTTGGAGGCAAGTTTTGGTTGTATAAAAACCAGATGTACTGCCAAACAGAGTCTCAATGTAGGTTGACAATCCACATAGGGGCTACCAAATGGGCAATTACAGCACTTATTTGGTACCCCAAGAACATTCTTCATGCTAGTGTTGCTCCCCAATGCCTTATACTTCTGAATTTTGCCCACGGGTTCAAAAGGTTGGGGATCCCTGTTCTTAGATCTACCAGGCAGCTGTTATCTTGTGTTAGGGAGCTGCTATCTGGTTACCTTCCCATTGTTCTGTTGTTTGGCTGCTGGGGGAGAAAAGGGAGGGGGGTGATATCACTCCAACTTGCAGTACAGCAGTAAAGAGTGATTGAAGTTTATCAGAGCACAAGTCACATGATTTGGGGCAGCTGGGAAATTCACAATATGTCTAGCCCCATGTCAGATTTCAAAATTGAATATAAAAAAATCTGATTGCTCTTTTGAGAAATGGATTTCAGTGCAGAATTCTGCTGGATCAGCACTATTAACTGATTCATTTTGAAAAAATTTTTTTTCCCATGACTGTATCCCTTTAAATAAACCCAATAGGCTGGTTTTGCCTCCAATAAGGATTAATTATATCTTAGTTGGGATCAAGTACACGCTACTGTTTTATTATTACACGGAAAAAGGAAATCATTTTTCATTGCATTACGTGGATAAAATGGACTCCATTTTATGGGAGATGTCTTTTCCGTAATTCAAAGCTTTCTGGATAACAGGTTTCCAGATAATGGCTCCCATACCTGTACACGTTATACAACTTCATATCCAGGTCTGGGAAAAATTAGTTAAAGTAAATAAAGGATGAAATTTGTATTATTTTCTCAAATTTCTATACTTCAGACACAGTGAAAAGGATCAGTTTCAGCCATCAAATACAAAGCATTGACAGTGTAAAAAGTCCGGAATATATATTTTTTTTAGGTGTAACTGCCAAGATGACAAAACTGTCATTTCCTAAAATATTGCACATTCAGAGCACAAACATTGCTCAGTATCACCAGGCAGATGAAATAGCTTGAACAAAAATAATTTAATGGAAAATGGGCAGACGGGAGATGGAACGCGAGGGGAGTTTATGTCCGATGATCAACTCATTAGTCCTGTAAAAAATGACATGGAAAATGAATGGCAATATCGGCTAAATTGAATCACAATATTGCTGCAATTAGGAAACAATGGGTGCGATTTATCAATGTCTCTAAATGCCATTTTCACTTTGCACTTTCCATTGGTTTTTAATGGGTGACTTCAGAAAGGATTTGAAAGTCGCACAAAATACAGGAATAGAATATGAAATAAACGTCCCTGACAAGACAACGCTATAGAAAGTATTAGAAAGTATACAGACATCACCCAAATTGTTTATGTCAATTGAGTTGCTCCTTTTTACCCCCTCCTGATGGTTTTAGATGATAAAGCAATTTCAGCAACACACCATGGACACAATCAATATATAAGTTTGACCAAACTCTATATGTTCCTTCGGCTGACAGTCATTTCATTTCTTGAGTCTAATATTGTTTCAACAGCAACAGACAACAGTCTTGCATCGAACATTACACTGTCTCATGTAATAATGCATTCAGTGGGGTCTTTAGGGAATACATTGCATTGTTTGCTCAATAATTGCATTATTTGGAAGTAAAACAAATTGATTGATTCTAAGATTAAGACAGATTAAAAGGGACACACAAAATGCATTGTGCTTAGTACAGGGAATACCTATGCTGTCATAGTTTTCTGGGATCTCTCTGTACAGACTATGAGCAAACTTAGGGACTGTTCCTGCTGAATTGTGCTTAGTACAGGGAATACCTATGCTGCCATAGTTTTATGGGATCTCTCTGTACAGACTATGAGCAAACTTAGGGGACTGTTCCTGCTGAATTGTGCTTAGTACAGGGAATACCTATGCTGCCATAGTTTTATGGGATCTCTCTGTACAGACTATGAGCAAACTTAGGGGCTGTTCCTGCTGAATTGTGCTTAGTACAGGGGAATACCTATGCTGCCATAGTTTTATGGGATCTCTCTGTACAGACTATGAGCAAACTTAGGGACTGTTCCTGCTGAATTGTGCTTAGTACAGGGGAATACCTATGATGCCATAGTTTTATGGGATCTCTCTGTACAGACTATGAGCAAACTCAGGGGGCTGTTCCTGCTGAATTGTTCTTAGTACAGGGAATACCTATGCTGCCATAGTTTTATGGGATCTCTCTGTACAGACTATGAGCAAACTTAGGGGACTGTTCCTGCTGAATTGTGCTTAGTACAGGGAATACCTATGCTGCCAGTTTTATGGGATCTCTCTGTACAGACTATGAGCAAACTTAGGGACTGTTCCTGCTGAATTGTGCTTAGTACAGGGAATACCTATGCTGTCATAGTTTTATGGGATCTCTCTGTACAGACTATGAGCAAACTTAGGGACTGTTCCTGCTGAATTGTGCTTAGTACAGAGGAATACCTATGCTGTCATAGTTTTATGGGATCTCTCTGTACAGACTATGAGCAAACTTAGGGGACTGTTCCTGGTGAATTGTGCTTAGTACAGGGAATACCTATGCTATCATAGTTTTATGGGATCTCTCTGTACAGACTATGAGCAAATTGAGCGTTCCTGCTGAATTGTGCTTAGTACAGGGAATACCTATGCTGTCATAGTTTTCTGGGATCTCTCTGTACAGACTATGAGCAAACTTAGGGGGCTGTTCCTGCTGAATTGTGCTTAGTACAGGGAATACCTATGCTGCCATAGTTTTATGGGATCTCTCTGTACAGACTATGAGCAAACTTAGGGGGCTGTTCCTGCTGAATTGTGCTTAGTACAGGGAATACCTATGCTGCCATAGTTTTATGGGATCTCTCTGTACAGACTATGAGCAAACTTAGGGGGCTGTTCCTGCTGAATTGTGCTTAGTACAAGGGGTACCAATTCGAGCACAGTTTTGAAATATGAGCAAATTTAGGAGATTTTTCTGAATTGTTAATAGCAGCACTTATAACCTTCTTATTTAAGCTGACAAGTAACCACAGCCACATAGGTAGTAATCACTGTATGTCTTAACATGTGCCACTTGCATTGTTGCTGTTGATTTTTCTCTTTTATTTAGTGCTGTGTTTGTCCCCCTGTACTATTGCTGCACTATTAATGTGTATAAATGCGCACTAGACACCAGGAAGTCCTGGACGTGACATCAGCATGAAATTCAAATCCTTGTGTTTTTTTTTTACTAAAACATTACGACAAAATTGAGTGTCAATTCAAATCAAACAACTTTCTTGAGTTGTCGCCTGAAAACTCAAATTATTCAGATTATCGAATGAAAACTAGCACAAAGGCAAACAACATGTCCCAAAGGTTAAAGGGACCATCTGCCATTCATATGATTTCGACAGGATTTGGCTGGAGTATTTTCAGATTCGAATTCTTAGCAGGTTTGGGTTTAATAAACCTCAAAAAAGTTGTTTTTTTCCCCTTTAAAAATCAACTATAAAAATTACTGTATATATGTTCCTAGGGCGCGCACGGCGTGCCTCCTCATGTCTTAAAGGCGCAGGCACGCTGAAGTAAACTGCCCGTGATAGGAGTTTGTTCCTGGTGCTTACTGAGGTTTTGCTAATCCTGTTTTGAACCTGTTTGATTCCTATTGTGACCCCTGCCTGGCTTTTGACTATTCTGACTTCTGGATCCTGACCCTTGCCTGAATACGACTACCTCTTCTGATTAACCCTCTGATTGACTTCCTGGTTTGACCCTTGCCTGCCTGACTACGTTTTTTCTCTGCCTGCCCTGACCCGGCCTGATCTGACCACTCTATTGGCTAACGCCTTGTACTACGACCTTCTGTCCAAAGACTTTGCTCTACAGTCATGCCCCTCTGCCTATCCAGAACCCTCATCTTGCACCTCTCATTTAAGTCCAGGTGGCATCCAAGTAAGCCGAGGGCTCCTCCCTCCCACTACTAGTGAAGCACGAGCCGAGACCAGGGTGCCTGGTGTTTGTTCTGGTGTTGGGTGCTGACCGTGACAAATGTGTTGGTCAACTGGAAGCTTGTTAGAGAAGCTCCTTTCTACTATGCTACAACTGTCAGATTAGAAGCATAGCAAAGGACTCCCATGTTGACAATTCCTTCCAAACATAATACATATATAAATGCACATACATTTGTTTTATGCATTTTAAGATGATATCATAATATCCTGAAACATATGGCTTAGTCATTACTATGGTAAAAATAATTGGTTCTTTGTATCATATCAAGACTTTAAAATGTTCAATTAATATCTTTGACTTAGCACTTAATGCACAATTGAGGCAAATTTATTGAGGCCAAATCGGATCAATACCAAAAGCAAAATATTTTTTCCTATTTCAGGCTTGAAATGGATCAATAAATGGATCATATTTCCAAGACCAATGCTGAATTGATTCCAAACAACTAGACGATTATTTCCCATTTATCATCTAAAGCATTCGATTGTGTCTGAAGGTTTAAGATGAAATCCACATAAGGACCATTGTGGTGCTCCAACAGCATTTGCATTTTATTGAGTGACTAAGTCTGTGGAGAGATCAGTGCCGAAAAGGACTTTCCCATCATAATAAGCATGAACCATGGTTTTGTCCAACCAACTTCATCCCATTTTGCAAACATAAGCAGTGATGAGGAAAATTGCCCTATTTTGTTGCACAGAAAAAAATTTGCAAAATGGTGCCAAAATGCATTGCATTAACATTGAAGTCAATGGGTGTTTTTTGTTGCATTGTTTTCTTGTGCCAAATGCATTGCGGTCAAGGGGTGTTTTGTTCTTGCATCAAAATTTCTCAAATTTCTGTCTCCTGTCAAATACATGGGTCAGTGGGTGCTGTTTTTTTTAAAGGGGAACTCCGACTTCCAAACCGAAATTTGGTAAAGAGGCCACATACCACAGAAACCCCTAATATACCAATCCCAGTTACTTGTTTTTTCAAGAAGTATGAATAAATGCCATTTTCTATGCTGAAATCCAGCTGTTTAACAGTTCTTCTCTTTCTGTATCATTTGAAATCCTGGCAGGGAAGGAGGGACTAAACACTGATGTTACAAATTGTACAGACAGCATGCAGGAACTACATAACCCACAATGCATTGCACTGGGATGTTCCTTTCCTTATTGAAGTTGTGGGGTTTGGAGGATGCAGGCTAAGGACAGATGGGATACAAAGTAACAGTAGTCAGACAGCTCAGCAAAGTAGTCAGACAGATGAGCAGGAGAGCAGGGGGCTAGGCTTAGGGAACTGTCAGAAACCATTAAAAATGTTGAAAAGGTATGAATTTTAAATTGATGTATATTGAAAGTTGCTTGAAATTACGTTTACTTTCAAAAAGCTTAAGTTATGTTTTTGTGGCGTTCCCCCTTAAGCCAAATGCATTAGATAGCAATGGCAGTAAAAGGGACACTAGAAAATCTATGGGGATTTTTTTTATGGGGATACACGAATTTGCAGCGAATTTTTATGTTTCGTCGCTAGCAAATTAGTTCTCGTAAGTGTTGCGACAATCCAAAAATCCTCAGCGTCAAAAGAAATTTGTTGCTCATCAAAATTGGTGCCCGCATAATAATTGTCGTGCATCAAAATTATTCGGACGCCCATTGACTTTAATAAATTTGGACCGAATAGTGGCATGTATTAAAATTGTCGCTTGCATCAAAATTGCTGTGTGTCAAAATTATTTTGATGCCCATTGACTTCAAAGCATTTTGTGGATTTTGCAGTAAATTTGCGAATTTTTCGTCGAAGCGAAATGGCACAGATTCACCCATCACTAATGGGGACACAAGTATTGTATAAGTAAAAAAAAATCTGTTTATTCATTTACTTTAAAAAATGGACATCTCCTAAAAGCCCTACGTGTTTCATGCCCCATAGGCACTTTTTTTCCAAATATTTTTTCTTGCTGCAAATACATTAAAGTCAGCAGCTGTTTTCCGTAGCATGAATAAACATGTTTTTTCTTCCAGGCAAACAAATACAAGGCAAAATTCCAGCCCAGATTGAAAAAATAAATTTGACATGTGAATTTTGCTGTGAATCTGTATCAGGCAAAAAGAAAATCACTCTCATTGCTAATAATGTATATTGACAAATGGGTTCTATAATGTAATTATTGGCTGGTGCATGTCTGTTGTTCCATTTTGCAACCCAAAAAAATATTTTACATCTACGTTATAATTTCTATTGTAGGTGTAACTTTTTAACGGGATCATGCTCTAAAAATTATGATATAATTGGTATCACTGAGACCTGGTGGGATGAAACATGTGACTGGATTGTGAATTTAAATGGTTACACCCTTTTTAGGAGGGACAGAGGGATTAAAAAGGGTGGAGGAGTGGGTTTGTATGTAAAGCCTGAATTAAAGCCATGCGCTAAAGAAATAAAAATAGCTGGCACTGGTGAGGGTGTAGAATCACTCTGGGTAGAGATTTCGACTGGGCAAAAGGTATCAAAAAGAATTATCATTGGTGTATGCTATAAACCACCTCGTATAAGTGTCGAGTATGAAGCCCAGCTACTCTTGCAGATACAAGCGGCTTCACAGCTGGGTCAAGTTGTTGCTATGGGTGACTTCAATTATCCAGACATTGACTGGGGTAATGGGGTTGCTAAGACAGAAAAAGCTAGTAGGTTTGTAAATATGCTGAATGACAACTTTTTATTCCAGCTCGTTCAAGAACCTACTAGGAATAACTCTCTTTTGGACCTTGTAATAACTAACAATACTGAACTCATCTCTAACATTTGTGTGGGTGAGCATTTAGGGAATAGTGATCATAACATGGTCTCCTTTGAGATTCTGTTGCAGAAGCAATTCTATAAGGGAGTAACTAAAACATTAAATTTCAGACGTGCAAACTTTGACAGTATAAGGGCATCTCTGCAACATATTAAGTGGGAAATGCTTTTCACAGGGTTAAACACAGAACAAAAATGGGAAGTCTTTAAAATGCTGCTTAATAAATATACTTGTCAGTATATTCCACTTGTAAGCAAGGAACGTCGTTGCAAAGCAAAACCTTTTTGGTTCAATAAAAGCGTTGGTGTTGAGGTGGGTAAGAAAAGACGTGCTTTTAAGGCTTTCAAGTTAGCTGGTACAGCCAAAACATTTATAAGGTACAAGGAGGCCAATAAATCATGCAAAGAAGCTATAAGGCAAGCTAAAATTGCTATAGAAAAGGATATTGCAGCAAGCAGTAAAAAAAATCCCAAATTATTTTTAAATATGTCAATAGTAAAAAAATGAAGCAGGAAGGGGTGGGACCCTTACTATCAGAGGGGGATCAGCTGGTTGATGAAAACAAAATAAAAGCGCAGATTCTGAACTCGTATTTTTCATCTGTTTACACAAATGAAGAACCAGTAAGTGAAGGTTTCCTTCTTAACACTCCCAATTCTAGTAATACAACTAATGATGCATGGTTCACACAAGAAGAAATTCAAAAGAGACTTGAACAGGTTAAGATTAACAAAGGTCCAGGGCCAGATGGTATTCATCCCAGGGTAATTAGCGAGCTTAGCTCTGTGATTGCCAAACCTCTTTACTTAATTTTTCAGGATTCATTGAGATCTGGTATTGTGCCAAGAGACTGGCGAATTGCTAATGTGGTGCCTCTATTCAAAAAAGGATCCCGTTCTCAGCCTCAAAACTATAGGCCAGTTAGTCTGACGTCAGTATTAGGAAAGCTTTTCGAAGGGTTAATAAAGGATAAGATACTGGACTTCATAGCAAATCATAATACTATGAGTTTGTGCCAGCATGGTTTTATGCGTAATAGATCTTGCCAGACTAACTTAATTTCTTTTTACGAGAATGTAAGTAGAGACCTCGATTCTGGGATGGCAGTGGATGTGATTTACTTAGACTTTGCTAAAGCATTTGATACAGTGCCACACAAAAGGTTACTGGTTAAATTAAGGAATGTTGGCCTGGAACATAGTATTTGTACCTGGATAGCGAACTGGCTAAAAGATAGACTACAAAGAGTGGTGGTAAATGGAACATTTTCTAATTGGACCAGTGTTGTTAGTGGAGTACCGCAGGGCTCTGTACTAGGTCCCTTGCTTTTCAACTTGTTTATTAATGACCTGGAGGTGGGCATTGAAAGTACTGTTTCTATTTTTGCAGATGATACTAAATTGTGCAGAACTATAGGTTCCATGCAGGATGCTGCCACTTTGCAAAGTGATCTGTCTAAACTGGAAAACTGGGCAGCAAACTGGAAAATGAGGTTCAATGTTGATAAATGCAAGGTTATGCACTTTGGCAAAAATAATATAAATGCAAGTTATACACTAAATGGCAATGTGTTGGGAGTTTCCTTAAATGAAAAGGATCTAGGGGTCTTTGTAGATAACACGTTGTCTAATTCTGGGCAGTGTCATTCTGTGGCTACTAAAGCAAATAAAGTTCTGTCTTGCATAAAAAAGGGCATTAACTCAAGGGATGAAAACATAATTATGCCTCTTTATAGGTCCCTGGTAAGGCCTCATCTGGAGTATGCAGTTCAGTTTTGGACTCCAGTCCTTAAGAGGGATATAAATGAGCTGGAGAGAGTGCAGAGACGTGCAACTAAATTGGTTAGAGGGACGGAAGACTTAAATTATGAGGGTAGACTGTCAAGGTTGGGGTTGTTTTCTCTGGAAAAAAGGCGCTTGCGAGGGGACATGATTACACTTTACAAGTACATTAGAGGACATTATAGACAAATGGCAGGGGACCTTTTTACCCATAAAGTGGATCACCGTACCAGAGGCCACCCCTTTAGACTAGAAGAAAAGAACTTTCATTTGAAGCAACGTAGAGGGTTCTTCACAGTCAGGACAGTGAGGTTGTGGAATGCACTGCCGGGTGATGTTGTGATGGCTGATTCAGTTAATGCCTTTAAGAATGGCTTGGATGATTTTTTGGACAGACATAATATTAAAGGCTATTGTGATACTAAACTCTATAGTTAATATAGGTATGGGTATATAGAATTTTAATTAAAAGTAGGGAGGGGTGTGTGTATGGATGCTGGGTTTTCATTTGGAGGGGTTGAACTTGATGGACTTTGTCTTTTTTCAACCCAATTTAACTATGTAACTATGTAACTATGTAACTATGATGACCCATCCTACACAGCTCAGGGGTCCATTTTTTGGGCCCTGAGTCATAAATGAAGAATCCCTGAACTAGTGCAAGGATTAACCAAGAGTTTCTTCATCATCGTCATCATCATCGTCATCATCATCATCATCGTGATCATCATCATTTGTTTAGATTGCGGCAAAATTTACATGGCACTCTGCAATAATCTTTTTACAAAACAGGGGTCATACAGTAAAATAGGAATAAGATAAGAGTTCCCTGTTTGCAAGAACTTACAATCTAAAACATGTATAATGCATGATTTTGGCTTCCAATCCAACCTCCCTTGACCCAGTATTGCTTGTGATACTACCATCAAGTAAAAATGTATCCAAAGTGTTCCCCCACCCACACTTGTTGAAGTCAGTTGCTTTTTTTAAATATTGGGATGATGGTTCTTCTTAGAAATTGTATCCCTGACCCAGGGGATAACATTCTGTAATATTAACTGCTTTATTAACTGCAGAAAAAGCTTTGCAAATATCTTAAATTCCACATTTAATTCATTTTGCTGTTCACTCTATAAATATATAAATTTAGATACAGAGCCAAAGACACCTGTGAACCAGTCAGGCAAGGTAAATGTTAACCAATTTAGTCATTTGCTATTTCGGCAATGATAAATAATGTGCCCAAAAAGTAATAACAAGAAATGAGATATTTCCTGGAAAAAAACCTGCAAAAAGTGTAATGAATAAAGAAAAGAGATATGAGAAGAAAATGGCCAAATCCATCAATGTGAGAAAAAAAGGGTAGAAAGGGATAACAATGTAAAATAACAATATAAAGCAACACAAATGTATAATCATTGTGAAGTCAGAAAACTGAGAATCAAGACATTAAAAAGTCTTTTTACTGCCTGGTTATTCTTTATGTTTGCAAAGGGCTCACAGGATACATCAGTCCCACACATTATGCACATTACATTGGGTGTTTCACATGCAAAGGGGTGAAGTTCTGGTTATATTTGACTGCAATAGGAAAATAAAAGGCATTAAACCTACAGTATACTTAAAAGGAACATTTAAGTTGGTATGTTTAAGACCATATTAACCATAGAAGCTGTTTTTATGTATTTTTAGATTTACATTTTAAGAGACAAGGAAAGTTAAAGTTACTGGGTTTGGACATTTTTTGGCTCCATCCAATGAACAATAGTTGACGTTGGGCCTGGGCCTTTTCTTTAAAAAATAAACAACCCAAGAATACTTTGCAGCAGAGAGTGGCAGAAGATTATCTCTGCTCCCAAGTGCCTCTTGCAGTGCCTTTGGATGGACTATGCCGTACAGCACAGACTTGAAGAATTATCATACTGAGCATGTTCCCAATTCAGCTGGCACAAGAGATACCTGGGGGCAAAGGAAAAATGGCACCAACACTCTACTTCTAAATATCCCTGGCAAGTTCAGAGGAGGAGCACCAGCATGGGGTAAAAAAGGTTCAGAGTTTTGCTCAATGAGAGACCCTAGCAAATTCCCCAAGTATTTCTAAATGTTCTTGTTTTGTTAAATTCATTTTTTTAAAATGCAAGATACCATTTTGGATTGGTTTTGCCAGGTCAGAGGTGGAGTGCAATTATTATAAAATTTTCAATAATTGACATAATTAAGAATATATATTGTGTTTTTTAGGTATTTTTTTAAGAGTTCTTTATGTAAAGGTTAGTTCACTCAGAATAAAAGAAACCTGGAAACCTCCCAAGGAAATTCATTGTCTCCCCATTAGTGATGAGAGTATTTTACAGCACGCATGGATTTGCAGCAAAAATCTGTATAAGCCAACTAAACAGTGCCACTCCATCTATCAAATACTTTATTTTTCCCCCTTTCTGAAGAACTGGGGCTTGAGCCCCTGGACCCCATGCACTGCCCAAATAAACTTTATTTAACAAAGCGTTTTATACACAGCGTTACACGTTTCATGCTTGTTGATAGTAATCATAGGATATGCATTGAGCATAAAATGCTTAAGGCTTTGAATAGAGTGCAACTCTACCTATTAAAGATTTTTCTCCCCTTGCTGAAGATCTGGGGCTTGAGCACCCAGACCCCATGCACTGGCCAAGAGGTTGACAGGTATCCATAAACAGCAGCCAAACTAGATTACAAATGAGAAAAGGACAACATAGGAAAAACATGCAGCAACTCCTTTAGTTTACTTCTCACTACAAGACGGTAGGTAAAATTTTCTCTAACATTTATTCATAGCATATATTTTTTCCTTGACTAAACACCATTAATGGCTATAGGAAGATTGCCTAGTTGTGTTTGTTTGGATGTCAGTAGAAGATATTCCCATCTTTGACAGCTTAAAAGCTTTCAGTTGTTGCAGATCAGCCATTGGCTCCTAGCATGTTCTTCCTTTTAAACAAGCAGATTGTTCCTTGTTAAATCCGTGCATTTTATTCCAGTAAGTCTTGAAATGTGATCCAGAGGTCTGTCTTGCTTTTTCTGTTGAGTACAGGTTGAGGCCAAAGTGCTGTGGGCGATTTAGCTCTACAGATATTCCTAATAATAAGCCTTTCTGGAAGGGGCTGATAAAAGACACGGCTCTTATTCTGAGGAAGAACAAATGTTTGTGATCTCAGCTGGATATATGAATCCTAACCTTGGTTTGCAACACGTGTAATGCTTGCAGATTGCTACTGACATAAACTCAGCTTTTGTGAAAATCCCAGCAAATTAAACTTTTAAGTTGTCTTTAATTAAAGGAGGGTTTTTAACACTTATTTAGCAATTTAGCAGTGGGATTCATAATACATATGACTCAGCATGGATCATTGTGAAGGGCATCCTTCTGCAATATGTTGGATATGCTGAATATTGATATAAAGAACAAAGGCTACACATACAGTTAATCCCTAACCTCATAATGTAAAAATTCACCATGGTTACCCCTGTGCAGGAAACCAAGCAACCAATAAGCTTTTCAAATGTGGCCAGTACATACTACCTGACTATTTTATTGTACATGGCTTTTAAAACTATTGCAGGTTGCACTATGCACTGTTCAACACAATTAGCTCCTTCCCCTAAGGCTGGTCATGAGTATATGAGTATATTTCTCAGAATTTATTAGCTTGTAGTTTGTCTACTTCAACCCAATATGTATGATTACTGATATACTGCTGTGTAACCCCCTACATGCACCTTTGATCAATTAAACTATGGTGCAATCATAAAAACACCTGCTTGGAAACAGAGTTGATCAATGATCTTGTTTGCTACATGTGCACGTGACCCTAAACGTTGATATTATAATCCAAATATTTATATTGGCCCTTTATATGGGTGTCAGAAGAGCTCTGTTCTGAAGCATTTCCAAGATGGTTGATCCCATAGCTGCATAGTGACATCATCAAGGTGTGATGCGGCAGCGCATGGCATAATCATGGCTAATTTCTGTGCAAAAATTCTAATGAAAAGGTCACCAGAAACCCAAGTTCAAATATAGGTTCTACTCCTGAGTGTTCCTGGTGCTCTACAATTCCTTTCTGATTAATTCTTGGATTTTGACCTTCTTGCTTTGTTTCTGACTTTGTTGCTGACCTCAATCTTTTTTATTCCTTGTGTACTGCCAAGTGGAATTGTGTCTGCTAATCTGCATGGCAGCTTCCTCCTTGCTCCTGACTCTAACTTTACAAGTGCCATTTGGCCTCGACAATACGGGTTTCTTGTTTTTGTCTATTGTACGCTCTGTGGTGTGGGCAAAGTTCTGGACAAGGAAATGTTTCCACAAGAAAATCCTAGCCCATAAGACATAAGAGATGGCCATGAAATCTACAATATAGATATTATGGCTTCAACTGTCGGGGTTCCAAGAAAATGAAGGTGAAGTCATAATCAAAATTTAAAATGATCTTGGATGGAATTATAAGCTCAACACCATGAAGTTGATAAAACAACACCTTTAGTTATATTTTACTTATATATAGCATCAATAAGAACAAAATAGTCTTCAGAGTGCATGGCCAAGCATTGTTGAAGTTTGGTATCTTCTTCCTCCTACAGCAACAATTTTTTTATAAAGTATACACTGGAACCAGACAGGCTACATGCTGAGTTATGTTCCTATTTATTATATGACTGCAGCTTGTATCCTTTAGCTCAATGTCAGCCTTTTGACTTGATTTGTTGAGTTGTTGCTTGAGGAACATATGTAGAATGGGGACTACTACTATTGTCACGGTCGGCACCCAACACCAGAACAAATGCCAAGCACCCTGGTCTGGGCTCGTGCTTCACCTGTAGTGTGACCGCCATTGGCCTCGGGAGGAGCCCTCAGCTACTTGGATGCCACCAGGACTTAAACGAGAGGTGCAAGGCTAGAGGTTCTGGATAGGCAGAGGGGCACGACTGTTAAGCGAGAGCCTTTGGGCAGAAGGTCGTAGTACAAGGTGTTAGGCAATCGAGTAGTCAGATCAGGCTAGGTCGAGGCAGGCATAGAATAAACGTAGTCAGGCAGGCAAGGGTCAAACCGGGATATCAATAGATGGATTAGGCAGAAGAAATAGTTGGAATTCAGGTAATGGATCAGTATACAGAGGTCAGAATCGTCAGGAACAGGCAGGGGTCACAACAGGTAGTCAGAATCAAAATCAATTACAGAATTATCAAGCTAACAGCACCAGGAACAAATCCTATAATGGGCAAGGATTCTACAAATAGATGTCCCTTTTATACATTTGAATTTCACGCCTATTGCGCGCTGACGTCACGACGCCAGTGTGCATGCCCCTTTAATTAGAAGAGAAGCGCGCGCCTTCGAAAAAGATTACAGGGGAGGAAGACTGCGTGGCATTCAAGTAGAGTGGTCAACTGAAAACAAATCCGGGGCCCTGTCAACACCATATTGCCTTTATTTTGTCTCTATCCTTGTCCACTTCATATTTTTTTTTTTGTAGAAAACATACCTAAAGATAAAGAGAATGAACCACTGATGCTAAGCAAATAATAACAACCAAAGAGTGAACAAATACCATGGGGGGGGGATGATACATTGAGAGAATCATTAGGTTCTTTAAATTAACTACATGCCATGGAATAGTTTTATACTGCTTAATAAGGTCCTGATTAGTATTCATTATACACATGTATTCGCTTTGTTACATAAAAATGGATTTAGGCTTCAAAACAAGAGCTAGATCATTCCTAATCTACCAAAAATAACTGTAATATTCTATTCTCATTTATGTCTTTCCCTGAATGCACAAATCTGTGAACTTGCTTCTCTTTTCTTTGGGGATAAGCCCTCTTAGAGCTGATGGATGTTTTCTAAGAGAAGCCAGACAACTCTACAGGGACACTTGAGTAGGCTGCAGATCCCAGAGGCTTCTTAATGTGTCATCAGTTTCCTCTTTATCTTGAAATGCTGAGATATGTTGTTTAGTTATGGACCTTACAGAAGTCTTTAAAAACTCATTAGGAGGCTTTGAGTATCCCACAAGTAAGTACCACAATACAGGAGGAACATGGGGAAATAAATAAATCTACAGCTTACTGAACACGCAGAGTCTTATTTGCCATTGTTACTGTAATTTATAAACATTAGCACATCTCAGACGTGTTTAAAAATGCTAATACAGCTTAAGTATAATCATTCATTATGTAAAGTCAACCAGCATAGTATATACAGTATACTGAACAAACATAATGTATTCCCCAAAAGAGCGCTCAGTCTGCAGGTCAGGGAGAGTAAGATTTGGGACCTTCTATAATTTCAGTTTGAAGGTTAATTACGGTGATTTTCGGGTGACAATTTTCTGTCTTGATATTCTTAGGAATGCCATGTAACCTTTTAATCAGTAAGTGACTCTCTGATCAAATGTTGGATTGCTATTTATATATTTCTCTCAAAAACCATTATCAATCCATTAGGAAGAATTGGGGCCATGTTATACATTCCCCTGTGTTTGGCAGAGTTAAGAAAAGGACATTTTGGAGGTCAAAGTGACTTTAACCTACACACTTGATTGCATTCCCTTCCATTAATGTGAATAAAAAAGCAATGCACAAAAACACTGATGTTAGAACACAACACAAGGGAGCACCCCTTTAATTCCATATGTGCATTTTTGTAAGCACTGAAATATTTTGGGTAAAATACAATGGGAGGAAATACCAATGTAACAAAGAGAAAAAAAAACAGAAATAAAAATTGATTCTCAAAATGATATGTGCCAATTAAAAATAAATATGGTGGCTTCAAAATTGGCTGCCATGTTGCTTAACTTAGGTTTACCTTTATCCCAATGATAGTGGCTTTATTTTCTCATACAATTCCTCATGTCAGATGCAGTATTCGCAAAATACACTGGGGTTAATACCCCAGGAGAGTGATTGATGTCACACAAGCTCCACAGGACATAACTGCAATTATTGATTTATTATTTGAATCTTTCATCACACTTTTTCCATAGGATTTTTCCCAGAATAATCAAAGAAAAAATAGTTTCTACCCAAAACAATTCATAATTCTGGTGCTCGAGGACATAGTGATAAAACTCTTCATGTACCATGTAATTGTTCCCTCATTGAGCTCTGGCTTGGCTACTAAAGGATCCTGTTAAAACAGCAACAATCCCATTTTATATTTATAGAGCAGGTCCAGGAATATTTGGGGCAAAACACCCGATACAGTACTTCAAAATAATTATTTTACACTGATTATTTGATATGGTCACTTTAATAATACTTTCTTGGGTCATTAACTTCAGTTGACAGTTTTATTGATGATCAGATAACAATATCCTTACAAATTCCACAAAAGGTAATCTTTGTAAAAATTGGATTTGGTTGCAGGATAAATATTGTAATTTCACTTCCATGTGCACGGTTTTGCATATCTTTGTATATTTGTAAAAATAGTCAATTACAGGTATGAGACCTGTTGTCCAGAATGCTCAGGACTTGGTGTTTTCCAGAAAATGGATCTTTCCATAATTTGGAACTTCATACCTCAAGTATGTAATGTAGACATTAAATAAACTCAAATAGGCTGGTTTTGCCTCCAATAAGGATTAATTATATCTTAGTTGGGATCAAGTACAAGCTAATGTTTTATTATAACACAGAAAAATTAAATAATTGAAAAAAAAAATTGGATTATTTGGATACAATGGCATCTATGGGAGCCATTCTGCTATTTGGAAATCTCTGGATAAAGGGGTTTCTGGATAACTGATCCCATACCTGTATAAACATTTTCTTCATATTGTTGGTTTGCAACAATATAAACATATTTATTTGTATTTGGTCCATTTGTTGGGGATCAACAAGCAAGTCAACCAGGATTCAAAAGCTACCTTGGTATTAGCACTAATAGAAGAGAGATTAGATTGTGCCCATGTTTGTGCCTTTACTATAGAGTAGATGCCCGGAATATGTTTTAATGTTTTTAGAGCCTGAAATAGTTGTTTGCAGAAATCACCAAACTTAAAGAGACAACAATGAAATGAAATAATTGCAATTATAATGTGAACAAGAGTCATTTTATTTTACACTTTAAGAAACTGATTAATTATTAGCTGAGCTTCAGCTGGAAAAAAGTCAGAAAACACGATTGTGATAAAATAAATTAAAATAAATGAAAATAATTCAGTTAAAACATCGGGAAACCAAAACTTGGTGAACTTCTGTAGAAGTAATATTTTTACAATATACTGAGAGTGACTGGATGTCTAACAGGACAGAACTCT
This sequence comes from Xenopus laevis, assembly GCF_017654675.1. Classification (NCBI taxonomy): domain Eukaryota; kingdom Metazoa; phylum Chordata; class Amphibia; order Anura; family Pipidae; genus Xenopus; species Xenopus laevis. The sequence continues at coordinate 197,354,063 of NC_054372.1, read as the reverse complement.
ACTTCCTGCTTTTCAGCTCTCTCAGCCTTTAGGGGGCCACATGGGACATACTTGTTCAGTGAGTTTGCAATTAATCGTCAGCATTCAACTCAGATTCAAAAGCAACAGTTATGACCCATGTGGCCCCCCTCAAGTCTCTGATTGATTACTGCCTGGTAGCCAATCAGCAGTAACTAAGAGAGCTGAAAACCAGGAAGTAATGTTCTGGCTAATGTTAGACATCCAGTCACTCCAGCCTTTATCTCATGGTTATATCAAGTGAAAACTCATGGATGAGATTCAATTTGAGGAGAAAATACTTTTTTCCTAATTCACTTCCAGTTTTTCCCATAGACTTCAATAGAGTTTTCGTGTGTCATCACTATTTATCACTTTTGATGTGATAAATAGTGATGAGCGAATCTGTCCTGCAAAAAAATTAGCAAAGCACATTAAAGTCTATGGGGCAAATTCACTAAGATTCGTAGTTGCGCCAGCGTCCGCTTCACCGCACTTCGCCAGGCATATTTTCACTAAAATCCGAAGTTGTGCTCAGGGGAAGCGTAAGGTTGTGAAGTTGCACTAGCGTTAATTTGCCAAGCAAAGCGAAGTTACGATAGCGATGCCTAATTTGCATACGGCGCCAAATTGAAGTTACAATGGAGGTATATGTAGCATCACTACACAAGCCTGGGAAACCTTCAAAACATCAAATAACATTTTTATTTTGCCCGACACATGGGCCCACTGTATAGTTAAGGTGCCATGAGTTAGGAAATGTAGGGGGGAAGAAGGGGAGCCCCAAAAAAAACTTTCAATCTTTTTCAACCTATCACCCATAAAAAAAGAAAAAACGCCAGTGTTTTTAGGCACTTAGAAAAATTTGTAACTTTTTTTGAACCAATCTACTCTATTGTACTTCGCCTGGTCTGAGGTGGTGAAGGAAGTCTGGCGTAAAAGGTAGCGTTCAGAAGAATGCGCGCAACAGTGAATTTGCGTAGTTATGTCCGTTGTGCAAATTCGCCAGGTGTAAGGGTGCCAAGTAACACTAGCGAATTTATGCCAGTGTCCATTAGTGAATCAGCGAATTAACGAAAATGCTCTACGCTAGCGAATTAACGCTAGCGTTAGGCGCTTGTCCTTTAGTGAATTTTCCCCTATGAGTGACAATTTTGTTATTGCATCATTTTTGTTGTGGCACCTTTTTTTTTATATATACATTAGAGTCTATAGGTGACTTTTTTGTCAACATTTTGGGGGTTATTTCCTAAAAAGTTAACTTTTCTTATTAGTTAAATAAAACAACTTCACTTGAGGAAGGGCATTTGTTTGTCCCGAAACGTTTGAACATGACTCACATGTCAAGAGCACTACAATAAATTTGGGATCACCCCGCATCTGAACAAGGTATTGGTTATTTCATTTTTTGCATTATATTATTGCTGGCGGTGGAAGAGGCCAGTACCAATACCTTCCCCAATTTTTTCTATTTTTCTGAAAATAAAACAACTTCCGCCACACTCCCATCCACAACTTTGACTTTTTCAGATTTCAGAAAACCAAGAATTTTTCAGAATATAGTACAAAACCCAGAGCAGATCATGACAACTTCCATTTGTAAAAGGGCCATTTGCCATTGACTTCTAAATGACCTTGGCAGGTTTGAGATGGTGTATTTTCAGATTCTAACTTTTAGCAGCCTCAGGGTATGATAAATCTCAAAAAAGTTTGTTTCAACTTAAAATTGGTGTTTTCCCCTTTAAACCCCCAATCAGAAAAATGTGGGTTTTAGTAAATAACCTCCCTTCATGTTATACATGTAATATTTTTGTCACATGCAAAGCTTGTGTGGCAAATTTTTGTTGCCGCTCTGTGTATTTTTTCGCATGCAACGAAACTCTGAAAGTCACTGCTAAACTATATGTGGTGAAAAGATTCACTGAATTGAATCTGGCCCAATGTGTTATGGACTTGCCAATTAATTTATACCAACAACACAACTTCAACACAACATATTAATGTGATTTTGTGAGGGTGTGGTCAAGGGGATGTAATCTAAGAAAATGTTTGCATGTTACTCATTGTGCACAGAATTTCATTTCCTGCCCCTGAATTTCAGTCTCAGAATCTGGTAACCTTACTTTACCACAGCCCTCTCTTATTTATATTTGTTTTTGTTTATATTTGGGAATTTACTTTTCTCCATACATGCCACGTTTGTTGAAGTGCAAGTTACTTAGCCCATATTTTTCTTTAAAAAAATCACTTGTTGAGATCTACCAGCAAAAAATATTGTCTTTATACAAGTCATTGGATCAGTGGCGTAACTATAGAGGAGGCAGACCCCACAGTTGTAGGCGGGCTCCAGGGAATAGGGGAGCTGCTTCCTCTATAGCGCTTACCCCCCTCTTACTAGCGATTGTAGAGGAAGTATACAGACAGCAAGACGGGGGAGGTGGGAGGCAAGGAGTAAGTGGTTGGGAGGTGGGAATTGGGTCAGAGGCCAGAGGTCAGTTAGGGAGCTCTTTGTGCTGGACCCTTCAGAAGATTGTTTTGCAGGGGGGCCCAGCACACAGTAGTTACACCACTGGATGGGATCTTTTCTTAATGCAATGTGAAGATCATACTTTTTTCATACTCAAACAAGATTCAACTTCCCAAATCGTCTTCAGTGCTTTGTTTAACATGAAACGTTTACCTGCATCCATTACGTTACAATCGTTCAGTGCAAAAATTCTGAATGTAATAAAACTGAATTCTTAAAATGAACACACAGATCCAGAACTTTGAAATATAATTACATAATATTCCACATTAGTAAAATGCAGCGGAATTACATTAGTCTTGAGGCATCAATATTTTGTCTCTATAAAGTGTTTGGCTATTTTTCATCATTTTACTCTGATTTCATTGGTTCTGGCAGAATGAAAATAAAATCATATATTTTTCACATACTTTGATCAATATCAATTTACAAATGTATTACGGATTTTTTTTTGTTAAGCAGCATTTAAATTCAAATCCAACAATGGCAAACTCTTTTTTTTATTTCCTTTTGCGCTCATAAAAAATGCCATTGTTGTTGACCTTTGCATTGTCAAGTTGTATAGACTGGATGAGAAAACCGTGGCGTCTTCCATTTACACCTATAAGAAGGGGGGGGGGGGTTGAAAATAGCTAAGCATGATACATTTTGAACAGTTTGAATTATAATTATGAAGAGATGATTTTGTTTTCACTTCCATTTTTACAGGTCCCTGCTAGTTAATCAATATCAGGTTTGAAGTGTAAATGTGTTTCTCAGAAGAATAAAAACACAGTGGCAACGATGTAATAAATAAAATTAAAGTGTAGCATGAAATGAGGTCATATTTTATTGATAACAGCCATTTTTCTTTTCTTTTTTTGAGACAGAGGGAAATAATGTCATCTCAACCTTTTTTTTTCCCCCATTTCACAATGATCATGGGAATACTTTTTAAAGAGGGGAAACAAAACTATTCTATAGGGTGAAATTAGTATCATAAGAGTCTTATGAACAAACTAGACTCTACCATCAATCTCGGGAACATATACAGACAAGAGAAATAGAGAACGGTCTCAAAAAGCAAAGAATATAACATACAAGAACAAGAAATTGAGAGCTGCCATCTCATGAAGATATTCATTTACTGTTGCAGTCATGAAATTGATTATCAGATTTCTTTCTCAGTTGCTGCACCAAGTTCTTTCAATGTCGGCATTAGAAACTGGTCAATATCACCTAAATATGTATTCGGTAACAGAAAATATATTTGAAAGCGTCAGCCCTGTTGGCTAAATATATTATCCCCAACCAAAGTTGCGGGCTAATAAAGTCCTCACTCTGGTTAGGGGTAACAAGAGTTTACTTTATTTATATTTAGCCAACAGGTGCCCTTTAGGTAATAGTTTCTGTAAACGGTGTTAACAAAAAAAAAAGCATTTCAGGGATTTTATTACTATGAAAACTATTAAAGGGGATCTCAACCCCCCAGAAAATGACCTTGTTTAGAATGGTCCTCTGAGCATTTTTGCCATTTACATATAATTTCCATTTTAAGTCGTTTCTCAGATATCAGCACAGTTTTTAATAGTTTCAGAATAACTGCTTTTTGAAGGCCCAGGGTAACCCTAACCATAAATCTAATTATAAGAACAGGAAATCAAATTATAGGCAAGACTCATAAACCAAGTAAAAATTAGACATGAGTCTATGAGGTTAAAGTTCAAAGAAGATTTGTATGAGCACTAATGATGGGCGAATAAATTCGCCAGACACGAATTGGTGGAGAATTTCCATGTTTTGCCGCAAGCAAATCAATTCATGAAACTGTGGCAAGAATTCATAGACGAAAAATCCAGCACGTCAAAAAAAATTATTCAGACGCCTATTGACTTTAATGTATTTGAACCAAATAGTCGTGCATATAAAAATTGGCGCTCATGTCAAAATGTATGCGTGTCAAAATTATTTTGACACCCATTGACTTCAATGCATTTCTCAAATCTTTCGCTGTTTCGTGAATTTTGCGGTAAAATTGCACATTTTTCAGTAAAGCGAAAATGGCACAGATTTGCCCATGACTAATTAGCACCATCTTGATCAAAAAGTTTTGGAAATTAAAGATATACTTTAAAATAAAGTTCATACTCTGTTCTGAAGACAAAATCATCATGCCTGTAGTTGGGCCAACAAAATATATAATGTAAAGAGAAAAACCAAGTATTTGCCTTTAACACGTTGCAAATGGCATGAGCCCCACATTTGCACAGCTGCCATTATACATGACCTACTGCATTTGTCACAATTAATCTTTCTCAAACAATCTATTTCCATTTTGGTGATGCATGCACGGTCTTGCTTCTGATCCAGAAGAATGATATAGAGACAATAAGGTCATCTCCTTTGCTAAAGATAGTTGTGATCTTGCATATGCTTAGAGTGACAGGGCAGCAACGCCGAGCGAAAGAATGTCACCCTTAGAATGACAAGCGCAAGCTTATAATTCCTAGAATAAACTGATCTTCATGATCCAACGCCTCCACTTCTTTGAAATGTAGAAATAGCTATCTGCTGCTTCTGTGTGCATCGTTCTGTAGAGCAAATATAAATTCAGTCATAAGCTTAAGTTATTAAGCATATGCTTTGCTGTCTTTTACATTCGGCACAGGGTGAGTGTATAGTTTATTGGGTGCACAGGATTATGATATAGCACCACATTACACAGTAGTTCACAGAGATTGTACATCATTCACATCAGTCCCTGTAACAGTGGAGCTTACAATCAAAGTTCCCCATTATATGCACACTTGTTTACCAGCATGGTAAAGGAAATCAGAGGAAACCCGTGTAGACAGGGGAGGAATATACAGGGGATCATTTACAGAGATCCTAGATGCAAGTGCAGGATAACTAAAGGGTGTAAAAAACATTCATTCTGCCCATTTAATTGAAAATCTGTCTTTGGGTGCAGACTGAATCAACAGAGGAAGCAGGTCAGCCTTAACCTTATTGCCTGCCTTAGGAAAAAAGGTTTCCTTATAGCCTGGTACAGGCATGGGATCCATGCATGCAAAGCAAAATAGTCATCCTAAATGTGGCTGGAACATCAGAAAAACTTTGGAGAATCTTCAAGAAACATCACATTCCTGTATATTTCAAACCCAGCAGCACCCTAAAACAGCAGTTGTTGTAAAGACCTTACACCACTGGTCTATGCTGTCCAGTGTATTGAAGAGTGCTCTGATCCAAGGGGTAGGTGGACCAATAACGTGCAACATGCACTCACAGTACCATAGGACATAACCTTTATTGACAGAACATGTTAAGTTTCTGCTCTTTCTTAAAGGCTCTTGATCCCATAGATGCCTTCATAATGGACCATAATTTATGTAGTTTTGCAGTCCTTATGGCTTCCACCTCTTGCATCCACGGCACTGGTAAATGAGGTCTTAAATCTAAAATATCAATGCCATGGCCTTGGTTTTAGTGTCTACATTTCATGGTTTTAATTTCAAATGGCAACACAAATGTGCATGCCTAGACAATCGAGGGGTTGCTCCAATAGGGTGCCAACATGCTGCCCACCTCTCAACCCCTTTGCAATGGACAACTTTTTGCAATGCACATTTCCTTCCTAATAATAATGACCAGATACAAAGTTATGTATTTATCTGCAACCACATGTGTCTCTCCATCTATCCACCTGCCTAGACCTATTTGTTTATGTGTCACATATTTCAGGTTTTTAATACAATGGGGATGAAGTGCATTGGGTTAAACTGGTGGGAAATATTGCATGTAACACAAAATTTTATTTTATTATTATTATTTTTTTTATATTAATTATTTATTTATTTTTTAATGTTATTTTCCTTTCATATCAATTCTTCATTTCTAGCCTCAATGCAAATTCTAACATCTAAGATTCTTTGGTGTTTATCCATCCAAAAATATCTTAAATACAAAAACAATCCCTATAGAAAGATCAAGGAAAGATTCTAAGGAAAAAGAAGAATAAGCCCAGGGAGCTTTCTTCAAAGGGATACACTTCATGGAAAGTTCAAATCCTTCGCTTTGTTTATTTGTCTCCATCAATTTGGAAAACTGTTTGTGCAGAGGAGAAGTGAAAATTATAAACAAAGCAAAGTAAAGTGACTGGGAAACTTAAGATATGACTTTGTTTCCATGTCCTAAATAAATAAAAAAATTAAAGCAAGAATGTTTTTATGTTTTGATTCTTGGATATTCAGAGGATAATTACTATAACATCTGAATTTTTAGTGGGAATAAAAATAGTTTTCAAGATTTATTACACCCCAAGGTTGTAAAAAGCCAGAATCTCTGACCTGCCGAGGTTGTATATAAGTCACAGGAGAGGTCCCTATTGCAATTGTAAGTTATTGTGGTCTGCGCTGGGTTTAGCCTAAAAATCAGACCATTGTAGGGCTATTCAGGCAAAACCCCGAAAAAACTTCAGCTTCACGAAAAAGCCTGAAAAAAATGTAGTATACAATTTTTTTGTACGATTTTCTCGGGGTTCCTGCTCCCTGACTTCTCTAAAGGGGTTGTCCCTTTAAGACCTAACACTTCTGAGGACTTGTTGACTCCAGACTCAATGGACCATCCACCCACATCAACGCTGCAGCTGAAGAGGAAGGACCTCCCCTTGCCAAGCACTTTGTTACAGTGATGCATGATATGGTCCCCAATCTACAGGCCAATGAACTGGGTATGGAAAATAAGGACAAATGGTTAAATGGTTTTTAACCCAGTGACAAGGAAATGAGGGACTCATAGGGAATGAAGCCATAAAAGCCATGATCATATGGGTCCCTACAGTTCTATCCCCAGTTGTTTTCTAGAAGCAAACTCAAAGATGGACACTGAACATTCTGACACATTGATCTTGTTTGTAGGGACATAACCTTGTCTTTACAGTAGTTCCCATATTTGTACTCAGATCTCATCACATTGGAAGTTATCTCTACTCTCTTTTGAGATTATTCTTATAAAATCCAAAGCATATTACACCAACAGATATTTTTTTTTAAGTGATAAGTCATTGGTCAGATTGTTGACGAAACAAAACAGATGTCTCAGCCGTGTACTTAGTAGGTATCAAGCAAAATGTATTTCATTATTTAATGTACTTCTATGTTATCCTGCACTCAACACCGTCAACACCATCTGCTATGAAACTTGCACCATCAATGAAGGTGGGAGGTGTCATTCTGTATCCGTATAGCCAGACTTTTGTCTTTTTTTTTTATTTTGTTACTTGAAACAAACAGAAACTTGTAACTGTGCATTACATGCTTCTGACTATACCTATCAACTAATTCTACATGCTTTGGCTGATTATTAAGTGATGCTGATGAATCAGAAATCATACCCAAGTCATCCCTTTAAGGCTCTGCTGGGATTTGAATCAGAGACCTTTGGATTTCCGGCTCTACAATTTAACCATTGGGCCAGGCAAGAAGTTAGCTGGCTTGCCCATTACCTATCACCTGGCCTTTTTCAGCCTATTTCCAGCAGCAGCCTAATTGGTGGGTTGGGGTCAGCCAATCAGGGATGACCCTGCCCTATATAAGACCAGCCCACCTCACCACCGTTGCCTGAGCATTGGCCTTACTGAACACTGAGGCATAGTCCCTAGCTCTGTTCCCTGCTCTGGACCCTTGCCTTCCCTAGTTCACGTTGTATGAAGGAGGCCACAAACATCCACAGTACTGTAACTTTTTATTCCATAATACACACCATGTTTCGAGTTAACAAGGACCCTTTTTCCTTGAAAATGGAATAAAAAGTTGCAGCACAGTACTGCGGATGTTTGTGGCCTCCTTCATACAACGTGAACTATTGAATTTCTTGGTCTTTACGGTGTGACCTAATTAAGAAGGTGAGTCCACTAGATAAAAAGTGAAGGGAAGTGCTGGGAAAATTATATTCGCCTTGCCTTTCCCTGGTTTCTATCCCACTTCTGCTCCAGCCCTGTCCTGTTTCTGTCTCTGTGCCTGCACGTTCCTGTCCTGCCTCTGCTCCCTCACCATCCTGACTCAATACTATACTGACACCAGGAACAGGTCAAAGGCCTGCTATTAACACTTAAAGTCAACAAAAGGACTGAAAGGGACTGTGGAAAGATACAGTAGATACAGTGACAGTAACGGTTGGAGGGTTGTTGAAGAATCCCAAAATCAACTGCTGTCACAGTGGACACTAGTGTCTAGTATTAATAGATGGAACACAAGTGAATAATTCATAGAAGGGATGCAACTGCCAAAAAGTATGAAAACCATGACCAAACAAAAAAATGAAAACCATGGCTAATGTTTGGAATGATGTATTTTACATTTGGAATTTTAAAGATGACATGGCTTAAGCCATTGCTAACCTAGGTTTCATTTTGCCACATGAGATTTTAGCTGCTTTTTTCTTTTTCTTTTTTAATAACAGTGGCAATTCTATAGAAGTGGTCAGAGATTGTACCTCTGTTATACAGATAGCTAGAATCTCAGCTGCCATAAAGCAGGGCAGGACTGTTGCTTACAATGGGGATCATATAGGATCTGTGCAGCCACTGGGACAGAATGTTCTGTTATACAGATAGCTAGAATCTCAGCTGCCATAAAGCAGGACAGGACTGCTGCTTACAATGGGGATCAGATAGGATCTGTGCAGCCACTGGGACAGAATGTTCTGTTATACAGATAGCTAGAATCTCAGCTGCCATAAAGCAGGACAGGACAGGACAGGACTGTTATAGATAGCTAGAATCTCAGCCATTGTAAGCAGAATTCCTGTTCTGCTTTATGGCAGATAATCTAGCTACAGATGGAACACATCGTATCACACTTTTTTTTAGAAATAAATTAAAGATTGTGCTTTGAGTGAACCATACAATGTCAAAACCAATTTTATGCATCTGTTTGTTTATAAAAAAATTCTAGCACCTCTCCAAAACAATATTTATTTATATTATCCTGAAAGAGATATTTGTATAACAGTCACCCTGCTATAGTTCCAGGGGTACCCAGAGTACAAATAAACACTCATCCCAAATCTCCCCATAACTGACCTTCAGACTGGGCCCCTTAGCTCATAACAAGGTTACAGATATATAGAAACATTGGGGTGTCACCCTGCTATAGTTCCAGGGGTACCCAGGGTACAAATAAACACTCACCCAAAATCTCCCCCTAACTGACCTTCAGACTCGGCCCCCTTAGCTCATAACAAGGTTACAGATATATAGAAACATTGGGGTAACAGTCACCCTGCTATAGTTCCAGGGGTACCCAGGGCACAAATAAGCACTCACCCCAAATCTCCCCCTAACTGACCTTCAGACTGGGCCCCCTTAGCTCATAACAAGGTTACAGATATATAGAAACATTGGGGTAACAGTCACCCTGGGGTACCCCAGACTGCAGGGAAGTGTTGACCCCCCAATATTATTTAATGACCCAGTGTTTGGCCACTTATTATTATCATGGACAGCTGTCAGTTAATCTTATGGATGACAATAAGATTTTTTGTAGCAAAGAAAGTGAATGTCTGGTTTTTTTTTGTTTCCTTGCTAATAGAATTTTTGCATTTCTTGTCGTCAATACAGAGCAAACACATTCATTCTTTCTTGTTTTCAGATGCTTTTTTCAATTCAAAATTCATGTTCCATCATCGATTTGAGGCTTAACATTACACAGCAGCTTAATGTTTTTCCCACTCTGATACAATTTGGAATACCAATTTGGACACATGAAAAATGTAAATAGATTGTATTGAACCAAAGTTACTTGAATTGTAAAACATCACGTGACTTTAGAAAAACCAAACAGTGATTTCTTTCTGCTTTAGCCTGGGAGAAATTTAACTCAGTCTTAAATTTAATCTGGAGGAAAATGAAGGTTCATTCAATTGAGATAAATAGCTGCTGTTAAATAAACACCTTACAGAAAAAAAATCTATTTATTAGTAGCCGTTCTAAAATAAAACCAAATTTAAACCCTTGTAATGCTGAATATAAGATGTTTCTGAGATTTGAATGAGAATGTTATTTTACAGATCCCTGAAGCTGAAAAAAGGGAAAAATAAGAAACCTGAGCAGAATCGAAATAGAAACATAAAGAATTATTTTTAAAACAATCTGATAATTAAGTATGGGGTTACCTTTGTTCTCTGGGCACCCGACACATGAAATCTATTGAAGAATAGTCATGAGCAAAACCGTCCCAGGAAACACTCCCGAAATGCATTGATGTCAACATTTTTTTATTCGTAACATTTTTTCTCTCTCCAAATGTGTTAAAGTCAATGGGCTGTTTTTTTGTGGCAACTTTTTTGTCTCAACTTCTTTGTCCAAATGCATTAAAGTCATTGGGCGCCCGAATAAATTAATTAAAAAATATTTTGCCGCAGTTTGCGAATTTATTCTCTGATGGCAAAATGTGGAGATTTGCAGCGAATTTGCGCCTGGCGAATCTATTCACCCATCACTACTACTCACTACTACTACTACTTGTAAAATTTGTAAAACTGCAGCAAAAATAAATTGTTGTGAAATAAAAAATGCCCATTCACTTCAATGCATTGAGAGTGAGAGAAAAAAACACCCACTGACTTTAATTCAATTGGATTGAGATAAGAAGTTTATATAAATATAAATATATTTTGCTACAAAAAGTCGCCATGACTAAAATGTTGCCGTGACAATATTCGTCCATAGACTTTAATGTGTTTCACTAATTTTTCAGTGAAGTGAATTTGGCAGATTCCCTCATCACTAACTGAAGGGTAATAAGTCTTGATGGGTGAATCTGACCCATTTCGCTTCTTTGAAAATTCACAAAACAGCAATAAAAACCGACAAATGGATATGTCCTTCAGTTTTTTTTTTGAGAATGAAAATTCACCCTTTTGAGTCTATCAGTATCTTTTTCACAGCAAAACCTTCGCTCATTACTAGTAACAAGTAAGTGATGCTGGAGAGTAATAATATATCACTATTATAAAATGACCAATTGGGCACAATGATTATAAAACAGTAGGTGACAATAAGATGTAATCATAGAGTAGAAATAATATGAGCAATGCTCTTGGGCAGGGGTCCCCAACATTTTTTTTTTTTTACCATGAGCCACAAATCAATTGTAAAGCTGGGGAGCAACACAAGCAATTAAAAATGTTATAGGGTGACAAATAAGGGCTGTTATTGGCTATTTGGTAGCCCCTATGGACTGGCAGCCTATAGGAGGTTCTGTTTGTCAGTACATCTGGATTTTATGCGAATAAACTTGTCTTTAAGCCTGGAATTCACATATTAGCATCTGCTTTGAGGCCACTGAGAGCAACATCCAAGGGGTTGGCAACATCATTTTGCTCATGAGCCACTGGTTGGGACTCACTGCTCTAGGTTCTCACCCAACCAGATTTGCTGAGAGAAGCTACATATAAAATGAGGATCCTCTTTGTAGAAAAAAAAATTCAAAATCCATGCTTGATGTCAGGCACCAACCTAGTGTACTCAGTAACCTCCTGTTTAAGCTCTGGGCTGCTTGGCTCTCCTGGCTAGCACTAAGGTGGTGCTGACTCACAACCATGACACAAGTTGATGGAGGATTCCCGTGGGAGTCTAAGATTCGAACGATTCAAAGTAAAAATCGTTCGACCATTCGATAATCGAAGTACTGTCTCTTTAAATAAATCTTTAAAATATCCTTCGACTCAATACTTCTCCAAATAAAAGCTACCGAATTGAATGTTAGCTTATGGGGACATTGTAGGTTTTGGGCACTTTTTATGATCAAATAAAAATCATTCGATCTATCGCTTAAAATCGTTCGATCAAACGATTTTTATTATTGTTCGATCAAACCTTTTGCGCTAAAATCCTTCGAATTCGATATTCGAATTTGAAGGATTTTACTTCGAGGGTCGAATTTGAGGGTTTTTTAACCCTTGAAATTCAACCCTTGATAAATCTGCCCCTAAATCCCATGCAGATTAAAGATTGATTCAGCCTTAATGGCTGCTTGTAGGAGTTTTATGTACATCCCAAGAGGAAATAAAACTCTTAGCTTTCCTTATACCATTTTGGAAAGGCAATATTCTTCCCCTAGAGACAGGGGATGTGTCATACATTCTGTAATTGAATGTGTACTTTAAATATGAAGCTGTGTGATGTAACCAGTGTTCTACACCAGTGGAAAAAGAAGCAGTATTTCCATAAGGGGTTATTTATCAAAATCCAAAATTTTCTCAATATTTTCTGAAAACCCCTCTGACCAACTCCACACGGACTTTCCTCCCCTATTTATCAGTACATTTTCACAAAAATCCGAATCCTACAAATTTTTCGAATTTGTATCGGAAACCTGCAACTTTTTTTAATTTGATGCCTGAAACCTGATCCTTTTTTTGGATTATTACCTGAAAACCATAAAACCTTCCGGTTACTGAACGAAACCCAGCACAGATCAGGATATCTTTAAAATTTCAACTGGACATCTGCCACTGACTTCTACATGAACTCGGCAGGTCTGAGATGGAGTTTTTTTATATTCTGACTTTTAACATCATCAAGGTTTAATAAATCACAAAAATTTGCTTGTTTTTTTCAATGAAAAAATTGTGTTTTCCCTTTTAAAAGTCAGACCAGAAAAAATCTGAATCTAAATCTAATCTTAATAAATAACCCTCCAAGTGTCTGTCTGCTTTTGCTTTATTGCTTCCATTCTATCATTCTTCATATTTTTAAATAAACACATAATAATACATGTTTGGCTAGCTTGACCAAATTCAGCTGAATTCATCTGACCCAGTGGGGGCCCTTCAGTTGGCTCCCATATTATCCTGCAATCCCACTAGAGTTATTCCACCATTCCACTATCCATAGCTTTGGAACTAACAGAGGCTACAGCTTCTGTTTGTTTAACTTCTTCAGTCAAAAAGAGTTCAATTTGGCCATTCATGTGTGGGTCCATACTGCACCATCCTAAAAATTGTTTCAGGTTTCAGGCAGCTTCCTATAATGTGTTTATTTTTTATTTAAAAAATCAAATTTTTTTTTATTTCTTATTATAACAAAGGAGTCAAATATTGATAATTTTATAGAACTGGTTTTCATGATGCATTTTAGACACAAGTTATTTTTGGGTTTTCATGGGAACTTCAGGAAGATGTTAATATATTTTATATTTTTTTAACTTTATTTTGGATAATGTAAATCCATGTTATTGTTTTGCATGTAAAGTTGCCTAGTCCTCTGTGATTGCTACATAAGTATTATGATTAATTGAAAGCAATACTGGATTTAAGGCCACACTGGATACATAGGTTGTTGAGTTAATGAGTGCAGTGACCAGACTGCCATTCACAACGTGGCTTGACCCCAATAAGACAGGGC